>NC_143395.1:181032972-181406722 GCF_052110815.1 Crocodylus siamensis
TAAGTTGGAGTCTTTAGGGTTTCTGCTGGCAACAGTTTTGAGGGGAATGGAAATATTTTCGTTTCCTTTTTGAGAGGGGCTGCTCCACCAGATGCCCTTTGATTTCTCACTGTGGTGGGCTTATCTGATCAAGCTCAAGCAGCAGGCCCAGTGCTTGCTGAGCTCCAGCCAGGCTAGCCATACATCTTTCAGCCCAAAAGTCTGGCGACCTACACAGTCCTTCCCACCGGCGTTCTCCCAGGATTAGATCTGTCTCCCTGTTCTGCATCCTGAGAGAGAGGGCTCACCATTGCTTCATTCTTTTAAAGCAGTGGTTTTCAATCATTTTGGACTCATTTGGCAGCCCTCCATAACTTTTGTGTATTGAGTGGCATCAATTTAAAAAAGTTAATGTCTATGTTACAGTGCTTACCTTCTTGCACAGGAGCTGGGCAATAGGGGTGGAGGATAAGTCAGAAAGAGACCATCCTAAGCTTGCACTTATCTGTTTAGTTCCTCACACTTCAGCTTTCAAAGGATCTCGGGGCACCCTGCTTGAGAATCACTGCTTTACAGGGTTTGAAGTCCCCTGACAAGTAGTCGTGTTCTGTTCCTCTCCACCCTGAGTTCAGGATATCTTGTGTTTATTCTCTTCTTTCCACTCAAGGACTTTTTTTAAATTGATGGAGGGGCATCTGAATTATAAGGCTTGTGGTCTTGGGAGTCAATAACTGCTTGATGTGCAATTTTTTTTTTATTCCTAGAAGTATGTGTATTTAAAGAAACATCTTTTCTTATCAGGGTTTGGTCTTTCTCCAAAACCAGTTCCTTTTCCCCATGTCCTGGGTTCTGGGTGTTATACCTGATACATAGGACTGACTCTGATCCTGAACAAGGGCTGTGAGCTGCATGCTGCTCTCCAAGGTGTAGTACTGACTGTAAAATGCTTGTAGTTCAGTCATTTCAACTGGAGGGCTCATTGGGAGATGAGAACAGATGAGTGGATCCAGTAACATCACTAGGATTTCAAAGAGAAAAAAACAGAAAAGATTGTCACATTAACTGGTTGGGAAAAAAGGTTAATGTGCTCAATGCCACTGTTCAGAGTGGTTTCCAGGTTATGAAGGAGTTGTACAAAAATGAAAAAAGGAAGTATCTCTTTTTTTGTCATGTCTGATCAGGTTCGGGATCTGCCAGAATGAAAAGTGCACTGTTATGTAATGAGTCATTTTATTTATTAGTAGGGTACAGCATCTATTTTTACAGGAATGTTGTGTTCAGGGTGGAACTGGGTGCCCTCCAACACTGGGGAGAAATAATGTATCCAGAATTGGAGTTTGTCAAGAATATCAGAATAATGCCTTTGGTCTTCTGTGTATTAAAATTAATTTAGATTTTTTGGTTTCAATTTGTAATGTCTTTAACAGGAAGTAGCACCTTCAATTTTTATAATGTTTTACACTACTTTTTTCTGGTGGGGGAGAAATGGGGAGGCACGAAAGTGTCATAGTTCAGTTATGCTAATGTTAATTTATTGACTTTTACAGGAATCTTTTATGAGATTGGGCCTCTGTAAACATTTTCCCACGTCATTTATTCAATGTGTAATTTAACCTTTGGCATGTACAGATCATACAAAGCACTTAAAGCTTACAGTTATAAACACTTATTTTCAGACATTGTTGACTGACCAAAATGACTTGTATTCCATAAAATAACATATGTGGTAAACTATAGGGAAATGTTAAAGAGGGAGGTAATTTCTTGACCTTGACAGTAGGAATCACTTGACATATTGCTTTTACAGATTTTTATACTTTTAATCTGACCTGCAGAGAGAAGGGGAATATTTAGTTTGTGACTTTTTTGGCCTCTATAGGATACATTAAGAATACCTGAAATAACAGGTTGCTTGGTACTTGAAATGCCCTTCTTTGCCTGAGAAGCTGTATGGTTGATGGCAGAATGAATAGGCAGGTAAATGAGAGGAATACTTGAATACTGCCTACTTGAGGGGAAGTGATTTACATTTGATGTGCATAATTTATTAATAAAATGCTTTCTTTCTGGTACTATTTTATAAACAAAAGCACTCAGTAATGAACTTGGATGTGAAAAAAACTATTCTGTCTTGGACAGAATTACTTTATAATATGATTTTACTGCTTTTAGGGAGGTTTCAGGTCTGCCTAAAGTTTACTCTTTAGTTCTGGGGCATGTGCAGTATGAGCAGAGGCATTACTAACTTTTGTGCTGCTCTTGAATGATGATCTAGTGGGGCCACTTTTAGGATGGAAAAGGTCATTTCTGTGTGTTATCCTTTGAATTTTTGCTCCATCATGAGGCATGCTAGAAGTTTCTTGTAATCTTTACCTTCTGAAACTGCATTCTTGTGTGTTAACTTAATTTTTCTACTGTGTATTTAATGTGACCATGTTAAGGAATATGCCTTGAGTATTTGCATACTCTGATATGCTCTTCAGCATTTTGGTACAGTTAGGGTGTCTTGTTTTGAACCTGTTGCACTCTCACTATCTCTAGTGTAGAGTGATACAGATTTCTCTTTTTCAACAGCATTATTTTAGTTTGCTTTTTTTGTTGAGGATAAACACTGATTACCAGCCCTGTTTAGAAATGAGACTATTTACAGCACACTTTATTCTCGGGGAAATGTTGTTCAGCTAACACAAATGTCCTGATTTCACAGAAGATCCTGGACGGAGAGAAGCAGCAGGGGAAAAAGCTGTTCATATATGAATAATCTGTAATTGAGCCCTTGCACTGTACCAGTGCAGCAGTTTTATCTTTTCCCCCACTCCTTATTACTAGACACTGTCATCAGAGAGACAGATGGGTGTCTCAAGAACTGTGCTACTACTTGTGCTTAATGGACTGTCTAGCTAGCATATTAAAAAGATATCCAAATGACATTTTCAAGCCAGTCTCCTGCTCACTGATTGCCTTGACTTTTTTTCTGTTCTCAGTAATGCTTAGCAACTGTATCCTGGATAGGATGCACTTTATTTGTTTCTGCTGTATTGCTGTGTTTGCAAGTGGGCAAAATGTATTTTGCAAGTTATAAAAATGCTAACACCCCTGTCAGTAGTGACAATGCTACATAGTGCACTGGAAAGAGTTGGCTGTACAGCTGATGCTCGGAGGAATTTTTCTCCTTCCACTGAGTCAATATAATATAGAGCTGACTGACCTCTTTAAAATGTTTGGAGGATGCTGTTTTCTGAATTGTTAGGGAAAAACAAACGGTAGTGTGAAGTACAGAAAAGTCAATTTGTGTGATTCCTAAAATATTAGCTAGTCTAATGGTATAGCATTTGTCAAATGAAAATCTCAGGTTGTTTGAAGGCAGGATCCCAAGAATTAGTTAGGTCCAACTTGAGCATGCAGTAGAGCAATGGTGCCCAACGTTTTTGGTGCCCCGTGGGCGATATGAGAATGCTAGGTTAGTGCACGGGCCACATCTCGTCCATGGGCCTGATCTGGTGCATGGTGCTGGCCCAGGCAGGGCAAAATCTAGGTTCACAGCGGTTGGAAATTTGGCTGCCTGGGAGTGGTGTGTCAGATGAGATGGCGCTGCAAGCCCAGGGGTTGAGCACAGCCCTGCTGTAGGGGTATACTTTGGAGGAAAAGTCATTTTGCTGTTGATAGTGCAGCCTTTCAAATTGATCACAAAAGCATATTTAGTTTGGCAGCCCTGTGAAACCAATGGTCTTCTTAAAGGGAAATCCTAAAATATTACTTAACTTTTTTTTTTGTTTGTTTGATAATAAATTGTGTATGTGCAGTATTTATCCAGTATAACAGTATTGAGTAGTTCAGTGCTAATAAGGTTTCAAGATTTCCCTCACAGACTGGCAGCATTCCAGCCTGCAGGTGGTTGCTAGGGATAATTGGAGGCAGCGGGCACATGTGCTGTGTGCGCAGACTCATGTGGCCAGCATAGAGTGAGGCCAGGTCATGCGAATAGCCCCAGGTAAGTATGGAGAGTTGGGGATGGAGGTCCAGGAGACTGTGTGGAGGGCTGGGGGCAGTGTGTGTGTGCGCGTGTGCATGCACGCACGTGTTGGCCTGCCAGCACTGGGAACAGTGGCTAGGTGTGGTGCTGCGGCAGGGCAAGGGGAGCAGGGGGAGAAGGCGCCTGGCTCTTCAGCAGGGGAAGGAGGCATAGGTGGGATGGAGACAGCTGGGCCTCCCTCCAGCAGAGCTGGGAGAGGGTCAGGGGACTGTGAATTGGGGGTGAGGGGCACAAGCAGGACCAGGGTGTGGCTTGGGGGGCGAGTGGTGCCTTGGCTTGGAGTGGCTGGGTGGGGAGGAGCAGAGGACTATGGGTCGGGCCCTGGCAGGGCCAGGGGATGTAGGTCAGGACAAGCCATCAATCTTGGGAAATGGGTCCCAGTACGAAAAAGGTTGAGAAGCCAGTGTGTTAGATAATTTAAAAGTGATTAAGTTTAAGATAATGAAACTTTAAATAATATTGCTATTCAGAATTCTTTTCATTGATTCAGTTCAAGCTATTACTGAAATATTGTAGTTCACTATTTTCCCCCTCAAAATAGCATTTCTATAGCATACATTCATCTTTACATTTTGTATAGCTTCTAAATTCTGCTTGAAGAAAGAGGCCATTTGAATCTCAGTAGAACGAAAGTAGGACAGAACTTAAAATAAGAAAATTATTAGATAATGTTTTTGTTGTCATTCAAGTGAGAGTTAAATGATGTTCCATTATTGTTGTTATTTACCAAACACTTGAAGTATCCTAAGGATAGCAGATGCTGTCTAACTGTCTGTATCAAGGTATAAAGTAGGTTGACCTATATTAGGCTCACCTTTCTCACTGATTTAAATGGCACTGCTTTGTTTTGAGTAAGGTGAGCAGGATTCCCATTGCCTTGTTTAAAACGTACAGAGCTTTTCCTACCTTCAGTGGCCAAAGATATAATCTGCAGTATTCTTTTTAGGAAGCTCAGTGCTACTTCTGTTGAGCAACAGCGTGACAGTACTGTAGCTGCTTGTCCCTTGTTGACTTAGCTTTTCAGCTCAGCTGGGAGTGCTGTATCCTGAGATCTGGCATCTTGATGGGCCGCACCTGAATGTTAAAGAGGGTGTCCCCGTTAGTTCTACTGACTACATTTATGTCATCTCAGTGGTTTCCATTCATATGGCTATGGTGTCTCAAACTCCATTTAAATGAAGATTAACTTCAGTCTTAGTGAAGTAGACTAGAAACATGCACAATGCTAAGTGAGTTTCTGATATAAAGTCGCCCGCTTTTAGTGATTTGACATATTTGTTGTAGAATTACAATGAGCTTATTTTATTTGGATTTTGTAACTGCTGCGTTTTTAACTAAGATGTTCCTCAAAACCTGGTTTTCATGCACCCCTTTAAAGTAGCTCTGAGCTTAAAATAGTTATAGTATAAATATAGTTTGAGTTAGATTCTGCATTTTCCAAATAAGGTTACAATTTTTAGTCTTATAAAGATGTTTGTGGGTCCCTGCCAAAAGGATTCTAACCTCAGTTTTGTGAGCAGTAGTTTTCTCAGTCTGCAAGCTCCATAAAATATGATGTCAGAATTATAAAACATTCCTAGAATAAAGGCAGAAAAGTAGATGCTTTAGAAAAGGAAACTAGGCAACGGGCACTTCACTTTGAGACTTTGAAAATTAGTAAATGTCTTTCTCTTTTCTCAGATCATTGTCACAACAAATGGGTGTAGGCTTCTTGGGGGCAGCAGGGAGGGAGTAGGTTCTGTCATGTTTTTTCCCCCTTATTTTTAGTCTCTGTTAGTTGTATCACTATTTATCTTTACTGTTATATAATGTGCTATGAACTCTGTATGTTGTTCAAGGGTGGAGAGATTTTATAATTGGAATTCTTGAATTTAATTTGGTGTGTGTGTGTTTGTTTTATATATAAAATAAGAGCTGTGGAGTCCGAGTTATTAAGCAGGAGCAGTCTGAAACAAAATCCTCATTAAATTAAAAAAAGCAAAGCTAAGAACATTTTATTCTGTCTCAAAACTGTCTTGGCAGTGACTGGAACACATGCACGTCCTTGCACACACAGTTTCTAAAAGTAGATATACATTTATGGGTGTGTATATATATATATGAGTCAGGAAACTTAGTATATTTTTTGAAGTTCTCTGAAGTTAAAATCACCCTTGTAAAATACTTCAGCTCTCAGGGTTCAAGTTGTTTTTATGCATTGCTCAAAATAGGGACTGTAATTTACTGTTCTGATTTTGTGAGGAGCAGGGTTTTTGGCATATTTTTTTCCCTGGACCATAATAGCTACAACGTTGTAACCCAATTGTGATTCTGGTCAGGGCTTTTAGTTTTGTAGCTTTGTAACTTCCCTAGCAAATGCCCCACAGAATTTCACTTTGGCAGTGTTTAGTGGCATGGCGTACTACCCCTTGCAACTAGGTGGTGCCACAAACTGCTGATTCTTTTCTTCCCCTCCCATCTGCCACTGTTGGCCATTGCTCTCCTTCATGGTGCCCAATCATCCTGCTGCCACCTTTGCCACACATCGCTGCCTCCTGTTTCCAGCAACAATGGGGAGGGCCAAATTCAGCAATGACAGTAAGCAGCACCAGTCATGGGGAGTAAGAGAGATCAGCAGGAAGAGCAGTGTGGCGGGGATAAGCAGCATGGCTCAGGGCAGGGGACGCCAGGATGGATCGCGTGCTGCTGACCCCTTGTGGCAGTGTGGCCTGGATCTAACCATTTCAGGCCAGATTCAGTCTGTGGGGCTGTAGGTTGTAGACTCTTGTGCTAACCATGATCTGTTGTGAACAAGATTAGAAAAAATTATATTGTTTCCTCCTTGAAGGGAAGAGTAAATGTGTTGACTGGAGTCCTTTAGATGTCAATTGCAACAGCAAAGCTGTAAAGCAGGAGTGGGCAACTGTTTGGACTGGAGGGCCACTAATGAGTTCTGGTGAGCTGTTGAGGGCTGGGGAGAGGGAGATGCCAATTGATCCTATTTGGCCTGCTAGCTGCCACCAGAAGCCTGAGGAAGGAGGGCTGCACCCTGTACCACTGCACTCTGCAGCAGCCAGGGCCAGGCTGGGCTGCGCAGATGCTCTCCCTTTCCCCCCACTGCCTGGCTTCCTGGCACTGGGCTGCTGGCAGCCAGGTCTGCACGGATTGGAAGTATGATGTAGCATGCTGACTAGCCTTCCCATGTACCACCCTGCTGCGGTGAGCCACTCCCGTGGTGCCACACCCAGAAAGTCAGGGGCAGCTGCCCCAGGTTGAGCCCTCCCCCCCCATGGGTTGAATGGGCTGATCTCCTAGGAGCTCATCAACCATGGCTCGTCATGTTGGGTAGGCTGGCAGGGCAGCTACTTGGTGTACGGTATCATGTGCCAACCTATACAAGCCTGGCTGCTGGCATGTGCAGTGCTAGGACTGCGCAGCTGCAGTGCCAGCAGAAAGCTGGGTGGGGGATGGGGATGGATGCATGGGGCGGAGAAGTCTGTGCAGCCTGGCCTGGCCATGACTGCATCAGAGCGGAGTGCCGCATGGTGCAGCCCTTCCTCTTCAGGCTTCTGGTTGCCAGCAGGCTGAATAGGATTAACTGGTGGGCTAGACAGAGCCGACAGGATGTATTTTGCCCACGTCTGCTCTGAAGGATCGAATGGAAAAGTGACTGCCAGATAGATTCCTCTAGTTCCTTAAATTGAGAAAAATTAGCTTGTTGTTTTCAAGCATTTAATCAACGACCCCAACAGTCTTTCCTGCTTGATGAATTTGTAAGGTCCCTTCCAGCCCCTAACATCTATGAATGTGGGTGCTTGTCCATGGATTTTTAGGAGTAGCCAAATAAGTAAAAAAGATGATTGAAAACTCTTTGGTAGCAAGCAGGGTTTATGCCATCCAGTTTTGTCTCTAAACTCTCAAGCCCATCTTGGCATTATATAAATAATATATATTTAAAATCTAATATCTTTATTGTGTTGGAAATCAGTTAATGGATTACTTCACCATTATCTATATCCTGGCTATTTTGCTTAAGACAGTTGTTTTCAACCTTTTTAAACTTGAGGCACCCCTGAATGAACTTAAGCCCTCCCCCCCACCTTGGAGAATGCCAGCTCTTAGTTTTCACTTTTTTTTGCCTACAGAAAAATAGAGCGGCTTCTTTTTTTTTTTTTTTTCCCAAAGAATTCAGAAAAACCACAACAAGGATTGAAATCTCTGGGCTTGGCTTGTGAATCATGTTAGTAAACCTAACAGTGCTAACATTGTGTGGTACCCCCTGGCACCCTTGAAATGTTCTCTAGGCACCCCAGGGTGCCAGAGAATTGCTGGCTTAAGACTTTTGCTAGCTTGGGCTCTGAGAAATAAAGCGTTACAGCTGTTGTTGAGAAGATGATGGCTGAGCAGCTTGGAGTTGAAATATCTCATTAAGTACTTCTCAGGGTACACTTTCCTTTTTAAAGTAAGAGGATTTTGTCTTCTCTGCTCTTTTTCATTGCACATAAGCATGAGGAGGTTCCTACTGTCAGATTATTTTAAAACACAGTAGTAATTGAAACACCTGCCTGCCTCAGTCATATAATGCACAAAATTGTGAAATTTAGTCTTTTCCAAAGACAGAAAAATTTCAGTATCAAACTCACTTCAGTTTGATTTTTGTGTTTTTGCCCCCTTATCACATTGATTAAAATACGTATATGGATAACACAATAATTTAAAATTCCAGAGAATAGAGTTAATCATATTACATTTAGTTGTTGGTATTAGGGTACCTGGGTACTTTCCATTTCATTCACAATGTCAATATTTTCTTCAATTAAGATCTCAATTAGCAACTTTCTCCAGTGACTATTTTTATAGTTATTACCTATTTCACTCGCTAATGTTGAATATACCATCATTCTGAGGATTTTAATAAGATGTGTTAAACATAACCAGCTGGAGATTGAAGTCGAAGATGCCTTCTTAGAATCTACTGTACAGGCAACCCCTGCTTAACGCTCTTAATAGGTTCCTGAAAAAAACTGAGTGTTAAGTGAAACAAGCATTAAGCTAAACCAGAAGTTTTTGACTACCCAAGATGGCATGCACAAGTGTTTTTAATGACTCAAGATGACAACCGTGAGTGTTATAACGAAACTCACTGAGTGTTAATTGGAATCGGGTATCAATTTAAAATAAGCGTTATAGCGAAATAGTGCTAAGTGAAACAGCATTAAGCGGAGGTTGCCTGTATTAAAATATAGGTCAGAGCAGTTATTACTGTTGAAAGATCTTCTAGTTCGTTTGTTTTTTAAGTTGTGCACACTTTTGTTTTATTTTGCGCAAATGCAGCTAACATTTATATTCTTTTTATACTTCTTTATTAAAATAGCCTACAAAGTTATTGTAGTTAAATTAGCAGATGAAATTGGATTGGTCTGACTTCAGTGCTGGATTTTGAAAATATTAGATCCTGTCCATTTTTACATGAGAGATCTATAAGATCAGACTACCTAAAAATAACTTCAGAGTTTCATTCAGATCAACAGTGCCCAACCTTCTGGTCTTGCAGGCCAGATGAGTAGTGGATTGGTTTGTGGGCCTTGTGGAGTTGGCACTAAGGGAGGTTGGTCCATTGGGTGTGACCCTGCCCATCTGGATCTGGCTGTGAAATGACCCTGTGCACCAGCCGGACCATGTAGCTGCATGATCTGATGCAGAGGGCCACACAGGTTTGGAAATTTGACAGGAAGGGAACAACAATTAACATACAACTGCTTTTCCACTATCAAATTTCTGGACCTTTTTTTTGGTTGGGGGGCGGGGAGAGGAAGGCATGGGCCACATGAGAGGTTACTTTGGGCCACTAACTCAAATGCATTTCTAAAACTAGGATTTTTTTAAATTATCTGTCTATGTCAGAATAAGTAGTCAAGATGTCTGCTTCCTATTTAAAGATTTTTTATTTATTTATTTATTTATTTTTTTATTGTAAATGAGATACTTAATATTTTCAGGGTTTACTTTTTCTCTGTAATTTGATAGGTGATCACATCTTGTTTTACATTTAAACTTCAGTCTTCTTTCAGCTAATTATTTTTGGCACAGTATTGACACTTCAATTTTTTCTTTAAAAAATGTTTTGGTAGAAATAACCACATAACTCTAATGATTTCTGTGTAGCATTGTGTTAGATGTGCAACAAATCAGGCCCTATCCCCCGCTGTGGGTACTTTGGATCACTAGCAGTGCTAATTGGGCAACTGAAGCATTCCTTGGTGCAGGGGGATCCTTTCCTATTGTAGAGTTACCCTGGCCATTTCTGTTCACCACCTGCATGCCCAGCAGGGACCTTCAACAAGGACAAGTGCAAAGTCTTTCACTTGGGATGGAATAATTGCATGAACAAATACATGTATGACTGCCTAGGCTGTGGTACTGTAGAGAAGGATCTTGGGTTTACAGAAGACCATAAGGTGTCTATGAGTCAACAGTATGCTCTTGTTGCAAAAAAAAAAAAAAAGCCAACATTATATAGGGGGTTGTATTAAGAGGAGTGTCACATGCAAATCAAGAGAAATAATTCGCCAGCTCTTTTCAGCTCTTCAGAGACCTCACCTAGAGTACTGTGTACAGTTTTGGGCCCGCCCTATATTTCAAGAAGGATGTGGACAGACTGGAAAGTGCATGTGCAGAGCAATAAAAATGCTTAGGAGCCTGGAAAGCATGACTTGTGAGGACAGACTGAAAGCACTCATGTTATTTAGTCCAGAGACTTGGGGGGGAAAGGGGGCGGGAATTTGATAATAGTTTTCAGATACCCGAAGGGTATTTGAAGGGGTTTCTACAGGGTGGTACCTATAGGTAGGATGGAGATGGGGACAGGACTAGGATCAATGGCCTCAAACTACAGCAGGGAAAACTTAGGTTGGAGATTAGCAGAAACTTTCTGACTGAGTGTGGTCAAGCATTGGAATAGAGTGCCTAGAGAAGTTGTGAAACCTTCATCCCTGGACATTTTCAAGAGTAGGTTAGATAGACATTTAGCTGGGACTGTTTAGGAAAGGATGATCCTGCAGGGGGTGGACTAGATGAACTTGAGGTTCCTTCCAGCCCTATTTCCTATAATCCTATAAGTAGGATTAGTTTGTTCTAACAACTCTTGGTTAGCATAATTAGCTAATGCAGATTGGAAGAGCCTTTTAAAGGGTGCATTTTTCTGGGGTTGAACATGACTTAGTATATTTTATGATTGGGAGAGCCCACAGTTTATCCAGAATCATGTACATGTATTAAATGTGCAGAGTTTCTCTTAAAAAATGTGTGGAAACAGTGATGAAGGCAATATAAATGTGGGGTTTTGTGGTTTTGTTTGTTTGTTTTTCTTTGATACCTGCTTATAAGTATAAGATATAAGGGTTGCAGTTTCATATAGGTCTGCAAAATGTCTTGTGCAAATGATGCTGCTTTCTGTTGCTTTGAGACTGCAAATCTTTATTAAGATTCTAATTAACAGAAAAATGTGTGTGGCTGTTGTAGTATCTGAACAACTGAAGGTCCAAAACAAACAAGAGGAAATCCTTTATCCCCCCCTCCCTGTTCTCCCCCCACAGTACATAGTTAAATTATGGAACTAATTTCCACAGGCCACACATAGTATAATCAGGTTAAAAAAGGGAGTCCATTTGGAAGTATTGAATAAAAGTCAAGGATGTCTTCTCTGACATCCCTAAACCAATGACAGTTAAGGTAAGGGAGCATATGACAGGGTATAGATCAGTCTAGATGTACCATATTCATATGTTCTTCCTCTAAAGCATTTACTACTTGCCAGTATTGGAGATAGGCTGCTGGCTAAGATGGACCATTGATCTGACCCAGTATGCCAGTTCTTACCTTCTTAAGAACCTTAAGAGTCTAATATTGATGTTTGCCACTAGAACTGATTAAAACAATTAAATGTTTTTCTTTTTCTAAATAGTAGGAAAATGCTGCCTTATTAAAATGGAGCTCTTAATGGAATTATATGAAGAAAGCTTGTCCAGGATGGGAGGAAGTAGGGAGAAAGTCTGGGGTGTTTGGGTAGATGAGTCTATATTGCTGTTTAGGGCACTCTCATGGGACCTGGACTATCCATCCAAATCTCAGTATATGCAGTGAGTTAGCCAGAGCAAGGAGTTGAACCTGTCCCCCTCCTGCCCCACCTCGCTATTACAGTCAAATGACAGTTATGGGATAGCGGGTTTTTTTGGGCTGTTTAAAAAAATAAAATAATAGAAATGTTCCATTTATGTTCTGTATTGGAATAAAAATTTCAGAACCCTACAAGTTTTCACGAAACAATTTTTTTATCTTATTTTGAAATAATGTGCCCACTGTCCATTGAACCTTATGAGGTAACGCTGAGGTCGTGAAATGAGTACAGGTTAGCACCTTCAGAATAAGAGAAATATGTTCTTGTTGCCTACGGAGGATATACATTTTTAAATTTCTCATTTATGTTCAAAAAGCTTTACTTGGAACCTTGATTGCCTGACCAGTTCTACCAGTGACATAGATGTCTTGGGACATAACATGACAAAGTTTAGCTCTTTGTAAGGAACCCCTATGCACTAATGAAAGTAGTTGATAAATATATAGTTTGACTCCAGTAGAGGGTACTTTCTCATGCATTTTCTGTCTGCTTTATTAAGAGCTTCTTTAGCCCTCCTCCCTCCCCACCTCCGCAAAAAAACCCCAACAGAACACCGCAACATTTGCAAGTTTAGTCCCAGGAGTCTATTTTGTGCAGGAAGTGAAACTTGGGTCTGTGTGGGAAAGTGATCTACCACTTTGGCCATGAAAACCAGCTTCTTCCAAGCTCCCTATGTGGGAATTTATTCAGTCAACAGAATATTGTTTTATAGCATGCAGAGGTGGGTAGGGAACTTTACAAATGTGATCCCTACCACAGGGAGTTTGTTTTATTGATTCTCAGTCCTTAGAAATTACTTCTCCCATCAGAAGCTGAAACAGCATTATTCTCAACTCTGCTTTTATTTTCTACTCTTGATTCATCTTAAGTGGTTTTCAACCTTTTTCATTTGTGGACCTCTTAAAAAAAAAAAAAAATTTGAATAGAGGTGTGGACCGCTTTGGAAATTTCAAATGGAGGTATTAGACCCCTTTGAATTGTAAGTGCAGGTAGTCACATACTTTTAATTGATGCTGATACTCTTTTGCGGATGTCTCAGACATAGTCTGTGGATCACCAGGGGTCCACGGACCACAGTTGAAAACCTCTGTCTTAAACCAAGTTTATACTTGGTCTGATTGCCCTTTTTTGTGAGAACGCTAACAGATGAAGTGCTATAGTAATAATTTCCACTAGTAACCCCAGTTAATTGCTGCCTCATACTACCTTTAGAAAGGACTACAACTTTTGTCCTTCATGTTTTCAAACTGTGAGCTGAACTAACGTTTGTTTTTAGCTTTATGAAGTGAAATGAGATTAGACGTTAAACAGGAGTCCAAAGCAGCAAATAATTTTCCCAGAATGCTCTGAGAAGCCTGATAAATAGTGTTCATTATTTTATTGCAAGAGTGGAACATGGAGGGTGAGAACAAGCCCAGTCATTTGACCTTTTCAGGGTAAGGCAGGTCGTGTAACAAGTATAACTTCTTCCTGCTTCCCTTTCCAACTGTTAGTCCCTTACACAGGTTTCTTCTGTCTCTGACCCAGTATTTCTTCTGTCTTATTTGGAGATCTTGTTTGTGACTGTTATCTCTGTTCCCACTTCAGTTTTCAGAAATACAGTAGCCAATGGCCTTGATCTGTTGATGATTTAAAACCTTGAATTCTAGCTCCGACATGGAGGAATAAAAATGTTGAAATATACATAGTGCTCGACCAAATGACAATGTGAGAATTAAATGACCTTACAAAAACAGAACCTGGTTGTTCAGAATTATAGAAATGGAGAAGTGCAGTATTTCATTTTTTGTTGAACCAGTCAATCATGTGTACAGTGTATAATTAGAGAACTACTGGAAATACATTTTTGTACCTCTACATCTCTTAAATTGTTAGTAGGAATTTATTACAATTGAAGAAGAACTGATAGCAAAGCTAGAGAGGAAAATTTTAAAGACTGCTCAGTTGGATACAGGCCAGGATGGATCAATCCATTCAAATGTTACAATCTTCATTTGTGACTTTTGTAATAAAGTATGCTATTTGGTATAAAAAGTACATGTCGTCTTCTTTACCCTCCCCTTTCATTTGTATTTTTTCTCTGTATCCTGTCAACCTACCATTGTCTTATCAGGGAAACTCTCTTAACCCTTTCTTTTCACATGCCTCTGTCCTTCTGCTGTTAGGTACCACAAACACTATGACAATACCAGCCTGAAAAAGAGAGTGTTGTTTTTAGGTTGATAGCTCATAAAGCTTACTTGGTTTTCTTACTATCTGTACAAAGACAGCATTTGTAGAGACCCATCTTGGCTTTAGTTGGTGGACATTGTTCTGTTTTTAATAGTGCATTTGATTGAAACCAAGCGTCAGAACATTCTGTGCTTTATAAGAGCCCACCCTTTTGGTGATTTGGAAACATAAGGACAAGTGCCCATGATGTTTACTGTAATGTCCACTTGCATTGTCCTTTGGTACCAAGGATTCTGGTTCCGGTGCCTGTAGTCCGGCAGAAGCAATGAAGCCTGCACCTTCTCTTATGCCTGTGAGCAGTGCCGTGGCAAGGAAGTTTGGCACCTGGGGCAAACCCCGCAGCAGCAGCCTGTTCTCACCCCATGCACCAGTCTGGGGGGGGCACGTCTACTAATTTCTTCTACTAATCTGTAGATTGACCTCCTGAACCTTTTCCCAAAATCCTATTCTTGTGAGAAGCAGAGACATTGTTGTGTACACTGGATATGAGGAGTCGTATCTGCCTAGAACAGGGGTGGGCAAAATGTGGCCTGGGGCTGGATGCAGCCTGCCAGGCCATTCTACCCGGCCGGTGGAGCCCCTAAAAAATTTAGAAAATTAATATTTATCTGCCCCTGGCTGCCTATCATGCAGCCCTCGATGGCTCGCCAAAACTCAATAAGCGGCCCCCTGCCCAAAATACTTGCCCACCTGTGGCCTAGAACCAGACCTGCAATGGGAAAAAAAGAGTGCAGTGATTGCCGCCCAGAGACTGTCCAAATAGATCTTGGGCTGCATTGGGGTATGCCTCAAAGTTGTTAAATTGAACCTACCAGCAGTGGTGGGAGTACATTCTGTGAGTGTTCAGCTAATGGTAGTGACCTCCCTTTAAAATGTACCCTCAAGCAGTCATCTTCAACTCTTCAGGCACAGGCATGATACCATCGCTGAAGCTTCCACAGCAGGTGCTGCTTTTGTCACACCTGCCCTATGGTTACTGTTTGCCAGTATGCTGAAACTCATCCTCGGGTGGTCTGGGCACTGATTTGGAGTAACCCAGAGTAGGAAACTGGATGGACAAACACTTGAAGGAGAAAGAGAAGTTACTTGCCAAAAACTTGGAATTCTTTGAGAGATGCATGCTCTACGTCCTACCATTACATTCCCTCTTCTTTGGAGTCTCATATCATAGGATTTTGCAATTGAAAGGAAACTGTGGAGCAGAAAATATACCTTCTCCTTTATATCCTAATAGCATGAAGGGGAGCACAGTGTGTAGCTGCTCGATGGGTACTGCTTGGGAGAAGGTTTCTGAGGCACACTTGTGCCCACAGTGAAATGTCTGCGTGGACAGTGCACTTCAAGGAACTTGACTTCCTATTATTGGCTTGCATGAATCAAACGCAGTAAGAGGTACTTTTCTAACCTTCCGTGCAAGTAGAACAAATATTTTTTGTGATACCTCAATAGATTAAAAAAAAGAGAAATCAAAAGGACAGTTTAAAAATCTATTACTTTAAGTGTTTTGTAAAGATAACTAGTGATTTCTGAATAAGGTAACTACTTTTTATTCAAGAGATCACTTGTCACATTCAAGAGGTGTAAAAAAAAGAAGTGGAGGGACTGCCAGGCCATTGCATTTAATTTGCCTTAATGCCTACTCTCTCAGGAGAGCTGTTACACTCAAATAATTTACATGAGGACAACCCGCCAAATATTTGAAAACCTTCTTTTTATCTGGAAACGTGGGAAAGTGCACTGGGCTAACATTCAGGACACATCTACGGGAAACAACTGGGTTATATGGAGATGGGTATATTAGCACTCCTTGGGAGAGAATCTCGTTATCAGCTCTTATAAAGAAGGGTTGGAAACTACAGGATTGGAAAGATGAAGGAGGATATTATCTGCATTTGAAGAGATGCTCTGCTGTTTCTCCCAGTTCAAACTGTCAGTTAAAGCCAATGGACACAAACCTGCTTGTTAAATAGTTTGACCACAAAAGGACCCCTGAATACCACTGTACACAGGGTAATAAGAACTGTGTAAATCTCACTACTGTTCTCTCTGCTTTTACTGGCTATATGGCACAAATTATATGGAAGCTGCATGCTCTAAGAAGAGCCAAAGATGGGCTTAGTGTTTGTTTGACTTCCTGTAGAGATCCTATTTCAAGAATATTTAATGAGGCAAGTGCATGTTTCCTTCATGTCAATAAGGATTGGCTGTAAGTAGACATGCTGATTTGGCCCAATACATCAACATAAGCAAATGCAGTTCTGTTCATCCAGACAGAGTTGTCTTCTGTCGAGATTCGATGTATGCCATTATCCTGCCCATACTTAGTTTATTAGATGGCTTGTAAAAGGTTCTTAAGTTTATATATGTCTAAGAGAAGCCCAATTAAACTATTTGGGACAAGGTAACAACCTCTCACCCTCCTGCACAAGAAACCTGAAAAGGCAAGTTTATTAACACGGTACATGGCACTGAATTGTTTTTCTTTCTCTGTGTCTTTGATTTCATTGTGCTAAAGATTGCCAGCAATCTGCAGTTTTGAGGGTTAACTACAGAAAATGTCTACACATCCAGGCATGACAAATTCTTGGAATCCTTCCATAACTGTTGACAAGTAAAGTTTTGTTTCTGGAAACTAAGGGTGTTTTCCCAGTGGATTTTTCCAATTGTTGTTCTTCAGTAGTATTACATGCTTGTCAGACTCTCTTTTGCAGAAAAGATAATGATTTTAAATCTGTATTTCCTGTTTTTGTACACCAGTCTAATGGCTCTAATGAAAATTAAGCAAATACAAAACTCTCCAGATTATCAAATATTGTTCCATTAAGGAAATGGTATTTGAAATAACATTTTATTGGCTGACTTATTTTAGAAGTTAATGGAAATATATTGAAGGTGAATGAAAGGAAAAGGCCATCTGAACAAGCTGTTTCTTACTGTTTGTATTTAATTATTTATGTTCTTATAAAGCAAAGCTGGCCAGTTTGTTCAGGACAGGGTTTTGCATGCTCCTAATATGGTGTGTGATGCTTTCTGTAAACAGTTTTTGTTTACATCTTCCTCTAACCTATTGTAGAATTTCTAACAAAAGGCTGCTAAACCTCTGAAAATAATCTGAATAATTTGCAATACAGTTGTGGAATTAGCCTGTTGCTGTGTTTGGTTTAAATATTGCTTTCCTTACTCTTTTAAGTACACAATCAGACCTCAGTAAAACACGTGTCATTTTGCCTGCTTTAACAGAGTTCCCTTCTGCCCTTTTCTGCTTAATAAAATTATTTTTATATTGGAATAGGAGATGCTTTATTTAAACTTTGTCCATGTCCTGTCCATAAAAATGGAATTCAAAACCAAAATTAGTATTTTTTTCACTTGTGGTTGCATTTGAACCTAGTCTTTATGCCTATCGCTGAGTGGCACAGTACTTGCCTGTGTCTGCCTCAGAATAAACACAGTAAGTCTTAGCTACACAACAAAGTGGCTCAAGATATTGTAGTAGGTTCCATCTACATAATAAAATGCTACAGGACCTGACCAGTTAAAATGTAGCTTTATCTTGCACTCCAGGGTGTGACTTTTTTTTTGAAAATCATATTAACTTCAGAAATTAATGGAGCCTGTATGATTAAATGTATTTTTTACCTTTTTAAAATCAAAATCGAGACTTCACTATTTCTAGTTATTTTGCAAAACTAAAATGTGTGTTAACTATGGTGATTGCTGCAGTGTTATTTGTAGTGTAGAGAGGTCTTTGGAGTCTTGCCTCGCTGAGCACTAGAATAGTATGTTAATGTCAAAATAAAATATTGATTTTTGTTGTTGTTGTTTTCGGAGCCTGTGTTACTCACATTTGTACCACCTGAAGATCCCAAATGAGATCAAAGCTGCACTACCTACTGTACAGATACCTGCAATGAGACAGCACCAAGCCCAAGCTTTATATAAAATAGTCAAGAAAGGGAAATGAAGATGGAAAGGGAAACCAAAGCAAAACAGCTCAAGTGACTTGCCTAAGGTCACGTAGCAGAGCCAGGACTAGAACTTAGTTGTCCTGGTTCTTGTTCCAGGATGTTAAATGTTAGACCCTGTGGTGGCTGTCGGAAGGTCTAGAAATGTTGTAACTGATTAGGATAATACATGTTAACTTCAAGTTTACAACTAATGGTTCAGATTCTGTTTTCTCTCTGGCAATGCTCGCTTGGGGTTCTCTGAAATATGAAAGGTATGAGAGAAAACAATAATTCCACTATGTAACCTTTCAGAGTTTCTACTTAACACCTGTGCTTGGTATGCTGTACTCAGGAAAATGAACACAGCTTTCTTAAAATATATTGGTTGTATAAAGGAAATACTCTTGGAGGAATAAACACACATTTCATGCCCAGATAAATGTTAGACAATTTAGTATAGCACTGTTATCTAGTGTTGTAAGTGAGCAGCAGTCTTTTTAAAATTATTGTAACAATTTGTCTTTTTGGTTCTCAAATTATTTCTTTTAGGGCAATGTGGTTTTTTGAAGGGAAAAAAACAACACAAAACAACCCAGCTTTGTAGGTCAGCAACCCGCCCTTTAAAACATAACAGACAACCCTTTCTGGTCATTATGCTTACATTGTAAGGAAACTAAAGATGACACAAGCCCCTATGCGCACACATCAACTTTTAAGTCTCTGCCTATAAGATTTGCCATTTTTGCCTAGTTTCGAATTAGATATCTGGTTTGTTTACTTTCACAGTGGAAGATGAGCCTTTCTGACGTCTACCAATTGTGTAATGCAATATAGTTAGGAAGTGGTATGTTGAGACTATATACTTTATTTACTTGAATCCAAGGTGACCCTGAATTTAAGACACGCACATAATTAGATTCTATAGATGGAAAATGATAACAAATGTATAATTTTCCATGTATAGAATCTAATTAGTAGAAGGTTGTCTTAAATTCATACCTCCAAAAACCAGTGTGGGGTGTGGGGAGGTTTGACCCTTGCCCCCCTATTCCTCTAACTGCCCCCCCACCTCTCCTGCTCACTACTGGTGCCTGCCTCCCCCACTCTCTGCCCACCTTCCCTACCTTATACAGAAGTCTTGCTCTGGATCAGGGCACTCAAGCAGTGATGGCTCTGCCCAAGCTGAGCCCAGATTGGCCAGAGAAACGTGATGGCAGCTCCTGGCCAGGCTGGGCCAGATCCGGCCTGGAGGGACTGGAGTTGGAAAAGAAGGTAAATGGTAGAGGGGGAAGCTAAGTGGTGACAGGAAATTAAATGAAGTGAGGGGACTGATGTGGGTTGGTTCAGTGGAAGACAAGCTGAGGGTAGTTTAGGTTCATTGGAAAGGGCTATATAGATATATTCGCAAGGCAGGTGTTGCCACAGTAGTGGAAAGGAGAGACCATAGTCAAGGTACATGGACAGGATATTGGTAGATTTTGCAGCTTGGCACATGATCATGAGTTCTGGCAGCAGGAGGTAAAAATCACTAATTTCTCATGGGGAATGGCAAGAAAAAATAATGATGGTGGATTCCTTTCTGATCTATTTAAGCTCGAGGAATATTAAGAAATTGAAAATGGTCAGTAATGCATGCCCAGAACCAATGCTGAAAATGATTTAACTGCTAGGGTTGATGGAGTGGGGAGAGGAGACGTTTTTCAAAGCCTCTAAGTATCAGGACATTTCCACTAATGGTCCTGAAAAAGTTTTTATTCTTTGGCAGTGACCCTATATACATGAATGATTGGTACAGGGAGAGGAAATATACTGATGAAGACTAGAGGCAACTATCTATTTCTAATATAATAAAGGGCTTAGTCCATCTGTCTCTGTCTGTAACGCTCTGGAGCACTCTGATTGGTTACTGAAACAATCAATCAGAGTGCTCCGAGAGCATTATGGACAGGAGGTGGCAGCCATGTGGTGGAGCACCACCATGACGGTGGGGATGGCATGCGGGGGCGAGGCTGGCACCGCTGGCCTCGCCCTCCCCCACCACTTTTCCTCCCCTAGCCCTGCTCCTTGGAGGTGGTGGTGGTGTGGGGTGCTGTATTTGCATATGCAGGGGGTGGAGATGAGACAGGCTTCCCCCACCCCTGCTCCTGGGAGGCAGCATGGCGGGGGAGTTAGAGTTAGCAAAATCTCCCCCTTTATTGCTGCCTGCCCCTGCCCCTCCTCCCTCCCCCCTGTCATTCCTAATACTGGCAGAACCCTAAATGATATCTTGCTTTGGAGAAAAGTGAGAGGAAAAATCACAACTGGGAATGTAGAAGATATATCTCTAGTTTAAAAAAAAATCTTATTGCCTAAATTAAGATAATAACTAAAACGCTGCAAAAAGGTGTATTTACTGTTATGTATTCTGCTTGATTATTGAATAGGCATTTTTACAGGTTCCTGAAAGAACTGCTTATTGTGAGCTGTGTGATCAGAAACATGGTCCACAGCAGAATTAAATTAAAACATTGTCTCAGACTTGAATTGAACCACTGTCATTCCTGTATTAATAGAGCGAAATTTGTGGTTATTAAATAATGTATTCTACAAGTAGCAGAAATAATTCATATGCCAAAGAAAACAATGACTTATCAGCCGCTTTAATTGTCAAATTTGGTTCTCTGTAACTTTCAGCTACTGTCTTGTCGCAAAACAAAACACTGTTGAATGATGATAAAGAACATTAAAACAAACTAATATTGGTGCATAGCATTTATTGAATGCCCTGGTTTGATATTCTCTATTGGAACTTAAGAGTATTTTAAAGAGTATAGGCTAATAGTAGTTATGTGTGGTTATATACATTGAAAATAATTGTGCCCTCATCTTCCAAAATTTAAAATCCTTCTCAAGAATTTTTAATCTAACGAATCTTTTAGAGGGTAGTTATATTTTCAAATTGAGATGTTTACTAGTTTTTAAAAAATTCTGAATATATCAAATATTAATTCTGAATGTTATATCCTGTTTACAGTGCATCTGATAAACGGCTAAAGAAAAGCTCTGGTCAAGTTAATACAATACAGTTTTTATAAACTGAGTGCAAGCAAGCAGCAGGGAAAAACAGTAATGTTAACTGGTCTGCAACAGACCTATAGAGCATGATTGTTCGTTATGCTGTTAGGTTTTCTTCCTCTGATACATAACATTTATGGTAAAAGGAACTACAGACATGCTCTTGGCATATATGAAAGTAGAGAGTTGTTTCTTTATTTAATATAATTTACATTGCACCCTACATAGCAATCAGACTGACAGCATATGCGGTGTAGACAAGTTAACTGTGCCACGCAAATTTTACAGTTTAACACAAGGAAATTAGAAGGTATTCATGTGTTCAATAAGCTTCTTTTCTGGGACCCACTTCAGCAAAGTATACTGGGTCTGTAGTATTCTGCAGACCCAGTATACTACATGGATTGGCTCAGTGAGCTTCATCTTGCTCTGTTTATAACTCTCTCCAGTGCCCTTGACCTTGGAGCAGAGTGCATGGTTTCACAGCACAGTCTCTTCCTGTGAGGAATAGGTGGCACAGCTGAAACTCTGAATTATTTTCCCCTATGAACACCTTTATGCAAGGTGCCTTAAGTCAGGGCTGTCCAACTTCTGAGTGGCTGGGGGCCACATGCTGTTCAGGCTCCCATCTGGTCTCCCATACTCCCACAGGACCTGTGTGTACTCCCCAAACTCTGTTGGCGCATGGGCTTTGCAGACTCCCCAGCCTTTGCAGGCCATATTGCCCCACCACCATGAACAGAACCAGGAAGTAGAAGATAGAGGAGGCAGTGGGGAGAGCTGCAGCTGAGTGGGAGCGTATGGGCTACTCAATAACCCCTTGCAGGCCATGAGTTGGGCCATGAATCGGACAGCCCTGGCTTAAACTTTACTAGATTTAGGTGCAAGTTTTGGTATAAGAAAATGCAGAGTGGTTGTGTTGAAGCCCTAGTCAAACCCTAAAGTTTGGTTTGGAAGGATCAGTATTATGGCTTTTTAAATTAAAATCCTAAAGATCACTTGTGTAGGATTAAAGTTTCTACAGGAACTTTGGATTTTCTTCTTTCAGATGTCACTTTTCAGTCCTGATCACACTGTTCTAATTTGGCTTAAAAGGAACAGCTAATGCATAAATCAAAAGAACAGTAAATTATATTCTAGGTTATAGAGCTAGAACTCCCTATATTTAAGTGGGGGAGGGAGGGACAGAAGGGTCTGATCATAAGGGGATACTTTCTTTCGTAGCCTAGACATGACCCCAAAATGACTAAGCTTCAGCATGTCAGTGTGTGCCGACAGGGCTAAATGACCAACTAGGGCTCCCTTACAACCTACAAATATGACATATATTTAACAGAATCCACTGACACTCTGCAGCAAGCTGTAGTTAAATGTAAATGTTACTTTACAGGTACAGAGTGTGAAAGAACTATAATAGTTCTTTAAATAGTGCAACACATTTAGAAAACACGTGGAATGAAGGCAGGTAGAAAAGATGTGTGAAATAGCTTGTCTTGTTTGTTGGATATTTTGAAGACTTGCGTTACTTACAATGCAGATACAAGACAGATTCATGAATGACGTAATAATAATGTTTTCAAGTCTCAGTTCCTTGTCCAGTAATGTGGAGATGGAGGACTCTGGTAACATGAGTGCATGACAATGAATTGGGATGTCTTCTTGCATTTCAGTCTTAGTTGGAGATATGCTGTATGCTCCCTCCATTCTTCCATTCCATAGAAAAGTTCCATCTGCTTTCTGTTACTTTCTTCCACAAGTATATCTTTTCTGGGAATGATCTTTGTTTCCTTGCTACTGTTCCCTAGACAAATATCCCTCCAGCTATCTTGATATAGGAATCTAGGCTATGTGCTGAGAGAAAGTTACACATTTTGCTGGGGTATTAGATTTCCTGCACAGTTCTTTTAAAGAAATAAATCGTTAAAAGTCTCATAATGCATGGATGCACTTTTCTTTTAGAGCGTTCCGTTTAGATTTTTTTTAAAAATTCAAGTAACCTTCTTTTTCTCTTGTTTTTCCAGTCAGTAGCCTCAGCAGACATGGATTTGAACCAACTGGAAGCCTTTCTTACTGCCCAAACCAAAAAGCAAGGAGGTATCACAGCAGAACAAGCAGCAGTCATTGCAAAATTTTGGAAAAGCCACAGAACAAAGATTCGAGAGAGCCTGATAAATCAAAGCCGGTGGGACAACACCTTGAGAAATGTGAATTGGAGAGTAGATTTGAAGTCGCAGTCAAGACACATTGATCAAATAAACACCCCTGTTGCAATAGTTGAAATGGAGCTGGGGAAAAATGGGAAGGTGAGTTTTTTCCATTTGTTTTATAAAGTTTGATTTGGGGATGTATGCATACAAATGTACAACAAACCATTTTGCCTATAGGTTAATGTAGTGCATCCAAATCAGATCAGTATGCTGGTTAAATGCAGCTGTTTAATTCCAGTTTCTCATTGTGTTTGAACCTTTTTGCACCCTCTTTGGGTCTTCCCCTCCATTAGTCCATAATTGAGCTCTCAAATCCAATTACTACCCCTACTTAATTTATATCCTGAATCTCTGAGTCACAGAAGGCAAACAGTTACTGGGCGTTTCTGGTTATGTTACAGCTATTCTGAAAGTTGTTTGCTATACAGATAATATGCTAAAACTATAGCAAGTTACTCTTATCTTTTAAACAAAAGCAAGTGTTAGAGAGATTGCCAAGAGGCCAGCTCTCCTCTGTAGAATGAACAGGGAAATTCAGTTTTAATTTGCTGAAGATTGCTTTTACTTTAGGATTAGACCTGCATAAGAGATTTGTTCTTTATATAGTACATTATTTATCCTAAAGTTACGGATATTTATCAGAGCTTTTACTGTTTTATGTAGTCAAGGTCTGTTTGAAGGAGATGTCTTGACAGAGTATCTGCTGAAAGCTGGAGCTGGTATTCATTCTTTTCTTTTCATCTTTTTTTTGAAGCTTTATGATTCAGATAAATAGATAATCAGTTTCCATAATGTAGATACTTATTTTCTTGAGAGAGGAAATTTGCTTTGGTATCTCTTTCTTTTCAACGTATTTGAAAACCTTGGAGCTTTTACCTAAGCAGCACACTGTTAGTAGTTTCTACCAATCACTGTTTGGAAATCCTTCCTTTTTTGTGTCTTTGTGACACAGCATTTAGCAGAATTCACAGATTTGCTGGAATCTGATATGGCCGTGCTGTGAGCACTTCTTTTATGGCCTTAAACTTGCGACCTCTGGGCTGTCAATCATTTGCCATAGCATCCACGGCATACCAGCTCCCGTTTGGAAATAACACTCTATTCAGTATGGGTTTGGTAAGAAATTTTAAAAGACGCAAGGATTTAATTATTGTTTTAATGCAAAATGGAGCCTGTGATAAGCATACCATGCTGTGTTGTGCCCTTGCTTTGTGCCCTTGCTTACTTTTGTGTAGTCATGTTGATTTAAGTGGCGTTGCAGGAGACCAGAATGTGATTTTAAAGGTGTGCAAATAAAGAGTGAGTACAGCCTCTTCCAAAGAAGCATTCTGTTTGCTTTATTTAGCAAATGGCATTTTGTATGGGAGACCTTATTTGTTCAGTCCAGCTCTTTGGGTTTTTGTTATCTAGCTTTTCAAGTCTTTTCTAGAGCACCCATCCCTATATGGGATACTGCCCCTTCTCCATTTTTGCATTTCTACAATGTGTACAATGTATAATGTATAACACATTTCTTTTCTATTTTCAGTAATGATGAAGGGTTTTATTCAATGTCTGCATTTTAAGATGGCAAATGACAAAGAAAAAACTCAACGTTATAAACAAGTAAAATGCAGAACTTTTGCAGTTTCTCATAAAGTTCTTAGTTCTTGTTTTTCCTTTGTAGATTTCTGCAACACACAATAATTCACACTTTTTATCTTGCTGGTAATGGAGCGGGCAACATAAAGGAGGCAGATAACAGGTGTTTCTGAGAAATATGATTCCGATTTTAAAAAAGAAAAATCACAGAGAAGTATTCAATTTATGTAAAAAATATTTAGTCATTGCCCACATGAATAATCTTAACAATTTCATTTTGTATTTTAGTCATATTAAAAGCAGGGGATTTTGGAAATACGCATTTTTAAACTACCCTGAGGTCAGAATCCGTTATGCTCAGGGAATAAAAGGCTACTCAGTATAAATAAAGGTATTGGAATCTCACCTTTAAGAATAAGCAGACATGGATTAATTAGGCTTCTTATCATTTTGGAAAATTTGACTCAGAATTTGTATATATTTATAAATATTGCTTCAGAGAACTTTAGGATTTGAGTTAAAATAGGGTTGTCATTTTTCAGGGGTTCTTAATTGCTGATTGTTACATTAATATTTTGGCCAATTTAGAAGTCCTTGGTACTTTCTTTTCAATTATCAAAATACATACACTAGTGTCTGTCCATAATTTAATAGATAAACCTGTTTTTCCTCAGCTATAAAAAGACTGAAGGTATATTTGATTTGATTTGACAGATTTTGACGGATTCTTCTTGAGTCTGTTTGTTTGAGAGCTTGCAAATGACTAAATTATTCAGAACAAAGTGTTTTCATGTGGACACTTGATAGCAGGGGACATATGTGTGCTGATGTGGAACGCATTGATATAAATATTTTATTTTGTTTAAACAGAAGTAGTGAAAAGATCTGTAGGAAGTACATCCTTCTAGAATTAATATCAGTCAGACAGATGCTGCTTATTTTTTATTTCTGGAACTAACCAGAATTTAGGATAGTCCAGGGCAGTGTCAGATGTCATCTGCTTTAAAATTGTAAATACGTTCATAACTTTAACTTTTTATGGGATGCTGTGTTTGAACTTAAACATGTCAGTTGTCTTATGACTGAATTTTTTAAAGGAATTAATAAGCAAGATGGCTCTGCTGAATAATAACACAGGACCAAGTAAAACGTGCTGTGTCAAACTGTATTAATGTTTTTGGATTTGTGTATGCATGTAATTGAAATACATTTATAACTTAACAAGACTATCTTATATTCATATGTGATCCTTGGGACCTCTGAGAGTGTGGGAAAAGAGTGCCCTTCTATAGCCAGGTACATATACTGCTAACATATGGTCTCAAAATGAGAAATGTGTCCAGTCCAAAATCACAGTTACTAATATTCTCAGAACTTTCAGAAGTTTTAATTTGGATCTTGAATTTGCGTCATGGCCTTTACTCAAGTGAAGACTTAACAATGACATTTTAAAGTCTCTTTTGTGCATACAGAATGTGGCTGTTGCCTGACTTAGGTTTTTCAAAAGAGCACAGACAAGTTTGCTATCACCATTCAGCTTCACTGACCCCTATTCCTGTATGAATCTGACAGAAAATTGTCCTCTCTCACTTGCTTCATTGACTTGTTTCTTTATCTGCTCCTGACATTCTGCATTCATTACACTGGTCCTTTTTTCTTTCCTTGCCAACAGCTCATCCTTTTCCATACAAGAACCTTATCTTCTGCAATCTGAACAAGACTTGTCTCTCTTTTCAGGGTTTTTCATATTTTTCTCTTTGCTTCTATCTCATTCTTCCTTTATCAGTTACTACTAGTTTTTTTTCCTTTAAAGCCTTTTCGTATACGGTGTCGGTGATCCAGAAGTAAATGTTATTTTTTGAATCACGGGTTGCTATTAAACTTTGAAGCTGTGC
Organism: Crocodylus siamensis; assembly: GCF_052110815.1. NCBI lineage: Eukaryota > Metazoa > Chordata > Crocodylia > Crocodylidae > Crocodylus > Crocodylus siamensis. The sequence goes on from NC_143395.1 coordinate 181,060,056, forward strand.
AACATATACTTAAACTTGCTTTATGGCTTATGCATACTTACCTTTCACTTGGATACCCTTACTGGTCTACTTTTCTCCTTATCTAATGCTCAAAACCATTTGGGCTAAGTACAGACATTCAAAAAGCCTGAACCTGTATTGATTCTGTCTTTGCAGGTTAGTTTAACCTGAGTAGATCGAACCGATTTGCAGGTGAAGACATTCACTTTTGATTCCAGAAATGCAGCCGCATGCCTGCAGTGGCTCAAGCTAGAAGCCAGGGGGGCCACTAAAGCAAGCCCTCCCTTCCCTTCTGCAGCTGATACAAAGCTGGAGAGAAGCTCACTGGGGGCCTGGGGGCGGGGCATGGCCAGGACCTGGTAGGCTGCTGAGTATGATTTGGAGGGGTTTAAACCCTCACCCTGGCCTGCAGGGACCCCAGCCAAAGTATGGTTGAGGAGGGAACGGGATAGCAGCCCTTGCCAGGTTTGTCTCCGAAGGAGGGGGATGTGGCGAGATACTGGCCAAGGCAGCAGCCTCAGGCAAAGGCTGAGGGGGAGGGGGATTAAATTTTCCCATTCCCCTTCTCTCCCATGGGCATGGGGACCCCAGTCAGGGTCTACCCAGTTTTCTGCCCCACTGGCCTCTTGCATGGCAGGGACATAGCCAGACCCAGCAGCATGACCACACTATCTGCCTCCATCACCCAGGGCTGGGGCTGCAGGGCTGAGCTGGGCTGGCCTGCAGGTGCTGCTGAGGGTGGGTGTGGGGGTGGGGTGGGGGCTGGCTTGGGCTGGGCCATGTGGGCAGGGCCCTTCCCAGCCAGCTGCAGCTTGGGTTGGGGCCACAGGAGCTGTGCGCCTGGATTGCACCTGGCTTCCAATGCCCAGACCAGGCGAAATTGCATAGGAGGTCAAAATTCACCTTGATGATCTTAATCAGTTTTCCTTTTACTGAAGACAATTATTTGTTTCCAGACAAATCCTTTTTTTTCTTCTTTTTTTTTTAAATAAAAAACAAATGCCAAGCATAGGTGATACCAACTATTCACTGCACAGCTGAGGGTTCAAAAGGCAAAAATACTATTCGCCACTTGAGAGAAAACCAAATCTAGCACATCACATGCTATATGGGAGTATTACGCAACAAATTGTAACATGCCAGATATTAAACCAGTTTCTCTGGATAAAAATGGCTCTCAGCTGCAATTAAGTTGTTTGTTGGAAGGACAGCAACTATATTTACAGTAACTTTTTATAGAAATGGCACTTTCCTGCCCATGGGATTTTAAGAACAGTATGTTTTATGATAGAACCATATCTTTCCCCTTACTGATGTGATAACATATCTGCAAATACAGTATGTATTTTCCACCTCTAAAAATCTGTGAGGCACAGGTTGGGAAGCTGTCTTGGCTTTCTCAATTAGAGGAAACAAGGTGTCTCTTTTGAAAATGGTCTGTTTCGGAGCTAAAAAATAATTTTACAAAGCTATTGGAATAAGTTCGCTGTGCCAAGTGTATACAGTTCAAAAGTGGCTTAATACCTACCTAATGGAGGCCTTATAAGCAATAACCGAGACTTACAAAGTAGAACGATAGGAAATAAAATCTGCGCTTCTGTGATCTTAATGTAGTTTGTGTGAAATTTACATACACCCAAATTTTATGTTGAGGTTAATAGAAGTTAACTCTTTCTCATTCTGTTTCCATAATGCAAGACTAAAGGACTCAGGAATGCATATCTCTTTATATGAGCCAAAAACTTTCTTATGCTTTAGAATAGACAGTCATTACCTTATTTTCTTGTATAGCATGCACACATCCGCCAAAAAATCAGCCCTTCAAAGCTGGGGTGCATATAAGTGGGGAGGCTGATCCCTGCCCTCCGCCTCCCTTTTGCTGGAGTAGAGGGTAGGATAGAGCAAACAGCCATTAGAGCTCAAGGCTCCCAAGATAGCTGCCTTTTTTCCCCTGCAGCAGATTCCCATTTTAACTCTTTCACAGCTGCTGTTGAGGCAATATCTTTTGGCTTAAGAGCCATGGAGCCAGCTGAGGGTGAGCAAGCTGTTGCATAAAGTCTGTAATATCTTAATGAGTCTTTTGGTGTGGAAACAGCACTTTATTATTTCTGTAAAATACATAAAAATATATACGGCAAAAACATAACAGCCTTACTGCTGCCTTTGCAAGGGTCTAGGACCTAGCCTTGTTGTGTTCCTTCTGCTTCCTCCAGGCTGTCTTCAAGGATGTCATACCTCCTGGACACTCACATAGTCAACCAGGATTCTGGGGAAATTTTTTTCTACATTCTGCCTTCCAAAAAACAACGTGCATTTTTATTTGTAGGTTGTAGTATTCACAAAAAAGGGTAACATCATTCATCTATAGATTTTACTGTACTTTGTGAAAATTTATTAGCCAAATTCTAATCTAATTTGTTTAAAATCTCCACAGCATAACAGTGACTATAAATATACTAATTATAATTACAAACTGTTAGAACAGGCTCGTCCAACATACGTTCTGCGAGCCACCGTGTGGCCTGCCAAGCCATTTTCTGTGGTCCGCAGTGCTGCAATGGGAACCCCTTGTCCCTCCCCCAGCCCCTCAGCAGCTTCTCAATGGCTGCTGAAGGGGTGAGGAAGGAACAAGGTTCCCACACGCACTGCGTCAGCTTGATGTTGCTGACGTGGTGCGGCTCCTCCCCTCCCCTCCCCCCTCATTTCACTGTGTTCCTTCCTTGCCCCACCCCTCCCTTCCTCATTTGCATGCTGGCCCTGCCCTACACCAGTCCCAGCTGGCCGTGTGGGCTGGAGTAGGTCACAGTGCAGTGGGCGCAGGGGTGCGGATGCTGGTGTGGAGGGACGCTGCGACCGGGCCTGCAGGAGATTCCACTGCTGCTGTGGCAGTCGGGGTGGGAAGCCAGCACTGCTCCTGCCTCCCCACATCCCCCCGTGCCCGCTGCTCCCTCCTCCTCGCATCCCCCCTGCGCCTGCAGACATTGGGCTCAGGCTCGGGCTGCCCCAGGGGAGAGGGAGGAGGGGGATGTCCCTGCACATCCCGCACCCCCCTATAGAATCCCCACATGTCCCCCTGGCTGCTGAGCCCAGGTGCGCAGGCGTGGGAGCATCCTCCAGGCCGTCCAGGTGGCAGGGAGGACACGGCAGGGTCAGGCGGCACCCCTTGGCCCCTGCACTCCCAGGCAGCAGCTGGACTGGACAGGCTGTGCGAGCACCCACTCCTGCTGGCCCACTGGGTGATAAAGTTTGTGATCCGGCCCCACATTCAAAAAGGTTGGACACGCCTGTGTTAGAAGCTAGGGATGAAAAGACTTACTAGATAGAATTACCTTCTTGCTAACATGTAATGTCTCTGATACGAGCTCAATCAGAAATTGAAGAGAAGCTTTCAAGCCAGAATATCACAGCTGTTTTAATGTCTTCCTCTACATGTGGCCAAACCCTGGTAATTTCATAATTTTAAAAGGAAGTGTACATGGGGATGGGAGGAACAGAGTCAATAATGAATGCTGGTAACTAATGTTATATAGTAAATAAGGAGGTGAAATAGCTCCCTAATTGTGGAGGTGATGAAATTGCATCCTGCACTTTGAGATTTGATTGGCCTTTTTAATTTCCCCGGCTGCAGTTTCTTGTGGGCCTGTTCTATTCTGCGTAGGGAATGAATTAGGCTTCAAAGTAGACTACAAAGAGATCTGTGTGGCAGTAAAAACGAGGAAAGAGAAGAGTTAAGAACACATTGTGACATCTTTAATATTGTGTTAAAGTTCTCCATAATTGAGATCCTGGTATGCATTACATTTATTTAATCAAGCGTAGATGGTCAAAAATGCATATGTGTGCATACACACACAGCCTCTGAAACGCTCATACATGTACATGGATATAGAAATGTTGGAGAATGTGGTCATAATATAATAAACGTTCCAGGATTTACCATCTGTAAATCTCATCGTACTTCTAGGGTTATATACTGTATATTTTGAAAAGAATAAAAAGGCAAAGAGATGTTTGTCATAGTACAGCAATTCCAGGGTCTATACCTGCAAAAGAAAGAGAACACAGTTTGCAGATAGAAAAAGCTACTGCATCTTTTCTTCCCTTAACCTTTACTCCATTCTAATCCACATTGTTGTTGCGTTATTAGAACTATTGCTTCTGTCGAAGGTTGGAAAATGCATTCATTGAGAGTCTAAACAAATCAATCAACCTAACTGCTGCTGGCTTAATAGTGTATGCGATCAAAACTATAAAAACCACCAAGTACAAGTTTAGCGAAAAATCACCCTAGCGACCACGATGAATGTAATCACTTGAGCTTTTGTTCACCTTGGAAATCTACGAGTTAGAAAGAACAGTTATATAACCGTGTACATTGAAAAACAAATGGGAAAACATAAAAGGGCAATGGGTCATGTAGCTAAGAGAAAACTAGAACAAAACTGATCTGTTAAAGTGGATATTGCTTCAACACAGTATATTGTACTACTGGTTCTTCACTTTGCTGATTCATTTGTTGTCATCCTCTCCTAAAAGGAAAAGAATATTATTTACCATATCACTGAAAACAGAGCTTATTTCTTTTGAATGCAGGACCTCTTGGGCCTAGGATTGAGGCCATTAAAAATAATTCATTTAATTTTCAGTGTCCCATGTTACATACTTTATTTGCTCACATACAGTACACACTGGAATAAGTTATACACTTTGTTTTTGAAGGGTAGAATGGAGAAAAAAGGTCTTTCCTTGTAGTAACTGAATAGCAGCAGCTAGGGAGCCAAGCCTGCTCATTGTTCTGCTCCCTGTGGATAACATGCAGAGCAACTGTTGCTTTTGCTAGGCAGATGCTCAAGCAGCAGAAACTGCCTTTACCATATTTCCTTGCTTATAATGTGCAATCCAATTTCTACCCACTGTTTTTTGGAAAAAAGATGTATATTGTATACATTAAACCATGACATTTGATTTGGAAATGTTTTGCTTAGTCCCCTACCTGCTTATCTCACACAAAGTGACTGCTTGTCATGCATGCAGCTGAGCAGCTATAGCTACATTCTTCAGGGTGTGGCGGAATGCCAGGCTAGCGGTTCCGGCACTGCTTAGGGGAGCCGTGGGCTTTGCGAGTGGGCGAGCGTGCGGCTTGTGGGGCGGGATTGGAGGTAGCTTTATAGCCGCCCTCGAGGTTCGCTGAGCTGGCACAAGTAGACGACTTAGAGTAAGTTGTTAATTTCTTTGTAATAAGTCTATAGGATGTCCATTGGTTCACGAGGTTCCGGAGCTAGCCCTTGCGTGGCAACACTGGAACCAGTCCAATGTTAGGTGCGGCTGCCGGCTCCTAAAGTCTCAGAACTGGTCAACGGCTCATTGAGATGGGATGTTAGTAGCAGAAGTTATTACAGAGCAGATATAAGGTAAAACAAAAGGTTTTACTCACTCACTTGGCCTCACCCTCTTACGAATAAGAGGGGAGGCTGGCTGGAAAGAAGTTGTAGTAAATATAAGTACAGAAAGCGTAGATATGCTGTCTAAGCTATGATAAGAGGTAGTCGAGAAGTGGAGTCTCCGATGTTTCTTCAGTTACAGTATGCCGGATACGAAGGGGGTCTGTTGGTTCACGGGGTGCCAGAGCCAGCCCTTGCGTTCCAACACTGGAACTAGTCCAAAGCTAGGTGTGGCTGCCGACTCCTTAAGTCCCAGAACTGGTCAACGGCTCATAAATGGGATGTTGAATACAAAACTGTAACACAGTGAGTCGTTGTCAATTGTCGGGTTTTCGAGGCCTTGGTTTTCGCTGGGATACGCCCAGGCGGGGAGGCTGAGAACTGGTCTGCAGGGTGATCAGGTCTACAGAATCCTCCAGTTGTCATCTCTGCCGTTTCCTGCTTCTTTGCCTCTTTATAGATGTTGGTTGGACTGCCTCTGTGACACTAACTATGATATAAGCTAAGCATACAGCGATAGGATAGTTTCTTTTACATAGTAGTTACTAGGCAGATTTTTCTACATAAGTTTCATTTCTACAGAAATGACACTTTTAGATAGTGAAATTTACAGAGTGCACATGTGTGGCTCAGTGCCAGCGGAGAACAGTACCAAGCGCTTATTTTGATTAACGGTTAAGACTTCAAGGTTACATAAATGTGAGAGTGCTGCGCAGCAGTTATACAGAGAAAAAAAAATAAAACAGTTACACAGGGAACTATGACATAATAAGTGTACTGAAGGGGAAATGACTATCATTCATCCACTTCATAGATAAGATAACTAAGAGGTTAGAAAAAGTCCATGCAGTTGGGCCCCTACAGTTACATCTGTAATATGACTGACCTATGTCACCTTATTGTTGCCCAGTGCTTTTCAGATGAAAGGGACCATATTGTGAGCTTGTGTGAACAGACTATGCATTTTTCTCCCCCTTCTGTTGTCTGAACCACACATAAGATAGAGACGTCCCCCAGTATGTCTTGGAAGGGATGCTCTCAAGCACAACCCATACAGCCAGTCCCACTCACACATGCTAACCCAGGAATACAGTGGTCAAGCCACTCTGAGTCACTCTCAAGAACATCTCCACCATTGTGGAGAGGTGGCCAGAGGCAGTATCCCTAGATTAGCTTCATTGCCTTATTTCTGGAGTTGGAACTTGAGGGTAGGGTATGTCTAAGAGTACCCATGGCCAGGCATGCCAAGGATTTTGTGTATACAAGCCTCTCTGGATATGAGTTCAGCATTGCTTCTGTTGTAATGCGTTTTGTCCTTTTTTCAAATTGATAGGGACTTGTGCTTTAGTTCTGGATTCAGCTCCTGCAGTCAATTCAAACAGGTATTGTTACAGTTTGCTATCTCTAATCACTGGGTCATTTTCTTGTCCCACAGCCAGAAATTATAACCAGTATTCTCATGCTGCTTTACAAAAAGTAAAGTTTATTGAACTTCTGCCTTTTATTCCTCCAGAGTCAAGTTAACATTCAGTCCTCAACCTCCCATGATACTTTGCATCTCCCCTGCAAACCTCCACCCTACTTTACAGTGCAGACAGGCCAACCTTGACCCAAGTTGTCTACTCCAGTCAAGCAGGGAGGCATGCTCTAGCACCCCCTAGCTTCTGGCCCAGGCCAGAAGGCATGTGGCTGCATTTCCAAAATCAAAAGTGAATGTCTGGTCACTTACTTATCTGTTCAATCTACACAACTTAGACTAACCTGCAAAAATTGGATCGATTCAGCCGTGGGCTTTTTGACTGTCTGTACTTAGTCCAAAAGGTAAATATGTGATTTAATTGACTTACCTTTCCAGAAGACAAACCTTGTTTTTTAAAGGGAGATTGAATGTTTTAGGACATTAAATGAGTTTCAGAACCTTTTATGTAGGTCATCTATATGAATTCAGCCCACTTCAACAGGTATTCCTGTCTAAAAGATGTTTGGTCACCCATGAGTTTTAGTCCGTGTTAGTTTTCACATCACAAGTTCACCGCCATGCTTTTCATTAATTGGCAGGCTTAACAGGGGGCTAAGAATTCAGTGAGTTGGAGAATTAACTGCCCTTGTTATTGAGGGAGGAAGTTCCCCTTTATGTTCGGGTTGAGACATGCTGGCAGGGTAGCTTCGTGTGAAGCTTGCCCTATAGATAAACAGAGGTCTTCATTCCTGGGGTGGTTTGTTGTTAGCGTGGAATTAACAGAATCAAAGATTTTTCTTAAGACCTGGCTCGTGATCATATGCTGGTTAATACATGAATTAACTGATTAAATGTCACATGTTGAGAAGTAGAAAACTAGGCAGCTGTGTAGCATGATCTGGCCAGACAGCTTGAATAAGGCCAAACTGTGCTGCAACTCTGTTCTCAAAATGTGTGGTAGCTTGGGTCACTGCCTGAATTTAAAGATAATTCAGCCCCAACCACACTTAGCAGCTAAATGGAGATCGAATCTTTCTGTGACTATACCAGGTTTTAACTATGATCAATCATACGCTTTAAAACCTGAGTAGATGGGGCTTAAATATCTGAAGCAGAGCTGTATTTAAAATGTGGTCATCATGAACTTCATGTAGTGGGGTCGGAGTGATACAGAGCAGCTGGTGAGCCTTTCTCACCATTCTCATTCCAGATGAGATATAGGAGCCTGCACTTCCTGTTGAGTAACTACTTGTTGGTTTTCACAGACATCAACAGATTGTACATGTGGACTGCTGCATTTCTGGCTGTTGAAAAATGTTTAATGTTAGGTGTCTTTAATGCAATGAAATGTCATTTGGTAAATGTGCTTGGAACTCAAGTTTTCTCTATGAAAGGCACAAATATTAAATGGACTTATGATCTGAATTATCAAAATGTTAATCTTCCTTTTTTGTACAAGACATTCCCTTGATTCTTCAGAATAAAAAGTGACTCTCTACTTCCGCAGCCCGTGTAGTCAGCCTTGCAAACTCAAGGCATTGATTCTCTTTGTTATTGTGTTAGCGTTCTGCCATGGTCTGCCAGCTGTCTCCATTCTTGGGAGCAGTCAGCATATCAAAATTTACAAGTGTTCAGTGTTGTTGAACAACTCAGCAAAGAGGGCTCTTGTAACTGTGAGTACCCTCCATATTGTCTGACTAGACATCTTGGTCCTGCCTGGCAAAATATGTTAAAATTGGTATTTTGCCAGTTGGCCAACCTTACCCCACCTTGGCAATATGCCACATCACTGCTAAGAGCTTGAAGGCCCAGCTGGGACCATGATGGGCCTTGGTGCCCTAGAATGCTTAATAAAGCCATGTAACAACCAAATACAAATGTGGATGGACTGCGTGTTACCTAGGTTTTATGTAAAGAGAATCTTTACAGGAACTGCTACAGGGGTAGGTATAAAAGGCAGTATGGGGTTTGGAAAGCTAGTGGGTGGCTGGGAAGAAATAGCTGTGACCTAGCTCCTTCCTCCACTTTTAAATTCCTTTGCATGCTCTCTTTTCCAGGTAAATACTAAGGGAAGTTTCATTTATTTGTAAATTCTCAACCCCCACCTGCATAAGAATAGAGCAGTCATGGCAGAAAGATACTATGCTATGCACGCTAGATTACCAGGACTTTGTTAGATATATGACAGGCAACCCCTGCTTAGCGTTGTGTCATTTAGCATAGTTTTGCTATAATGCTTGTTTTTACATTGATACCTGATTCCAATTAGTGCTTAATGGGTTTCGTGTTAACGCTCGCAGTCACCACCTTGGTTCATCAAAAATTTTCGGTTTCACTTAACACTCTTAACGCTCAGTTTTTCAGGAATCAGTTAATACCTTTTTGTATGTTCTGAGATGTGTGCATGTTACCTGATACCAGTTCTGCATTTTTTTCTTTCTAGTCACAAATCAAACCAATTCCTACATAATGATGATTTTCAATAAGCAAATTAAGCAGAGTATGATATAGGACGGCAAGGAATACTGCTCTTATTAGGCAGCTGTTCATTTTAGAAATGCTGTTCTACTGGAGAGAGATTTATTTTGCATTTCTCAGTGAACCATGGCTCTTTCCTTTCCATGCTTGTGGTCATGTTTCTCACTATGTTTTTAAACATGTGACAAGGATTATATCTCTTCCTTGCTTTCCTTTTTTAAATTTGTTGGGGGGCGGGGTTGTGGGGGGGAGGGAAAGCAGGCTGTTTTTTAATGTCTTCTTTCCAACTTCAGTTGTGCGCTCAGTGATGGAGTCCAAACTCTTTGTGCGGTCAGTGATGGTCAGGAACTAACAAATGCCAGCCACCGTGACTGAAACTTTTTAGCTGATCAGTGTATCAGACATCTTGACTAGGAATGTTATGTCTGTAAACCATCATATGCAACCTCTTGCTCTTTGTTTTGGCATCATTGCTGGTAGCAATTTATAATACAAGCAGCATTACCTGAATAGTACCAAAAGTTATTGAAAATATTTTGGATGAATTTGGCTGCTTCTTTAAGATAACTAATAGTTTAAAAATTACACTAATTACAGTGAACTTTGTGTTTGTAGTGTGACAGAATATTTAAATATTCTGTTTCAGCCTGAGAAATGTTTGTATTTTATCTTTATCTAGATTTGCAGGTTCAGTTCTTCCATTAGGATGTGCATATTCATGGGTTGTGGTTACAAATACACCTTTGCATTCTGCCTTGCCCATTACACTGGTAAAATGGACCAGATGGACTAAATATATGAGCTGCCACTGAAAAAAAAACAAGTGCTGATTTCTTAGTTCCAAAGCTACTTTTTTTCTTAAAGTCATCTCTCCAACATTTACCTCTTTTCCTCTGCGCAGAAAGCCTGTTGAAGTTAATGTAAAGGCTTCTTTGATTTTAATGGTCCTTGAATGTTGTTCTGAGTGCAGAGCTTTTTGAAGCAATTTGTGGGAAATTTGAAAATGAAAACACTGTAAAACGAAGCACTTCAATCTCATTAACAAGGACTTCAGTGTTGTCTCTTTTGAGTGACTGCTTATTTCTTCTCTTTCCACCTGCAGACATAATAGTTGTCAGATTGTGTATGGACACATACAACACTTAGACCTGTTTAAATGCAGTTTAAACCTGAAGCAGATGGCTATAGAAGCCTGCTAAACTGATTTGCGTGGACACCAAGGTGTTCTGTGACATGGGTTTGGTTGGTCCTGCAGACATCCCACACTGATACCTGGAGGATCAGTCTCTTTCTACCCCACCCCCTAACTGCTGTACCTGGCCACTCTAGTACTGGATCAGAACTCTACTACATACTTTTTCCCTGTTTTGTTGGCTTTCTTTATCAATGAGCTCCCTTGTTTGTTCAGTAAAAGCTATCTTTCTGGCAACCAGCTGTGTCCTTGCTCCCAAAAATGTAAGTCCAAGCACTCCCCCTGCACTAGACACCCTAAGTCAGGCAAGCCCATTGTATATATTTGCAAAATGCAAACTTATTGCAAATCTATTAAGCTTAAATATATTCTAAGTTCAGTTTCCTGAAATATATTCATTAATGTTGATAGGAAAGGGGATACATAATTTAAATAGCATTGTTTAATTTGCTTAACAGATAACTTGAAGTATAATTCTACTTTGAATGGTGGCTATAAATTTACCATTTTGCTCTACAGCTTGTCCATCTGCATGCCTTTACAAGCATAAAAAAACCTACTTTTTCTACTGACAAAGTACATTTCTACCACTTTTGTTTTGGTTCTCCAGTGCCCGAGTAAATGAGCCAAGTTCTGTTCCTTCCTATACTCAGAATTATTTAGTTCTAATGAGCAACACCCATGCAAATCTGCTGCAGTAAACCAGGTTGGATAGGTATTGCTCAGATCATAATTTGGACTTCTAAACATTTTTAGGTGTTATTAGGTAGGTGTGAGAAGGAAAGACTGCAGCTTGACTGTGTTCAAACACGGCCCAAGCTTTTCTAGCAAATCACCAACATTCCTTCCCAACATATGGAGTTTGCAATAGCATAACTACACTTGTAGTTTGCAACTTGTTTCTAGAGTGGAGGTACCTTTGCCAGTGCAGACAAGGTTTTGAAATCTCATGTGAATTTTCAGAACTCTTAAGTAATCAGTGATATATAAATATAGTATGTGTGTCTGTATATGTGTGCGCGCATGCGCACACACACACACCTCTGTAAAGTGGTCTTTCTTACTGCAAATGATTGTTCCTATGTGCTCTCCACTCTAGGTGTATACCTACCTCATGCACTCAAACATGAAAAACTTTCTGCCTCCGCAATACTGATGCAGTTTGTATGTACATTGCTTGTCCTTATCCTCCACTCCAAAAGCATAAAAGATTGTACACGTTTCTCAGTTTCTTTCAACATCCTTACTCAAGGCAGAACTTCTGCACTGTTCATAGCCATGCTTGGTTGTCTGTAGTCCTTCAAAAATCCTTGTGCTTTTATTTTTAATTTATCCTCTCTACCTGCCTTTCAAGACTGCCTATCTTTTCCCTTCCTTTTTATTTTCCTTGAGTCTTCTGTGGGCTACAGTGCTTCAGCTTTGTGAGGCTTCATTTTCTTCTTCACATCAGCCAGGCCTCTGCTATTTTTTTCTTTTTTTTTCTTTTTCTACTTTTGTCTTGTCTTGTTTGTTCTCTTGGCTTCTCTTGAGTCTTCAGGATTCATGCAGTATCCATCTTGCAACAGAGCCCTGCCTGCTGTGTGAATTATGATCTGAGCAATACCTGTGCAACCCGGTTTACCTGCCTGCTATATCTCCTGGAAGTGCTTATCTTTCACCCCTTAGGTATCCAGGTCACTTAGGAGCACTGATACATATTATATATATTATATCATATAATATTTTAATTTCCCTGCCCCCTCACACCTTTCCTCTTGTGGTTGCTGCAACTACTGAGAACGAGAACCAACTCCTGTAGCACATGTATAAATGAGGAGCCAAAAAACTAGACATGCTGGAAAGGAGGTCCTATTCTATTGGCTTGCAGTTCTGAGGAGTAACTACTAAGCCCTGCTGACAAGTCTCTCACGTATGTGAACATCTAGCAACATTTACAGAGAACCAGGCGCTGAACTCCAGGCATTCTTTCATGGCATATTTTGGAGAGCCAGGTGGTAGGCAGAACTTGCCCCAGATGTGCTCCATACTGACTCCCATTTTATGGTCCCACCTGGAGTTATCATACATTCCTCTTGGCTCTAGGGCTGTGGATTCCTAAGAAAGGCACCAAATATGATAGGTAATTTGCCCTTTGAAGGAGCAGGGCTCTTATTCCAAGGTTGGAGTCTGAAAGATCCAAACATACAGTTATTTCTTCCCAAAGACTGCCCAGAGGAATATCAGAGTGCATCTAAATGTGCTACAAAGCTGCTGATGTGAACATTCCAGCAGTGGAGGCTCTTTTTACCAGAGCACAAACTTGGTGGCCTACAGAAGGGGCATCTTGATCCTTGACATCTGCAAGGCATCCCCCTAGTGCTCTATGGACCTCTTTACCAGGTGTTATATTCACAGAAACCTCCAGAGGAGATGCTGAATTTGTAAACCAGTCCTATAATTGCTCTTTACCTAGAACTCTGAGGTCTTTTGTCCTGGTGATTAGGCATTGCTTTGGGGTTGCTCACAGTGGGAATGTACATACAGCTAGGCAGTTGGGAGGGAAGAAGCTGCTATCTTCAAGATGTTCTACACTCCACAGCCAAGGCCTTGGACTTGGAGGCTGAGGGAACCTGACAATCTGGAATTCTGACAATCTGGAGGAAAATGAAGGGCATGAAAATGCAGATCACTTTCGTCTTTGGCACAGAGCATGAGGTGAGGTAATGTGCAGGCACACTGTATGGGAAATGCTAGGGCAAAAAAAATCTCTGAGCTTGAGGATATGTCCATCTGTCATCCCCCCCCCCCCCCCCCCCCCCCCCCCCCCCCCCCGAGACACAGGTGCATTGCCAGCATGTCATGAAGAATGCCAGTTACTGGTAAGCAGCATCTATAGTTGATCACTTGGAGGCAATAAATATTAAAGGCTATGATGCCACTTTTACAGAACCATTTTCAAAAATAGCATCTTGCTTTAAGGTACTATAAAAATTTGCATTCCATTTAACCTGTAAATTTGCCAAAGGACTTGAGAGAATTAGCATGATAATAGCATTTTTGAAAATGCTACCTTCCAGGCTGCATCTTAAAAGTACCCAAGCTTGCGAAGAGTGTTCAACATATTATGTAGCAAGTTACAGTAGCCTGGTATATTTTGTCTGAAGTAATGAGGCATGACAGATCATCAGTGCAATGTATCATGGTCACAACCAATAACCCCTTTTAGAAAATAATGTTTCTGCTCAAAGCAGTCATTTTGAATTATCTGCAGTTAATTTAAAATTGCCTGCTTTTATGGAAATGGCACGCATATATTTCCCAATAAATTTCATTGGGATGCTTAGAGAGACTGTGATAAAGTGCAACTGCCTAGGAGAAAGCTAGAGTATGATCAAATTTAATTAGGCTGAAACCTGCTTCTGCTTACAAATATCTTGATTATATATGGGGAGCAAGCAGACAACCCTTGAGAAGAATGTTCTTTCTGATGCAAAGCACTGTGGAAATTTAGAAAAGAGTGGTTGACCTACCTGTTCTCTGTTTGACATGCACTTAGAGACAGAGGCATAACTGGGCACTTGAGTGCGCTGGGCAGCCACCACACACAGGGCAGTGTCAGTGGCTGTGCTGTTACAAGCACAGTGGTGGCAATGTCAGCAGCACAGCTGCTGTTACCCTTCTCACTCCCTGTTTAACTTTTGAACATCTGCCTCTTTCATACCATTAGATGCTGACTTTGGAATCATTTACAGGGCATTTTTTTAATATGCATAAATATAGTTAGGGTGCAGTTCTGCTCTGCATTTTTTCCCCTTCACTCCTCCCATGGGCAGCACATTATGTAGCTGACAGTTATGGGAATTCATGCACCTTTCCCTGAAGCATCTGGTTGAAAACTGAATATGGAACTAGATGGGCCATCAGTTTGATTCACTGTGGCATTTTCTGTGTTCTAATAAAATATTAATGACATCAAAGACATTTTCCAAAAAGAGCATAGATCACTTAGTTGTGATTTAAACGCAATGTGATGTAGGCATAAATAGCAATTAACAGCAGTCTTTTGCACTCAACAGAGGTCTGTTTTGCCAGGCTAAGAACATGAAGATCAGAAAGACTGAATTCCTTTTTAAAGAAGATTATCTCCAAAGTTGAGGGACAGGGAAAATATAAGAGGGAAGGACTACAGCAGCCAGGTCCTGGAGCCCTCAGGGCAATGGAAATGAAGAGGGTCTGAAGGAAGTTCAGACCTACCATGATCCCTTTGCAGGGGATAATTAGATTCTTACTAAAATGAAAATGAATATAGTTTTATTTTAAAATCCATTTTTTCTTAAATGTTGTAATTCTAAATAAATAATATTCTGCCTTCAGGCTATTTGATCACTATTCACCACTGTCGTTTCTCTTAGAAGGAACAACATTGAAGTGCTAGATTTTCACAATTGATACGTAGAGAATTACAAGCCAAGGCCTGACTTGAGGGTTGGAGAACTGCATATTCCATCCCAAGATGGGTACACTTGAAGGCTAAGTACAAGACATTTGGAAGGTTAAATTGGGTTAAAAATGGCCACCCAATTTAAACTTAGTTTGTCCTGGTGCTGACCTTACGCTTATAGAAGCAGTCTCAGTGACCGGCAATCAGTCTAAACCTGTAACTGTACAGAAGTTCCGTGCACAGAAACCAGTCTAAAAATTGCAAGATCTGGTTTAAGATAAACCTGGATCTATGTAGTATCAGACTCTGTCGATTTAGGTCAAACCAGTGTATGGAACTTTTGTCTGCTTTCCCTGCACAGCCCGAGGGGTGGGAAAACCCAGCCACAGGCCCCAGCCCTGGGGCTACTCTTTTCACGTCTCCCTTCTGCAGCACTGGTATTTTTTTGTCCCCTGGCCTCTTGCTCCCCACCAGTCAGCATTCTTAACTCCCATCCCACAAGTCATTCCAGGGGCAGCTTTTTTTATTAGCGTTTGCCACTGCCAGAGCCAAGTAAGTACCGGTGTGGTGAGGGGCAGGAGGGAGATAGGGGAGTAGCTTTGTTGGGTGGGACCCCGCCCCATCTGTGGTTTGTGCCTGCCCCTCCATTCCTCATGGGTCGTGCCTGCCCCACCCCACCTCACCTATGGGCTGTGTCTGTCCCCCTCACCACCCACGGGTTTTGTTAACTCCCTTCCACACACCTCACAGGTCACACCTGTCCCCCTACCCCATCTATGGTTGTACCTGTCCTCCCCACCTACCCCTTGTGGGTCATGCCTGTCTACCCCACCCACAGGTTGTACTTGGTCTCCTACCCCTTCCACCTGCCCTTGTACCCCACCCTTGGGTCATGTCTGCCCCCTGCCACTCCTTATGAGTCACACCTGGCTCCCTTACTTCTCATAGGTTGCACTTGCCCCCCTCTACCTTGCCCATGGGTTGTGCTTCCCCGTATCCCCCAGCGGACTCTCAATCCCATCCAGCCTGCTGGACCCCCAATCCTCCAGCTAGCCTCCCTCATCCTGATTTCTCTGATATCAGGTAGCCATTTTGAATTGGCTTAACCTCCCCCTAACACCCCTGAATGTCTGTACTTAGCCAAAGAGAGGAGGAAGAATCAGAGGTGCCTGATAACTGGCCTTAAGTCACCTCCTCATACAACAACAGAATTTTTGATTGCATGTTTTGTTCCCCAAAAAGAACCCAGCATCAGTCAGTGCATAAAATGAACAGTGCTCCATGAATAGTTAACTATTCAAGGTTTAGTATTATCTTATTCAATGCAGGACTTCATTGACCCTGTCAGATATTGCATTTAGGTGTGATTAATGTCAACATACCACACAGTCAACCAATTTTAAAGCCATGAAATGGCAAATCAGCCACAAAGGTATTCCACATATGATACATCTTTGTGGCTGGTTTGTATGGCATCTTAAATTGAACATGTAGCATGCCCTGCCCCCATACCAACAATCAGTTGATTGTTGGCATGAGAAAGGATTGTCTTGGCCAGTTTGAGACCCAGCCATTTCTAAGCCAGTTGGGTCTCTCCCCACTTGCAATGCTGGGCACATGACTTTCCAACTTGCTGCTGCAGGTGGAACCATTGATTGTAACATGTACTGGCAAGTTGAAAGGTTGTGCTTGTGATCTGATCCCCAAAACTGCATGTCCTACAAAGTATGTACAGGACATGTGATTGTTGGGAAATAGTATTGGATCCAATTACACCATTATATTAATGTTTGACATGGGCCCAGATCATTCTTTTTTTTACATCTTTTAGGTTCTCTTCTGAATACAAAATTCTTCATATCCTTGTGGACACTTTTTGTGGTGCTCATCACTGCAGCCTGCTCTGCATCAGTAACAGATGCATCTTCACAGTTTTTCAGAGTGCTTAGCACTTTATACATTCAGAGCACATTTCTCCATTGATTTTGGTTATGGTCATAAGTGCTCAGTACTTCTGTAGGTCAAGTCCTAGCATCTCCAGCCAGGCACTGAGAAAATGATTGATACACAATTAGTGACTGCCTGCAAACATTTACTCTACATTATGCCTGGCATTCCATGTCCGTGGCAGAGTTGGAATCTAACTCCTCAGATCAACCAGCTGCCTCAGCCATGAGGACCCACCTTTCTCTTTCTGCAAGTCCCTGTCTCATTCCCTCAATGTATATTCCACTTTCTGCACCCAGTGGATCTGGCAGACCACTGACCCTACTCACTGCACAACCTAGTTCCCTCCGTTAGCACTATCTAGCCTTTGCACTGAATGAGAAACAAGTCCTCCATGAAATAAAGATGTCCATGTAACTAAAGACTGTATTGTAATGGTTTACACACAGAGGGGCTGAATTATTCCTAGGTTCCTAGGAAATTCCTAGCATTTCCTAGCTTTCAGAAACTTGACATCGGTATTCATGTTCTATTAAAGTAGGTTATTTGGATGCAAGACACTTGCATATATACACAGTTGTCCAGATTTTGAATTGGAATTTACATTAATAACTGAAAATCAGGTTGTAATATTTCTACTTCTGAAGGGGTTTTTTTTTCTTTTTAAACCAAACTGCTAAAAGTACTAACACTTTCTTTTTGGTATAGTAAAAAATCTGTTTATTGGAAAAGCCTAGTTGCATCGAGATGCCAAAGGTCAAATCTATGAGGCATTTTGTTTGTTTTGTCTGCTATGGCAAGAAATGTATTTGATTAGAGATACAGAAAAGGGATTTATTTAAAAGCAATTTCTCTTGTCTGTTCTGTAGAGGATTTGAGGTTTGCACAGATTACTTTTTAAGTTTTCTTTTTTCTTAAGGTTAGGTTTGTATAAAAGGATTTGCTTGGCTTGGATTTCCTGTATTCACAGAGAAACATTTACCTATGAGCAAATAAATTTACCTAAGATTTATATGCTAATAAATGAGGAATAGTTGTGATAGTCATATGCTGCTGAAGAAAAATATTACTGGGATAACTTCAGCCAAGGAAAATTCATGACAAGGATATCTGGGGAGGATTGTTAACCCCTCCTTGTCCAAAATGTGGGGAATTTTTTTTGTTCAACATCCCTCCTTCATTCCTCAGTGCCAACCCCTGCCCCTGTGCACTCGCTCTTACTCTAAGTGCTATAGTATGCTAAGGCTTGCTTTGCTGCATATGTAAATGTTATATTTGCAGTGTCCAACCTCACTGTTCCCTTCTGGCTTCCTATTTCTATGTCCCCAGTATGAAAGAGATGATATTGTTTATATAATAATATTATAAATATTGAAATACACTGATGTTATGAACATTGCAGGAACCTAGTCACTGAAGTCATATTACTGTAAAACGGGGGGTTATTAGCTCAGTAGGAATAACTAGGATGGTTATTAGATCAATATGTATGGGAAATTCTAAATTTGTATCCTGATAATAGAGAGTTTATTCATCTGTCATGGTAGAAATCAGTTGAATTTATGCAGAATGGTGATATATGTTGCTTCCCAGATAAGACCCAACTTTTGGGTACCACCCAGCATTTGAAATATATAGCAGGATTCTTCTAGGCTTTATGCCAAAGCAAGATAGCTATTTTGCCAGGTTGAAAGGGTAGAAAGCAAGATAAATGTTAATGGTTGTTTTGCTCATTGGTAAATTGTCAGTGACCTCTGCCAGGGAGAGAAGTTGACAAAGAAGGCAGCACCTCCTCAGAATAGCTTGTTCAAGGCACTGATTCTCACCCAGGGTGCTGTGGTGACATGGTAATACAAAGAGACTGTTTGAAAGCCTGTTGACATGCAGGGGATAGTTTGTCCAGACCTAACAATGGCAAGGCATGGATAGAAGTCATGCAACTGCTGAGGTAAATCACAGTTGATACTCAGGATGCTATACTGCAGAGCGCAGTCTGCAAGTGGCAGCATCTACCCCAGAGGGCAGGTGCACAGACTGCACTTGGCAGCTGCTGTTACAGTCGTGTGGTCTCAGGCAGCTATGGGATGGGCTCCTTGCACGCTGGCTGCAGCAGCCCCTGCAGCATTGGCTTTGCAAGGGCTCTCATTCTCAAGTTTGTTAAACTGGTGCCAGGTGCTGGATCCTCACACACCCACACCCTGTTATGCTATTATTTACTTTTGATTCTGGAAATACCCCCACATGCCTGCAGTGGCTCAGGCCAGAAGCCAGAGGGTGTTAGAGCATGCCTCCCTGCTTGGCTGGAACAGATAGCTTGGGCCAAGGCTAGCCTGCCAACCCTGCAAGGCGGGGATTTGCAGGGGAGGTGCAAAGCATCCTGCAATGCTGGGGCCTGTGAGGTTAACTTGAATCCGGAATGGATCTGGGACAGAAGTTCAATAAATTGATTGAAACTAAATCATTAAAGTGTGATACTACTTCCATCCAGGTTTATCTTAAACTGGTTTGGGCCATTTTGAAAGCAGTTTATGGGCACCAGAGTTCTGTAGCGTTATAGATTTGAACCAGTTTCTGACCACTTATACTGTTTGTGTACAACTTCTGTCCTTAACCCTTGTGGTCTTACTTTCATTCTTGTCCTGGTACCAGTGCTGTGCCATGGGACTGGTACATTCCTATTCCTAAATTGTAAAATCTTTTCCCTAGAAAATTGTGAGTCAACTCAATCATTTTCTTATTTAAAAAAAAAATCTTCACTTCAAACCTGTAGGTGAAAGCTTTTTGTTTGTAGTATTTTATTTTTGTTTGTAATATTTGTTTACCTTGGGTGAATAAATATACTTTAGTATTTATAGTCTGCTCTGCTGAAATATCTTGCAGTTACCTGGTGCCTAGATTTTTCTAATATGCTCATGTAATCTCTTCTTTGTAAGTGTGTTTTTTGTTTGAGTGAATAATTTGGCTAGATGCATTTACTGTTTATATTACATTAAAGATTAGAGCTTCCATTTTGCCAGAGGCTTTCAGTATAGCAACCCAGGCGAGCTTACAGTCTAGCATTTTAAGGGGGTTAAGTTGATGAAGAAATATGCAAACTTAGAGTGAGGTGGGGACGTTACATAAAGGAAGCATAAATAGACTGTTGATACTCAGTCACCATGCCAATTTGTGGAATGCACTCAAGACTGGTACTTGAACTGTACAATTAAATTCTAGATTAAATTAATCATTGCCACCTTCTCTGAGAATTGCTGTCTATTTGCATGTTTGCTCCATTACTGTAACATTTTTCACAGATTTCACTTTTAAGAAGTGGATTATTTAACAACCTCAACTTTACACTTAACAGGTTCTTTGGAGATTTAATAGTTTTGCTAAGAAAATCAAGCTTCACTGTGTTGAACACAGCTGTGAGGTGTCTCTTTAAATAACAAAGATGTGTTTGAATAACAAAGATGTGTTTCATCTGCAGTATATCAATTCATATACAGTGAAACTTGTCTAAGATGGAATCACGGGACTGGGAGAGAAGTGTAGTTTAGGCAGGTTTCTGTCTTATGGGGGGACCTTCCTAGCCCCTCTGCTTAGTGCTTTCTGCTGTCCAGCCTCTCTCCTTTGCTCAGTGCTCACCCTTGCACGTAAGAGGATGCCTGCACCTGTACCACCCACAGGTACAAAGTAAGTGCTTCCTTTGATATATTGGGTGATTCTACAAATGGGCCCCAAATTCTTTTTCCATTTCTGAGTTGGACAGTTTCTGGCTTATAAACTAAACATGCATAATTCCCCCATAAGGCTGGTTTTTACAGGTTCCATTATTATACCACTGTATTATATTAAAAAACATTGTCAACCCCCAGTAGTGTCTAAGACAATTGTTGATTTTAGTTGGACTTAACCTAAACTTGAACATATATTCTCAAACTGAAGAGCAAGGTATATACCCAAAAGGGATAGATCTCTTCAGGGAAACACAGTTCTCCATGTTGGAATGGGTACTAAAACAGGTTTACTTCTTCCAGTGGTAAGTGCTCTTAGATTAAGCAAACACTGGACCAGGTCTGATGTGCTATTTGGAATGCTCCAAACACCTTTAAAGCACTCCAAACAGCAAGTGTACAGACATGCATGATTAAAGAAGTACTTCAAATATGGCCAGAGTGCTTCAAGATGGATCCTTAAAAATTAGGAACATTTATGAAGCGTTTCCTGCATGCCTGCATGCTCCAGTTGTCAGCATCCCACAGTGCTCTACTGCCCTGTTCCCCCTGGGTGTTGAGAGTGGGGGGAAAAGAGAGCATTTTTCCATGTGTTTTGCTGTCCTCAGGAATCTCTGGAAGTTCATTCCAGAGATCGGGAGAGATGCCAGGGACTGAAGAGAAGTTTCTTGCATGTTCATGGCCTCTGGTCTGTAGAGGTTCCTGAGGACAGGAAAGCACTCATGAGCTGTCTCTGCCTCCCATTCTCCCTCTTGAGAGAGGCAAGGAGTAGAGCACTTCAAATGCACATGTGTGTATGGCACACATTATAGCTCTACCATTCAAAAATTTAAGGCATGCTCAAGACCTACTGATAAAAACATTTAATACTATGTGTCTAGATGATAATTTAATTTTAGTTTTACTTCTTTATTTTAAATGGCTTGCACTGGAGTACCCCGGTCTCTTACCCTGCTCCCCCACTAGCATGCTGCAGGCTTGTCATTTAGATTGCTCTGGGGCTCAGTGCTGTTTAAAGACAAGAAGAATGAAAAGGGCTAATTTAAACTGAGAAAAAGGTGAAGCTTTTCTGCATCTGAGATCTATTTTTAATCATGTGACTTGTATTTATATATAAATAGATTTTCATCAGCTTTTTTGCATGTATTTTCATGACTGATGTGTGCCCCTGATTGGTGGCTTGGCAAAGACTTAAGCATTTTAATAAAATTGCCTTCAGTGAAATGGTGAAAGTACCAAACTGTATTCTAGATACATCAGACTGTGGTGAAGACAAGGAAGAAATAGAGACTTTTAAATAGAAGGTTGATATTTTCCAGATGCATGAGGTACATCTTCAGTTTTGTAAACAGGGTCTCCCTCTCCCTCCTGCAAATATTAAGAAATAGTGGGGGTGTCGTTCCTGTCTATAGAATTTTCATTAATCTGGTCAGAAGACATGTACTTTATAATTGTACAGGTACTTGTGTAACTTTTCTTTGCTGGGCTGCTTACACACCCCATTCCTATGCAGACCTTATCGTCACTTGGAATTTGTCCCTTTTCCCATTGTAGGTAAGGCTGCAGGTACCCAAGACACCACTTACTTTGAAATTTCAGTGAGGCTAGCAATTCAGCTGTTTCCCAGGACATCAGAAGACCACTTCAGAAGTCAATAGGATGTTCTTACTCCATTGAGATTGATAGAAATGTTACCTGCATTTTTTAAACGTGATGTTATTAGCTTGGACATGTTATAATCTGTTTTAGGTGGAGAAATAAACCAAAGCCAAAATAGTCTGTCTTGAAACACCTACCGGTTTCTGGATTAAGACTCTAATATGAGTAGCTCTTTTCTTTGCTGACTGTGGGAGGAAAATATGGATGAACCCTATCACTAATTCATTATAAAACTGTGTTTACATAAAAAAAAGCGATAATTCTTTCTCTATGTCCCATGCCTTCATTTTTTTCAAGCTGTTTTCTTCCTTCTGGCAGGATTTCCTCAGGCAAGAGATTGTGACTCAGTCTCTTGCTGTAGTTTGGTCAGTCAGCTTGCAAGACAGAAGGCATGACTTTGAAAGAACCTGCAATTCAGGGGCTTACTCCTAGATATCATGTCTATGACATCTAACAGCCCTGGCTTACCTAAGACAATATATTGTTCCTCAAGTACAGCATGCTTTACTATTCTAGTCTGAGGTTTTAATTATTTTTCAACCTCTCTTTTATTACTCTTGAGGGATAGGTTTGAACCGTCTAAGATTCCACTACTTTCTAAGCTACAGTCAATCTATTAGGGGCTTTAAAAATGGCTTTATAATTTGTTATTAAAAAAAAAAAACAGGTTGCTTCTTAGACTTTAAGATAGGCTAAATTATAGAGGAATTGCTGTGTGATTGCACGTTGTGTTCACCCAAACACCAAGAGCAGCCATCATTATTAAGATTCATTAGCACAAGATGGAGGTGGGGTGGTGCAAGTGCTTAGGTGCAAATTGCAAGTTCGAAGAAACAGAAGTGCTCACACAAGTTCAACCCAGAAGTCGCAAGTTCAAAGCCACAGCAGAAGTGCTCACAGCACAGCCCTATCAGATTCCAATGAATCTGCAAATTCTGCTAAATACCTTGTCACAAGGACATGGAAAAGGAAGGATGATAAAATAGCACCAATTTATCCTTTTATTTTTTTCAGGTGCAAGTCCTATCCTCCTACAGCAAACCACACCACAAATGAATGGCCTTCCTTCTCTGAAAAAACCCCCAAACCAAAACAGAGTCTGTCTTGAAACAATTACAGCAGTGGTGCTTCATGTTTTTGGACTCAAGGCAGCTTTTGATAGACTACAGCAGAAGTGGGCAATTATTTGGGCCTGTGGGTCACGCACAGAGTTTTGGTAAGCTGTTGTGGGCTGGGTCAGCACTGCCCCCATCACCTGTGCAACAGCCCACCAAAATTTCCTAAGTAGCTCTGCTGTGTGCTCAGCCAGGTGGCTGAAATGGGGCTGTGGGCAAGCAGGGAGCAGCATCCAGGAGTGGGGTAGGTAAGTGGGGCTGAGGCAGTGACAGCCTGGGGCCAGGAGCTGGAGCAGAGCAATGATCTGCATGCCCCTGCAACAAGTGCTGGTTCTGTGGGCAGGGGTGTTTGGGGAGTGGAGTGTGGCCCTGGCCTCACATTGTCAATGCCCAGTGATCCCAGGGTCTCCATGGAGCCTAGCTGGGACCCATGTGGGCACAGCACACAGCCAGGTGGACAGGATGGGGCTGCGGGTGGGCAGGAAGCTGCATCTGGGTCAGGTCCAGGATCTTGGGGTGGTGACAGCGTGAAGCTGGGGCAGTGCCACAATCTGCTTCTCACACACTGCTGCCCATGGAAGCTGTGCCCATCACAGGGCTATGTGGACAGTGGATTGTGGCTCTTCCCCAGCCTCAGCTGTCACTGCCTTGCAATTCCCACCCCATGATCCCAGCCTTCCCTGCTTGTCTTGCTCCTGAACACCACTTCCCACCCACCTGTGGCCCCACTTCATCTGCTTAGACACACACCCAGCCCGTGTGGGTCCTGCCCACAGTGGTGGGTTCAGGGCAGGCAGGCCAGGGTACCAGGGTGGTGGGACCAGGTCAGGTGGTGGCAGCAACTGGAAGGAGCTGCTGCTGCTGGCATTGCCAGGAAGTTAGTCCAGCTGCCGTGCTGCCCCAGCCCCACTGTGCGCCTGGAGATGGTAGGACTGGCCTCACGTGCCACAGTCTGGGCTGCCCCTGTGCTAGGCGGGACCAAGGGACCCACCATAGGCTTGCCAAAATGCCTCAGTGGGCTGGGTTCAGTCCACAGGCTGTATTTTGCCCACCCCTGAACTAGAGGCATCCCTTGGAAATTGCCAGCTCTTAGTCTTCAGTCTTTTGGCTATGAAAAAATAATAGAGAAATTCTTTTGTGGCAAAGAAGTCAGAAAGACCATAACAATTCAGCGTGTTTTTAACATGGTGGATTCCTAGTTGAAATCTCTGGCTTTATCTGGTGAATCATGTTTGCAAGCCTAACAGTGTCAACATCACGTGAAACCCTGTGTCACCCTGGAAAGTATCTCAAGGCACCCTGCAGCACCATGGCTGAGAATCACTGACCTACAGGTTTCTGGATTATAGACAAATACTACAGTGTTACAGTCAGGTGCTCTTAGATGCTGTCACAGTGCTAGCATGTACGTGTCAAATGAGGCTTATAAATGTTTCATTCCTTTGATTCCAAGATGATTAAACATCAGAAACCTTTAATTCCTGCCACAAAGTCCTTGTATTTGCTTAGAAAAGATGCATTTTAAATGTTATACTTAGAGCTTTCTGCTTATCAGGAGATTACTACATTGTTTTCATTTCTTCGTTAGGATGAGGACACTTCCACGACTTAACTGTAACTGCAATGCTGCCCATTTGTTTTAAAAGGAATCTGAACTGAAATTGTTTTGAGAATCTAAATGTGATTCTCTAAAACATTTAAAAGCTCAATGTAATTGGACCTAAAGGCTTTGACCACCGTACTTAGAGCAGTGCTTAATTTATTGCCCTTTTTTTCAAGCATGCTGTATATATTTTACCTCAAATACGAGACGAGTTTTTTCCCCAAGTTAGCATGGGGGAAAAAACCCCTTGTCTTACATTTGTATACAAGGAAGCCTCAGTAAATTAAACTGCTGCTAAAAACAGCCTGTGACCAGTAGTGGAAACCATCTATGAAGTTGATTAAATGGAGACATCATTGTGTGACTGTAAAACACATGGTTTATACTGGGCAAACATTACTGATGGGAACCTACCATAAGGATAGGTTAGTACAACCCTATCCCAGGATTTCAGGACTCGTGGCAAGAACACTTAGTTCCAGTCATGAGTGGGGGGGACTGAATAGCACATGAATCCTTTGTGGGGGTATCTGGAGTACACACATACTGAGTAGTGCTGAGCTGAGGGTCACCATGGCTTAAAATGCTGTTGATTTTTGCTGGGGTCCAGCCCAATGAACTATGCAATAAATTACAAGCCTTTTGGCTCTGAACTGACATAGATGCATAGTTTGTATTATATATAATAGGTGCAAAAGCGTCTTACAAGTGTGTTTATGGAGGACATGTTCTAAACTTGCAGCAGTTTCAAAAAAGGTAACAAGCATCAATTCTGGATGAACTAAGGCTCTGACAGTAAGGACGTAGGAAGGGCCTGCAGGTAGAAGATTTATTTATTTTCTCTGCTGTAGCAGTGGGAGGGGGACAAAGTAAAGGCAGACCTCCAAGAATTAGGTTCTATACCTGGAAAATTATAATGCATTTATAAATGTTTCCATATATAGAATCCAATTATTGGCAGGGTCATCTTATATTTGAGTAAATACAGTAATTGATGCAAGGACTAGTACTGTTTACTTTACCAATATGGCAAGGGGTCTTTTGACCCCAAAATAGTATTAAAAGTATGTATATGCTGTAGTATCATAGGCAGTTTGTGCTATATAAGAATACAATCTGTAACATAATGTAATTTATATATTCTTTTAAAAAATAGCCACAGGACTCAAGGTAACTGCACTAGAAACCTGCTTGCCACAATGCTGTTTAAAAACAAAGTTGTAGTTCTCTTCATTCTCCTCCAGCATGTACATGATTCTGAATGGTTTCACCTTCTCCACAAACCAAAATTAGGAGTCTGTAATTGCTAGTTTTTCCCAAACTGGTTTTAACATTCAAAATCAATTTGGAGTTTATTTTTGGCAATTACATATAGTAAATTTGACTAATATATTTCTGTACACTTAAATACTGTAAATGACCAATAAGTTTTGTTTCACTATGCATTTTATCAGTCATAGGGGGAACAAGTGAGAAGAAGTATTAAGAAGTAATTCATTGTATGTCAGCACATTAAAAAACAAAACAAAACAAAAATCTGTTAACTGGCCAAACTTTCTTCTTGGAGAGACATACAAATATAAATACTGAAACAAAGAATCATGTCCTGCTGTATCCTAAACAGCTGTCCTACCCTACTTCAGAGGTTCACAAAAGTCAAAGGGTCTTTTTATATCTCAGGGTGCAAGATTAAAAGCAGTAGGGGAGAGATAGACAATGGTGTATGACTTATGAGGAAAGACTGAAAGAACTAGGGCTATTTAGTTTGGAGAAGACTGAGCAGGTATTTGATAAATCACCTGAAGAGTGATTTATAAAGAATGGAGATGGGCTTTTCTCTTTGGCCATAGGGGACAGGACTACGAGCAATGGCCTCGAACTGCAGCAGGGGAAACTCAGGTTAGGTTAGAGAAGAACTTCCTGATTTATGAGGGTAGCCAAATATTGCAACAGGCAGCCTAGAGAAATTGTGCAACTTCCATCCCTGCACATTTTCAGGAGCAGGCTAGACAGACACTTGGCTGGGATTGTTTAGTTAGATTTCATAGGCATTCAGGCTGGAAGGGACCCCGGAAGAGTATTAAGTCCAGCCCCTGTCCCAGGGGCAGGAAGTCAGCAGGGGTCATAGGATCCCAGCAAGATAAGCATCCAAACGTGTCTTGAAGGTGTTCAAAGTCGGTGCTTGAACCATCTCCGGCGGCAGTCTATTCCAAACCTTGGGGGCTCAGACAGTGAAGAAGTTTTTCCTTATGTCCAGCCTGAATCGGTCGCGGCAGAGTTTGTGACCGTTCAACCTTATCATCCCTTTGGGTGCTCTGGTGAACAGATGTTCCCCCAGATCCTGGGGAGCACCCTTGATAAACTTATAGGTGGACACCAGATGGCCTCTGAGCCTGTACTTTTCCGGGTTGAAGATTCCCATGGCTCTCAGCCTCTCATCATAAAGTCTGTTTTCCTGACCTCTGATCATGCATGTGGCTCTCCTCTGGACTCTCTCAAGCTTCTCCACATCCTTTTTGAAGTTTGGAGCCCAAAACTGGATGCAGTACTCCAGCTGCGGCCTCACCAAGGCCAAGTAAAAGGGGAGAATGATGTCTCGGGATTTGCTTGAGAAGCATCTGTGGATGCAAGCCAGCGTTTTGGTGGCTTTACTAGCCGCAGCATCGCATTGCAGGCTCATGTTCATCTTGTGGTCGATCATGAACCCCAGGTCCCTTTCATCTGTAGTGCTAACTGTCACAGGGGCACTTGGGTGCCCCGTGTCTTGGAAGAAATAAGGGCAGCTGCTACACTTTAAGGCCGGCCAGGTGCCGGTTGCTGGGGCAACCAGGCAAGTCATGTGACCGGAAGGGGGCGGGGGTGGGCCTCTATAAACAGCCCAGGCCAAAGCCTAGTGGCAGTTCCCTTCTGGCGGCTGCAAGAGTAGGAGCTCTGTGGGAGAGCCGGGCAGGCCGAGCGTATGTTTGCAGCCTGACTACCCGGACTGGCTGCTTGACAATATGGACTAGAGAGAGAACTCTAGAAGAGGGCATGACTAAAGAGCCTAGTGAGTGAAAGCTTTGTGTTATAAGCTGGTAGGCTTCTTGTTTGTGTTGCAGCCGCTTGGCTCATGGTTTTGTTATGGTTAGACCGGAGGACTGGGTAAGGCTGTAGGGGTGTGAGGAGGCCTCACGGGAGCTCCCCAATAGTCTGGGGGTTCCTGGTGCCCAGCAGGGCACAGCTAGCGGTGCTGGGCAGGCACAGCTGTTTGTGCCAGTGGAGCACGTGTTGAGGGGTGTTGAACCCCGCCCTGTGGGGCGAGACGAGCGAGAAGCCCTAGTAGGGCAAGGGACCGAGACGATGGTCCTGGGGGCCAGGCACGGCTGCGGCCACCTGAGCCCCAACCGGGTTAGGACCAGGAAAGAGCCCTGGAGGGCTCCCTAGTGCTGGGGACTCTAGTGCCACAGTGGGCACGGTGAGCGAGCGCCGTAGAGGCGCTCAGCGTATAGGGGTTAAGGCCCCAGCCTGAGAGGGCATGCAGCACAAGAAGCGCGAGAGCAAGGCCCCAGAGAGGGGGCAACGAGCGCGAGAGGCGCAGCATAGGCCCCAGAGAGGGGGCAACGAGCGCGAGAGGCGCGGCATAGGCCCCAGAGAGGGGGCAACGAGCGCGAGAGGCACGGCATAGGCCCCAGAGAGGGGGGACAACGAGCGCGAGAGGCATGGCATAGGCCCCAGAGAGGGGGCAACGAGCGCGAGAGGCGCGGCGTAGGCCCCACAGGGGGCAACGAGCATGAGAGGCGTGGCACAGGCCCCAGAGGAGGTAACATCAGCGCGGTGTCAAAGGTGCAAGTAGGCAGCCTCTCATAACTGAACTCATAAGATCAAAGACGTGGCGGGCGAGTCGAGGGTGCTGGATCACCTTAATTGACATGGCAGGGGGTGCTAGGGAGCTTCATGGCCACTCCCAGGTCCCACTCCGTGACACTAACCAGCGTAGCACTGCTGAGCCTATAAGCATGCTGCAGGTTTTTCCTCCCAGGGTGGACAACCTTGCATTTTTCGGTGTTGAACACCACCCGGTTCTCATCCGCCCATTTCTTGAGCCTGTCAAGATCTGCCTGGATGATCCTCCCGTCCTCAGGTGTGGATGCTTTACCCCAGAGTTTGGTGTCTGCGTGGAGCCCGGAGCCGTGGGCTCTGTCTGGGTGGAGGCTTCTGAGACACCGGGGGGGGGGGGTGTGATCCTGCCTTGAATAAGGGACTGGATTAGGTGACTTTGTGAGTTCCCTTCCAGGCCTACTTTCCTATGATCACTGTGCATTTTGCTTCACAGTAGTGATCCTACTTCAGAGGGTTAACTGTAAGTGCCCCTTTTCTAGGTAGAGTTATTGCAGCATTTACTTCTGAAAGTGGGGAGAAGACGCATTAATAATAATGGAGGTTGTACTTGTTAGACTTTATAGACTAGAGTAATAAAAGGAGGCCGAAACATAGGCCAACCTACTGAAGAAACGCAACATTGGAGGCAAAAGCATGAGATGTAGTAAAAAATCCCAGTCCTGTTTTCAGTGAGAAGTTGCTGAATAAACTCAATAATAAAAAAAAATTAGGGGCATTTTTTCTTCATTTGAGTGGGCCTTATATACCTTAATTGGCCTGTTGAAACTTCTGGGCTTGCTAGCATGAGTGAATATTACTGACCTGGGTTATAGATTTTTTTCGATGATATATCCCCCTAATTCTTAAGTAGTTTCTGTCAGAATTTCCATTGCAGGTAACTAAGCATGTTGCATGAATTTAGAGTTTAATTTTCTGAATAAAAAGGAACTTAGACTGGATAGAGAGTGGGCAGGTGAAGAAGGTACCTCTTCACAGATAGAGGTAAAAGCAGAAGATAAAAACAGCGATTCGAAGCCCAAATAGATAGCTGGTTTAAAGGGATAATTGTCTTGATAATAGATAGATGCACCCCATAAGTAACTTTGGGAAATGGTAATTTGATTCTATTAACCAGCTGATTCCATTAAAAGGAAACCCATTGTTTTAGGAACGTAGATAGTCACTCCTCCCCCATAGCCCCTGGCCCTGCTCTTGCCTCTCATTCCCTCCCCACATCCCTGCTGATGCCCCTTGCCCCCCACTGCTAGGGCTACAGAGCCAGGGACCTGGGTCCGCAGCCCCCTGCCCCTGGCAGGAGATGGCAGCTGATGCAGCAAAGCGGAGTCCGGCTCCCCACCTGCTGCTGCCTGCTACAGGCTCGTGGGGGTTGAGGCCAGCTCCCCAGTGTAGTATGCACTCCCAGAAGGGCGGAGGGGGGCCATGCCCCCCAGATCTCTACACGGGGTGGGGTGGGCACAGGCAGTGGCACAGAGCCTGCCACACACACAGGGGGCATGTTGCCAGGGAGCCTGGCCCCCACCCCTTGCACGAGCCACCCATGGCCTTGTCCCACTCCCCACTGGTTCCCCAGCCCTGCCCAATTCCCTCCATCCCTGTGGAGGCTCGATTCCTGCCCCCCACTTACCTGCAGGAGCTGCTCTTCAGGCTGCCTGGTGGCTACATGCATGTGTGAGCACACACATGCACATGGAGCCCCTGCCTAACTGCTCCCTCCCAGTCCCCTGCAGGCTACAACTCTGCCAGCCTGCAGAGGGTTCCTCACAAAACTGCAAAACTCTCAGGTTTCTCTGGTAAAATGATTCCAAAAACCATTGGCAATGCATAGGAGGTGCACGTGCACCCCCTGAGATTGGCGGAGCCCAATCCCTGCCCAGTGCCAGTCCCAGCCTTTCTCCCTCCCCTGCCCCTTCCCCTATAGACTTTTGCGTCCCTCCTCCTCTCCCCCCCCCCAATTTGTTTTTCTCCCTCCCCTCAGTGGCCGATCGCCAATTGGGGGCCAGGGACGATCTTCCTCCCACCCTCCCCCCATTTGGCAATCGGCTGCTGGTGACCCCCAGTATTAGGAGGCACCAAGCCTATGCCAAAAATCAAAAATTGTGATTCTAATATGAGTGATTTTTACATGTAATAATATACAAAAGGTTTTGTTTTCCTATATTGATTCAAATAAGCAGCTGATTCTGTTAACCAGTGATTGTGTAAAGCACAATCTGCTGTGTTAGACTGACTTGGTTCACAAGAGCATCAATTTTCACTTTCCTATAGGACTTCTCTTTCCTAGCGTGGCCTCATTACATTGGGGTACCTGTTTTTTGCAAAAGAGGGGCTTGGCACTTGCTTTAAATGATTAAATGTTCTGAAATGACTGAAGTATTTGTGTAGCAGTCCTCCTTCTCTCCCTTTCCCCTTCCCTCCCCCCCTGCAGGAAACACTGTTAGTCTGCCTTAAATGCACAGACTGGTATAACACTTTACCACCTGTGGGCTGTCTGAAGCAGCTGTATTTTCCTGGGGATTTACTTCCTGAGTCTGTTTTTCTTAGCAAACCTGCAGAGTGCATGTCCTAAGACCACTTCCTTCTGATCCTGGTTCTCCTTTCTGATGGTGCATCATAGGACACTTGGCCAGCCTCTCTAGAGGGTTTTCCCTACAGAGCTTTTGTGCAAACAGCATATCAGGCCATATCTAAGTCTTTGAAAATACTAGCATATGCAATTACATCTTGTGTAAGAGAAGCCTGTATGATAGGAATCAGATTTAAAGTGCTTTCACTAGAGACGATGAGCTCCAGTGTTAGCTGGACAATGACAGTTGGTATGTTAGGATAGTCTGTCTTGAATTCAAAAGTTAATGCGTCTACTATACAATAATTTGTACCAATGAAATTATTGGAAACATCTCTGGCAGTTGATTCAAAGAGGTTGGGCAGGGCATGTATTTTAACATATACAATATATGTGTTACAAGGAGTTTCTTAGTTACAACTCCTAGTGGCTTGAATGCAAGTTGTAGGCAACCAGAATGTGGACACTGTTGTCCTCTGTTAGTACTGCCTTGTGATTAATGAGTCATAGAGGGTCTTCTCCTCCCTCAGGGTGGAGGAAAGGGTTTTTTTCCCTCTGACATAGTCATGTACACTATAGACTTGGGTGTCCCACTGGACACTGCAGTCAGGAAAATGACAGCATTCTGTAAAGCCTGTGAGATAATAGTTACTACCTAATTGGCACTTGTGTCAAGGATGTGAATGTGAAGGGACTTTTTCTTCATCCCCTTGTTTGTTACATTCAAATACCAAAAACGGAATATCGTCTGACATGCCATCTGAGAAAAAGAGGAGAAAACCTCACAGGCAGTTCTTCCACACAAGAAGCTACGACTGACTGAAGCCTTCAAATATAGTGCTTTAGGAATGTCCATAGAATAAAGTATTGCCTAGATCAGGGGTGGGCAAAATATGGCTCATGGGTCAGATCTGGTCCACCAGGCACATCCGGCCTGTAGCCACCCACTAACTAATTGTACCCCACCCAACCCCTTGTGCACGGAAGGGCCTGGCCCAGCCAGCACACAGCTTCCAGGCAGGGCTGCTGCTGCCATTGCTTCCCCAGTGTCTAGTGGCTCCTGCTCATCTCCTTGCTGTAGCGCTTGCTCAAGGCTGCAGGTAGAGAAGTGGTGGGGGCAGGGGGAGCTGTGGCGGGGGTGAGACTGGAGCATGGGGATGGTGGGAGCGCAGAGTCCATGCCCAGGGAGGTGGAGGGAATGCAGAGCTCAGGTGGCCAGGGTTTGGGTGGGTGGCTGTGGGGGCCTCCCCACACAAACTGTGCCCCCATAATGCACAGCCCCCACCACTGGCTGCAGCAGCAGGTGGTGGGTCCTCCGGGGCACTTATGGCCTGCACAGGTGCTGCCGCCTGGTGGCACATGGCTCTTACTAGAACTGCATGTGGTGGCCAGGAGCGCAGCCAGGCTGTCCCACCTCTGTTGCATGGGGCTCCCTGCGGTGCACGTGCAGCTCCCAGCATTCTGCACCACCAGGGGGAAGCCCCACGTGATGGAGCTGGCTGCCTTCGCTCCCTGGGGAAAGCAGGAGGCAGGGCTCCCCGCCACTTTGGGCAGAGTCCCAGGACCTGCACGGGAGGGAGCGCTGTGGGAGCTGCATGTGTGCTGCGGGGAGCCCTGTGCAATAGAGGTGGGACAGCCTGGCTGTGCTTGTCATCATGTGCAGCTCTGGCTGAGCCACGTGCCACTGGGCAGCAGTGTCATGTGGGCCATGAGTTTGACTTTTAGGGGTTTTTTTGGTTTTTTTTTCTGGTTCCAAGATGGCAACCCTCCCCTCCCAGGAGGAGTACTTCCAGGGGCAGGGAGAAGGACTTCTGGCGGTGAAGGTCAGGGGTTCGGGGTGGGACTTCCAGTCCTAAAATGGCAGCCAGAGGGTGGGGCACCTGTCAAGGGGAAGGGCTACCCTTGCAGCCCTCAGCAGTTCACCAAAACTCATTAAGCAGACATCCAGCTGAAATAATTGCCCATGCCTAGCCTAGATCCAGCTCCATTTATTGATATCTTCTTCAGAGTACCAGTGATGCAGTAGTCTCAGGCTATCTACCTTGCAGGCAGCTGGAGACCCCATCCCGATGGGCTTCATAGTGCTGTGGCTTCCTTGCTCCCCCCTGCCAACTGCTGCACCATACTTCCTCACTTGGTGCTGAACTGTGTGCCCACATGGCCCTGGACTCACCCTTGCCTCCCTGTGCTATGTCTACACTGTTTCTCTCCCCCTCCCCCCACTTCAGCCTGAGCAATTGGCAGCTAACCAAGAGTCCTTAGACCATGACTTAATCTCTCATGTGCTGTATGTGGCCCAGGGGTTGCCAGTTGGACAGTGCTGCAGTATTGTAAACTTTCCACATGCTGTTGTTCTTTACATCCGGTATATGCTGGAGCTGTCCATATTGATATGATGGGGGAGAGGGAATATATAGTGAAGTGAAGATCACTTAGAGAATTTTTTTTGGTTGTCCTTCCTGTCCTCAGTGCCATGAGGAGAGGTACTCCAAAAAAAAATTTTTTTGCTTGCATATGTAATTTTACAAATGCAACAGTATCATTATCTGTAACATTATCTCAGATAGCAGCTGATTCTAAATGCATTCTCTTCCTTCGGTTTTAGGTTTTGATGGTTTTTTTTACAACGGGGGGTCACATCAGGTTGTCCTTTGGACTTCAACTTTGATACATTTCTGTGCAAGTTAATAAAGACTCTGAACATTTTTGTTATAAGTCTGTCAGCATCACAGGAATACTGGGAGAACAAACAATAATTATTAACTTAGAGATAAGATGGAGAGAAAAATGTTAATTAGAGATGTCTTAAATGGAATCACACTTTCAAGTATAAATTGAGTAGGTACCACCAAAGAACTGCATAATTCTGAATAATTCTTTGAACTTACAAAATTGTCATTTAATGCTTCTGATGCATCATTTGCAACAAATCTATTCTTTCCTTTATCTTTCTCATATTCCTGTTGTCTTTTTCTTTTGGTTTTTTTTTGATTGTGTGCATTAATTTTTCCTAAATCTAACTCATTTTTTCTCTCTCCAACATTCTGGAACAGTAAGTGCTTGAATTGTTGAATTAATTTACCTTCATTATTTTTAGTTATGAATATTTTTTGTACTAGGTATCGTGACAATTTGACTGTAGAGTGGGCTTCATGCAATTATATAAACTTTCTTTTCACTGAATTTTTTGGGTATTAAAATGTGTGTTATTGCTTGTTAAAT
Organism: Crocodylus siamensis; assembly: GCF_052110815.1. Lineage (NCBI taxonomy): Eukaryota > Metazoa > Chordata > Crocodylia > Crocodylidae > Crocodylus > Crocodylus siamensis. Next base: position 181,094,753 of record NC_143395.1, read on the forward strand.
GCCATTTCAGGGGACTGACAACCTCTACAGAACACAGATTCCCTGGGGTTGGGTGTCTGTAAAGGAGAGCAGAGTTTAGCTCAGCTCACTGCACTTTTCATCCAAGGATTTCAAAGCATTTTTGAAAATGTAGAATTTGTTCCATTTCTGAACACTGTCCTAGAGTTGGAGTAAATAAACCTTTATACCTTGCCACGTAAACAAGAAGTAAACAGGGCTACTTTGGAGGTTCTTCCTTCCTGTTGTATAGTTAGCTGTGTTGCTTTCAGCCCATAGTTGCCTTCCAAACCAGAAGTAGAATTGCTGTATCCATATTTTTCTGTGATTCTACTAAGATACTGAGGCAGGTAGCTGGCCTGTGCTTCTTGAGAGCAGCTATCCTTCTTCCAGTTCAGATTATAGCCTGCAGTTACCTCCTAACCTGGAAGCAATACAGCTGCATTCCCCTGGTGCCAGACAGCATCAAGCTGCATCCTTTCATAGATACAGCAGCTCTGCCCTTAGGGCGCCTTCCCTTCTTGCCTGCTGTGCCTTGGTGGAATAATAATAATAGTAATAATAATAGGGAGGCTGCCCACAGGCCTTCATGTGGCCCAAGTCCAACTGGACCCCACTGCAGTTCCTTGGCTCCCTACTGGTCTCTCTTATGCTCTACCCAGGCCCCTAGCTATGCCCCTCTGTGACTGTGTCACAGCAGGGCACCTAAAGCCTTTGGGGCTATTTGCATGGCTGCAGTCCTCCCCTATACCATGCCCCAAGCCTAGTGGGTATTACCCTAAGATTGTTCACATGTTGGGGCTTTGGCCTCCTTGCCTCTGCCCCTTTACTCTCAGCTAGGCCTTCTAGCCTGGACCCACTATATCAGATCTGGCTTTAAGGCACTAGCTCAGTTTGGCCCTTGCAGGTGCTGGGCCCCTAGTCCCTGTCTGGTCGTGCCTGTCTTGGGTTCCAGGCCTCTGTCCGTCTCTGTGGCCTCACTGTCTGCCCACTCTGGGCTCAACAGTCACTCAAGCCTTGAACCTGCTTCTGATCACTGCTGCTGCAACCCCAGGAGGCCCCAGGACCTGAGGTAAGGCTGCTTCCATACCCCAGCCTCTCATACCCCACCCAGGGCAACTTGCCATGCACCGGAGCACACATGCAGGGACATTCTCCAGGGATAAATAGCAGCAGCACTAGTATGTGCTGCTGCTGTTTGTCCGTGGGGAAATGCATGTTCCTGCTTGTGGGAATACACCCTTAGAGGGTAGTAAAGTGCTGGAACAGGTTACCTAGAGAGGTTGTGGAATCTCCTTCCTTGGAAGAGCCAAGACAAAACCTTGGGTGATATAGTTGGGGATGGTCCTGCTTTGAGCAGGGGGTTGGATTAAATGACCTCCTGAGGTCCCCCCCAACTCTAATCATCAATGATTGTATGTATTCCAATAGCTTATATTAGTGTTACTTGATATATGTACAGTTATTATGTCTGACTAAACCTATAGTTTGCACTTTCAGTCTTCCAGTTGACATGCAAATGTAGTTCATCGTTGTATCTCTGAGGATGTAGGCATATGTTATGTTGCCATAAGGCTATGATGTAACTGGTTCAATATCAGCCAGATGCAACACATGTCTTTGCAAATTAAAAAAGAAAAAATAAGTGCCAGATAAAGGACACTGCTATTTAGTAGTCTAAGGCTAAACTGAATGCAAAATCTTAATTTTTGTATTTGGTACTAAGATGAAGTAGTACCTAGGTTATTTAGGATTGCAAAGGTGTCTGCTGCTGAAAAAAGTTGCCAACTCTGATCTAAATGAAAGTTACCCCTTTAGAAACTATTTCACAATGTGTGTCAGTGACTAGCTCTGTTGTTCAGCCATGTTTCTTCTGGTTGTTCTATGAGCTTGAACTCATTTTGTGTTTTTCCCCCTGCACTGTAACAGTATTTGAATGATGTTAAATTACCCATCTTACATAAAGCCCAGTAGTAGTGGAAATAGTCTTTTTTTTTTTTTTTTCATGTGAAAACCCAACAGAAAGATGATCTGGTTCAGGTCGCTGTTCTTAAATATATATAAAAAAGAGTGGGTCTGCTGTAAATGTTTCAGGTGGTTAAACTGACCTTGAAAAAATGAGAAGCTGTAGGACAAAATTATTTTTATTTATTCCTTCACTTGAAAGACTAGCTTGAAAATCCTTATTTTGGAAGCTTTGTGTCCTACACTTGATGTGATCTTTGCTCCGAGCATTTAAAGTTATGGATGATTTGGATATTCATACTGATATGGATTCGGGCCAAGTGATTGGAAGATAGCCAACGTGGTACCCATCTTTAAAAAAGGGAGGAGGGAGGACCCAGGTAACTATAGGCCCGTCAGTCTTACCTCAGTCCTAGGGAAACTCTTTGAGAAGATCATCATGGAGCACATCTGAGATGGGCTGGCTTCAGAGATGATGCTCAAGGGCAACCAGCACAGTTTCATTAGGGGCAGGTCACATCGGACCAACTTGATTGCCTTTTATGATCAGGTCACAAAAGCATTGGATACAGGTATTGCCATGGATGAAGTCTTTCTGGACTTCAGCAAGGCCTTTGACACCATCTCCCACCCCATCCTCATTAAAAAAAACTAGGCGACTGTGGTATTGATGCCTACACAGTCAGATGGATTGCAGATTGGCTGAAGGGTCGCACTCAGAGGGTGGTGGTGGATGGGTCATATGCAACCTGGGGGGAAGTGGGCAGTGGAGTTCCCCAGGACTCGGTCCTTGGGCCCGTGCTGTTCAATCTCTTTATTAGTGATTTGGACAACGGGGTGAAATGCAACCTATTTAAATTTGCTGATGACACCAAAATTTGGGGTGAGGTGAGCACGCTAGTAGGGAGGGAAAGACTGCAGGAAGACCTGAAGAGGTTACAGGGGTGGGCTAACAAAAACAGGATGCGTTTCAATACTGACGAGTGCAGGGTGCTGCACTTGGGCAGTTGTAACCAGCAGCACACTTATAAGATGGGAAACTCGCTTCTTGAGAGCATGGAGGCAGAAAGGGATCTTGGAGTCATCACTGACTCCAGGATGAACATGGGCCAACAGTGTGAGGTCACAGTTGACAGGGCTAACCGGACCTTGTTGTGCATCCACAGGTGCATCTCCAGTAAGGCCAAAGAGGTGATCCTCCCCCTCTACATGACGCTGGTCAGGGCACAGCTGGAGTACTGTGTCCAGTTCTGTGCGCCCCACTTCAGCAGGAGGGATGTGGACAACATTGAGAGGGTCCAGAGGAGGGCCACCTGCATGATCCGGGGACCACAGGACAAGACCCTACAATGAGAGACTGCGGGACCTGAACCTGTTCAGCCTTCACAAGAGAAGGCTGAGGGGAGACCTGGTGACTGTCTATAAACTCACTAGGGGGGACCAGAAGGGTTTGGGAGAAGCCTTGTTTCCCCTGGCGCCCCCTTGGCATAACAAGGAATAACGGCCACAAGTTACTGGAGAGTAGGTTTAGATTAGCCATCCGTAAGAACTACTTCACGGTCAGGGCGGCTAGGATCTGGAACCAACTTCCAAGGGAAGTGGTGCTGGCTCCTACCCTGGGGGTCTTTAAGAGAAGGCTTGAGCCTACCTGGCTGGAATCATTTGAGCCCAGTTTTTTCTCCTGCCCAGGCAGGGGGTTGAACTTAAAGATCTACAAGGTCCCGTCCAACCCCACTTCTATGATTCTATGATTTTTAACTCTCTCAAAGGGAGGTCCACTTGCAGATCACCTTCAAGTGCATTTCAAAAGCTATTGAACATTGCTTAAAATTATTTGTCTTTGGATCACCAGGAAGGATGCCTTGTGGTCTCCCAGACACAATCATAAGACTACAAGCTTATAAACAAAATCATGCGTCTTCAAAGCTAATATGCAGTGTTTGACTCAAAATTGGTTTTATTGAGTATTTTTTACTTGTTACCTGCATTATTTGCTGTCAGGTGAATAGACAGTCATTTTTATTTACTTGAAATAAAGATGCAACAATCAATTTGAGAATGGAATTTATCTATTTTAACTTGAAGAGTTCTGAAATGTTCAAGGACAAAGCAAAGACTGCATTGAAATGCCAGCAAGGGCACACAATATTGCTCGCTTCATTGCATACGCTGATACATGTGCTTGAGCAAGTACTCTGTATTCCTGATATATTTTGGCTTCCCAGAGACTGGGTGCTCAAAAGTGTGAGAATGGAAAAATTTAGTTGAGTGATTTGATGTAGTTGTGCGAAGAGGAGACACTAATTTTATGAATAAAATTGTTATGATTATCAGAGTGGCTGATGTCAGACAACTGACGAACAGTTAAGCTTTGTGAAATATTCAGTTATGTCAGATTTAAACCTACAGTTGGACTTACAAGCATTTGCTTTTATTGTTTGTTCAACTGAAATTAATAGTTATTTCTAGGTAGGCTCTCAATTTGTATTGGTATTAATTCACCAGTACAGTAATCATTTAAAGTATAAAAAGTTGAAGCATTAATTGAAATGCTATCTGTTGTTTAGGTATTCAGGTTATAGTTGTATTGGTCTAGAGGAAAGAGCAATCAGGACTCATAGTAGAGATGATATCTTTTATTAAACCAGCAAGATTTTTCCAAAGGAATTTCTTTAATTGCAAGCTTTCGGGCACTAATGCCCTTCATCAGACATTGGAGAAGAGACAGTAAAAGTTATCCTGGGTAGAAATGAAAGTTCATATTTCATAGGATTTCACAGAGGAGTCAATAGATGGAAAACTTCTCTGGGCAGTCAGTTCATAGCTGATATGAAGCCTCTCACCTCCTGTGAGGATCTGTGATGATGCAAATTGCCTTGAAACAAAGGCAGGAGCAGGATTTCAGGTTTCATGTGGTCACGATTGCTTCCTGCTTGGGAAAATATGAAGGTTTCATTTTAAAAAATCAGCTAAAATTCAGTATCTTCCATGTGTTAGGTATCCAGGTTGTAGTCATATTGGTCTAAAGGAAAAGGCAATTGGGACTTGTAAGACTGTTGTTTAGGGAAGTTGCAATTTGGTGTGGATTTGGAACAAAACTGATAATATTTTAGACTTAAAATTTTATTTTGAAGCCTTGCCTCAGAACTAATTAAATACTGAATTCTTTACGAGAGTCAGTAAATATGTACACAGTTTGTTACTCCACAGGTGGTATTTAACTTTATAAAACAAAACAGCTCTGTGTATCTTTTTCTTTGCAGGGGAGAATTACTAGCAAGTTCCAGAATTTACTTAGCTCTTAATCTTCCTCCTTTTCAGCACTTAACTCCTACACAAATAACTTAATTTTACATTGAGACATCTGTCAGTTTTCATTGCAACTCAATGAAGGCCTTTTATGAGATTTGTTAGCTTTATTGACTATTTGTCCTCCACTCATGGGGCAACATGGGATGGAGGTGTAACATCATTTTGTGTCATAATTGTAGATTAAGGTCTTAAGGCACTTGCTACTTAAGGTGCTTTGCTTCTGACAATGCAGTGTTCTGATAGATGTTCAAAGCAGATTTTGAGGTTAGGCAAAGTAGGTAGCCCCTAATTCCTGGGGAGAAGTTAAAAGTGGCAAAAAGTCAAGTTTGCAAGTATTAAACATTCACCATTAACCAACACTAATTGTTTTCTGTTAAAATTGGCAGAGGGGCAGTGTTACAGAACTTGGTTTTGGGGTCATAACAGGCAAAAGACAGCGTATTCTGTCTGGAGGAGTCAGTCCATTCTTTGGAGAGGATGATGAAAAGTACTTTGGTCTACCCTAGAAAATAAGTTTAAGTACATGATCTAAGTCAGTGGTTCTTGACCTTTTTTGTACCAAGACCCATTTATAAATATCAGTGACCAGTCCTGACCAAGTGCCCCTCACTCCTGACCCGCTACCCTGTCCTAGGCCCCAGCCCACCGGTGTGTGGGGTGGGGGTGTGTATGTGGGGCATGAGGGGCCCCAAATTGCCCCTTGCAGGCTGGAACTCTGCCAGCCTGCCAGGGAAAAGCCACTGTTTCCCATGGTTTTTCTCCTTTAAAGGTAAATCCATTTTTTGATCCATTTTTAAAGTTTATTCATAACCCTTTTATTTATTCTTGTGACCCACTTTTGGGTCCCGACCCGTAGGTTGAGAAACACTCTGTAAAATAGGGATTTTAAGTGATACATCTACGAAACCATAGCCCTGTAGTTTGGGTGAGTACGTATTTTCAGAATGTCATGATGAAAAGAAGACTTAGTCAGTGGGATAGAAAGTCTTGAGACATCCCATCATGGTGTGGAATTTACAGTTGGTAATACTTATTAATGTTAATTCTTCCATCCTCCGTGAGGTGGGAAAATAAGGAGTGTTCATTAAATGAGTAATGCAGGATTCTTTCACCTGAGTCTCCAGACTGCCAGCGTTAATGTATAGACTGAGCCATGCGTTGCAGTCTTGGAGGTAAGGACTTTAAATTTAATACTGTAAGAGCAAAAGGGAAAGCAGATGGAGCAGTTCATACAGGGAATTGTGCACTTACATTTGGTAAGAAACATGACTGTCATCTACTTAACTGGATAGATTGAAAGTGAGAGCAATAAGTGGCAGGTTGGTCAGAGAGGAAGACATTTTGGAAGGCAGTCTGGGAATTGAGAATGCTGACAAGCTTTATTGGCATCACAAGGGAGATTTTAGAAAGCTTGTGTATGATTATTGGGGATCTAGAGGATGATTGGTTGTAATAGCTTATCACCTTGCATTAAACCTGTGGTAATGAGAAGTTGAAGATGAAATGTTCTTCAGAACTGAAAAAAAGAAACAACAAGTTTTGAAGGGTAGATTTTTGTGTCTTTTAGCATTGAGATCATTGTTCGACAGTAAGCAAAATGAAGTTTCTTTCCCTTAGAATGTAAAAGAAATAGAATCTGAGAATGTTGAAAGGTAAGTCAGGAGATCAGTGAAGGGAGACTTAAAGAACTGCTGGTGGGAAGAGAAAACAGCAAAGCCAGGGTCACAAAACCCAAAGAAGTACAGGATATAGACCAGAGAGAGTAATCAGCTGTGTTACAGGATGCAAAAAGACCAAAGAGAACAAGAACAGAATAGAGATCCTGAATATGGCTAGGAAGAGATGATTTTAGCACAGCCTTGAGCAACTCCCGCCCTCCCCCCCCCCCCAACCCCAAAACTAGATTGGAGTGGGTGCAGGAATGAGTTTGAGTTCATAATATAAATTATTTTAAATGTTATACACCAGGGCTGTCAAAGATGCAGCTTGTAGGTTAGTTCTAGCTCTCAAAGCCCCACCATCTAGTCCCTGGTGCTACCCCGAGGTCCAGAGTTAATCCACATGCAGTATGTGCCAGACCAACCCCATGTACAGGTGCTGCAAACATGGATCTTGCACTGGGGGAGATGGTTTGTTAGTCCAGTCTGGCCCACAAGGCCAGCCCCATCCTACATGTCTGGCCCATGGAACCAAATTAATTTGACATCACTGTGCACTGTAGACTAGTGCAGGGATAGACAACTCGAAGACTAGTGCAAGGGTGGGTAATTTAATGACAGAGTGTGGCATTTGAAGATGTTTTGCTTGGCATGCATGCCTTTGGGTGGATGGCAGGGAAGGGGCCGGGGCTACATGGCCACAACAAGCATCAGGCCATTTGTGGTTACTCTGCCATCTGCCCCAGGAGTGCCAACATGTTACAAGTTGAAGCTGCAGGTGTTTTTGGCACTGCCTAAAAACATTGCCGATCCCTGAACTACTGCTTATTGTGCTTTGGTCCACAGAGCTCTTTCGTGTGGTTCATAGGAGAAGGCAGTTTGAAAACAATATGCACACACTTGTGAGTGGGGAGTTTTGAAGAAATTATCTTGTAACTGAATGGAGAAGGTAGATGGCTAAACTCTGAATGTAGGCAATAACTGTATTTTAAATACTGATTTAATAATGCTTACATTTAAAGGAGGTAAGGTCAAGTTACCTTCTCTTTCATCTCCGTGTAGCAGATGTGAGATCCTTAAAATATCATAGCAGAGAGGATCTATATAGAGTATTGGGAATTTGCAAATCTGGGTTGATTTCCAGCTTTGCCACAGACATGTTGTGTGATCCTGGGCAAGTTATTTAATCGATCTTAGTTTTTCATATCCTCTCGGTAAAGTAGGGATATTAATAGCCCTATGTTCCATAAATTGTTTTAAGGAAGAATTTGTTTTCTTAAATCAGGTGATTCATGATGAATACCATATAAGCTGGATAAATATATCAAATGTTTCTGTGGATCTTTGCTTAAATAACATCTGGATATGACTTTTACCATTTTTAGGTTGATTTCATGAATATTCTAGTACTTGAGTTTACTGGAAGAAGTATTTTTGGAAACAATTTTAAGTGAACATTAAGTGATGTTTAGTGAAAAACGGATTTTGTACTCAATATTTACATGAAAAGTCTCTTTGAGCATTACATTTTTCACAGATATCCATCCAAAACCAGTCATGATAGTACCCATTATGGAAACTGAATATTTGTAAGCAGCTGCTTGTTCTATAGCTTGTTTCATAGTTTCACAGTTGGTAGGGTCAGAAGGGACTTAAGCAGATCATCAAGTCCGACCCCCGGCATGGGCAGGAAAGGATGCTGGGGTCACTCGTGAGGGTGTATGCACCTCCCCTCCCAATCCCCAGACTGTCTGGGCCCCTGTCTCTTACCTGGTTATTTCTTGTGCTCGTTGCCTGACTTGGCTGAGCTGTTCTTGTAGATGTCTCTTGGCTTGGTGTTCTGTGGCTCCCTTGGTCCTCTTCATTCCCCTCCCCCGATATGCCTAGTTTAAAGCCTGCCGGAGGTGATCAGCCAAACTGGAAGAGAACATACGCTTACCTTTGAGGGAGAGGTGAACCCCATCCCACCTGTTACAGGATCTTTCAATAGTTGGGCTTACAGCAGATCACGCTTTGCGATGTTATAGGTGGTCAGGCTCAACTTCATTAGCGAGGTGCAAAACAAAACACAGTCAATGGTGTTGTGTCCACCAGTGAGCACACACTCACCGCGTCTCACGCGCTCTAGCGACACGTGAGACTGCTGTCGTATACTGGCGAGGTGTTTCCAGGATAGGTCGCCGGGATCAGGCGGGTCTGGCGTCCTCCCCTCCGGCTGGCCGGGCCGAAGGTCGCTCCGAGTTCGAACCGATCCGTGAGTACGTTCCGTCGGGCGCGCAAAGACCCCAAAGTTCGTAGTGCAATGTCTTTTATACCCTCAGTGATGCAGGGCGGTCAAATCGCGTGTGACACTTCTCCATTGGCTCGGAGCGGTGATTGTCACATTACTGACAGACCCTGGACTTTCCCTTGAGAAACCCCATGTGGAAAATCCCAACCGCATGTTTCTTCTATACTGCTGCCCTAGAGTCTCTTATTCACTTAGCACCTGTTACATATGCGAACATGGCCACCTATTACAAAAGGTTATAACACATAACAAATGCAAAACGATTACAACACCACCCAAGTATTCTGAACCTCACTCAACAAAGGATGTCTGTTGCTAAACTGGAAAAGGCAAACCACTTTGCTCTGTAATTTGAATTTTTTAAAATAATTCTTTCCATGTACTCATGGATCAAAAAACTTGGTGACAGAACTCACCACGTACACATGAGGAAGCTGTTCAAAAACAAAATTAATTTCATCTTGAAAACAGGCTTGCAAGAAATTATAAAGGGCACAATGAAGGATCAGTTGCTTCCTTTTTACAATCATTATTTGAAATAATTTATGCCTTTTATATAATGTCTAGGTATTTCTGATATAATAAACTAATAAAAAATTGTTTGGCAGGAACTGAGAGGAAAATCAGCATTTATTTAAATCATATGTTGGTTGACTCCAAAGACCTTCCAGGTGCATGAAGTTTCAAGAACAAAGGTCTAGGCCCCCATACCTGTGAACAGAACTGTATGAAAGATGTACCCCAAGGCTCTTTGCATCATAATAACATGGTTTCTATGTACTCCATTATTCTCTGGGCCATGTCTATGATCAAGGGAGTTAACTGGCTCCTAGCAACCCTGTATACAATGCAGTATAGGCACTGCTGCCTAATTAAAGGTGTGCCTAGCGTTATTTACTACAGGTTTGTCCCTTCCTGTTTCTTACTATATAGTTCTTGCTTAACTAATGCACTGAGATTTCTAGCAGTCATGGTTTTGTGTTTCAGCTTCATAACACTGCTCTTTATAAGTTATGTGAATGAACGGGGACTTTTATGTTTACTGGGGTCTTTGATAAAGAATTCAGCAAGACGCTCAGCCTTGTCTCAGGGCATTGCATAAGTAAATGTATCCTTCTTTATCTCCTTTGAAAATGTCAGCTTGTTAGAAAGTTTTCAAATGTGTAGCAGTAGGTACAGCTGGTATTGTCAGGTTTGCTCTTCTAAACAAGTAGAACAGCGAGTTCAGCTACAAGGCATGTAGACCATGTTTAATACCGACTTAAATATAACAGTGTCCAGTAAGGCTGTGCGAAATGGCTGTGTTTAGTTTTGGTTATGGATCCGGCTGTTTTGGAGGTACAGTGATTCATTTCGGTGTTTTGGATCACCGTTCCATTTCTATTTGGCCGAATCTGTTTTGGAGTTTTGACACTAATTCAGAGATTTGTATTGGCCAGGGAGAGGCAGGCACAGCTGGGCAGCTACAGGTTCTCCCGCAGGTCCTCCAGCTGTTCCTTCTTCTGTCCCGGTGTGGGGAGCTCTGGGAGAAGCCCCCACCACTGCCCTGCCCTGCCCTGCCCTGCCCTCCCCATCCCTTGCCTGGCCCCAGCCTCCCGGCACCGTTTGTGCTGGGGTAAAGAAGAGGACTTCTCTGTTTTGGATTCCTGTGGAATAGGTACCAAAGCCTCAGACAAGGAGTCAGGTGGTGACATTCTGTCGGCACAGTGCTTTTCTTTAGCAGACTAACTTAGAGGGCTGGTGAGACCTATTTCTTCATGTCATGACTTTCTCTCCTTAAGGCAGAAGTTACGGAACATCAGTCTTTGTTTACGGGGCTATTGGTGGAGAAAGACTCCATATTTATCATTTATGAAGGTCACTAACTTGTAGTGCCTTTCTTTAGTTTTTGGATTAATCAGGTCCAAAACCTACCTTGAAAGAATGCTACTTAAGCCATCAGTTTGGGCAGAAAAATAGACCTTATTGGTATGTGAAACTCGACTCATGACCTCTTCTCCCAGCCAAGAAAAAAATCTAGTCACAGAAGTCTACTTGATCAGTTTCTTCATAGTATTATAAAGGTCTCATTACCAGGCTTTACAGGAAATTGAATATAAAATTCATATAAAACTTATGGGAAAAATTCTACCACCACAAAATCGCTTGTTTAAACATTTTTCATTAGCAATATAACATGATATATTTTACTATCTCAATTTTTTCATGTGCTAATCTAAAAAATAGGTGTTTTCCTTGTAAATAGTGCAAACAGTAACTGTCCTATTTGAAACTGGGCTGCCTTTATAGGAAAAGGTTACTTGAAAGCTTATCAAGATAAAACCCATTTGAAATACTGGATACAATTTTAACTTTATGCAACAGGCTATTCTCACACACTTTGCATTATGCATCATTCTTGGCAGCTGGATTAAGTCAAATAGTATAGCCCATGTTTTAAAAATAGAAGCCTAAAAATTTCACGAGTACTCAAGTTATGCAGCTAAAATAACACATTTATAGGTGTAACCTTCTCATACACAGGAAGTTGCTAAACAGCATTCAGTAGAGAAAGTACATCAGAGGAGGAGGCAGCAGCCATTGGCATTATGGAGAAGCCCTCCATTCCAACAATCATGCTTCCTGCCATACCACACAAGCATGGCAGGATGGTGTGATTTTGGGATCAGGGATCAGATCTCGATCGTGCGCTATGTGCCAGTCCAGGGGGAGCCCAGAATTATGTTCCTGAGCTCCCTTTGTACCAACAGGGGGCTGACAATCAGCTGATTGTTTGCTTGGGCTGGGAACTGAACCAGGGTCTAGAACCAGCCCCAGTGCAGTCAGCTGATTGTTGAACTGGCCACACATTCAATTTAAGGCATCATACAAACCACCATAGAATTGTTGCGTCATATGTGCAACAATTTTATGACTCATTTGCCATTTTATGGCACTATACTTGGCTGTATGTGTAGCACCCTCATCATTTATGCCATAATTAATTTATTAATTATGGAATAAGTGTAAGTTGCAGAAGGGGCCTTAGACTATCACAGGCAACCACTGTGTAGATCTGCCTGCTCAGATGATATCTAGGACTATTACTGTCCTAACTATTAGCAGTATTTACTTTCCTGTGCCCTTGTTGGCATAGTCCATGGTGATACAGAAGATCAAATTCTGGAAAGACAATCAGTGTTTGATTAGACAGTTAAAACTAAACAGCCTGTCCTGGCACTGCTGTCTTTAGATATTTATAATTTATTGTACAGAGGCTATTTAAAATCTATCAAGAATATTCTTTTAGTAACCCTGTTATATTTTCTGGGCCTTCCTATACAGTGGCCCAGACATAAGAATTCATAATTTTAGGGGCTTGTCAGAAAGAAACTTCAGAAAAGCAGATAATGATGCACTATAATAGAATTATACCATGTAACAGTGCTGCACCAAGGGGTCTTAGTTTAATAGAATAAGAATTTTCAGCATCCAGATGGAGTCATTGCTTGGAAATAGTCAATTATAAAGAAGAAGAAAAAAAGAATGGCTTTTATAAGTGTTTTGTTTTGCTCATTTTGTATACAAGAATTATTGAGATGTTCATATTCCACATTAGAATGGTTTCAATGAATGTAACTTTTCTAATGCATACTGTTGAGAACGAATGTGTGTGAAAACTCTAGGGAAAAAATCTTTTTAGAGAGGATAGATAAAGTTTGTAAGAGAATATAAGGTATTTCTTGGATAAAACATTTCTAAAATAAAAACATCTATTTTAAGCTTGCTTTAAACTTTGTTTTTCCCATCTGCTAGTTGCATTGTGTCTCATGAAAAATAAAGCCTATTTAGCTGTCCTAATATCTGTGGAGTTGCAAAGAGGAAGAAAAGCTTGAGTTCCTTCACCTTGAAATCTTTTATGTGACCCATCCACAAATACCTTGTGAATCATTTTCATGGCTGGCATCATTAGAAATACACCAGGAGCTCTGCTTTTTTCTTCCTTACCATCAAGAGCAATTTCCACATTCATTTCACAGGATGATGTGTATAGATGTTTTCTCCCTTCTTTCTTTAACATGTGTATGAAAGTAATCGGCAAAAACATCTGAAAAATGTTTTCTTGTCAACTCTGGGGTCAGTTCTGTAATTTGAAAAACGTCATGTGGCTGTTTTGCTGAGGTACTGTCATGGTCACTGGTGAGCCTTGAAGCCAAGTGGCTAGTGGTCTTTCAAAAGGCTAGCTAGCTATTTACTGTGTTGTTTAATAGCTTATGGTGGAGCTGCTAAACATTAGAGCTAAGTATGGTCTACTATTCTCCACTCCAAGACCTGCATTTTTTTTCAAACAACTCATTTCACAGCTGTTATTTCTTCACCAATGCCTTTCCCTTCCTCTCAATATATACATAAAATCATTAATCATTAACACTATCTTTCCTCTGGCTGAGAGTGCTGTTTCCCCTAAGTTGCTTTTAGTAGGGGGTAAATATTAACCAGTACTCACTCCAGTACAGGCTGTCTTTATAAGACAATGTTTTTTAAATACCCCTTCTCCCAAGTGTTCACGTTGGGTTTTTGAAAGCCCTTTATCTGCATCAGAGTTCCTGTTAAAAATACCTAATCCTTAAATAATTAGCAAAATCCAAACCACAAAGTTTGTGACAATAGGAGTCTTTTAAGTAATGTGCTTTAGAAATGTGTATAATTTACTGTACTGCTACAACAGATGCATGTATTAAAACTCCTCAGGAAAACACAAGGCAGAAGTGCTGATACTGAAGCTTAATTATAGTGTTTTGCTTTTTGCTAGAGGCTGCAGTGGGTTAGCTCAGGGATCTCGAACTCCTCTGACCTAGAGGACTGGATGAGTGGCACAAGGCTGTCCCATGAGCTGGATTGGGCTCACAGACCCCTCCCCCATGCTGGATCTAGAGCACACAGTGCTCATTCCAGGACCTGTGCTACATGCACCACCTACCCTGGCTGGTCTGGAATCTAAACTCCACATAAATCTTGTTCCAGCCAGTGCAAGACCTGCCATAGTTGCAGTGTACAGTACAGATCTTGGACTGGTAGAAGCAGATGCCACATGCAGCATGCTGCAGACTGGATGGCAGGGCACCATGTGTAGTGCAGATCCCAGAGTAAGAGCCATGCAAGGTGTGCATCCTGGGCCCTGCTCATGGGGTCATTTAGTCACATGCCATATGGATCAACTCAGACTGTGGGGCAGCAGCAGGGGCTGGGTAACAGGGCTTCACGGGCCAGACTAGCCTGCAGGCTGCATCTTTGACACTCCTGGGTTAGTGTAACAGGGAACCTCAACCCTTTTAACTGCAATCAGATGGGAAGCAGGAGTTTTATAACTTACAGGGCAGACAGCTGCAAGAGACAGACCCAACAAGAACTCTAGCCTTGAGGCTGAGGCCTGCCAAGAACCTTCAAGAACAGCCGAACAGCTCATTAGGCTGAGTAGGAACTGCTGGGCACAGCTCCAGGGGCAGTCAGCTGACTAGAAGAGGCAGGGCTCAGCTACATATGAGCCCACTCTCTGAGCTGGGACAGGCAGTCCAGGCATGCTGGCTGCAGGGGAAGGGGCTGGGAGGCAGAGCTGGCTGGCAGGGGAAGAAGGGAGGTACCCTGGGGCTGGGGGAATCAAGGCCATTCCATACAAAGGTGACAGTGGTTATGGTCCTGAAGGAGTTGAGTTTGAGCTAGAACCAGATGGTTAACCCTTAGTGTGTTGGTTTTCTTTTCTTTTTCTAAATTTGTGACTGGAGGACCAGGTTGTGTAGGGAGGTGTGGAGGCCACAGAGCAGGGTGCCAGGGGTATTCTGAGACTAACTTTGGTCAGAGATGTGGGCTGAGGCATTGACCTGGGCTGAGGGGCCTTAGCCAGATAAATAGGGCAGAGGCTGAGAAGGCTGAAGCCTGGACAAGGGTTTGGGGCCTGAGAGACCCAGTGTCTATTTGAGATGGAGAAATCCCCTACAAAAGGTAAATGAGTAATCTGTGACGCATGGCCATGACTATGGGGGCAGCTGGAGGTTGCAATTCTAGCTCTTAAGGTGACTAAGATCCTCTTAAAGAGGGAGTTTGCCTATGGGGTAAGGGTAGAGAAGTAAAAAGCCCCAAGGAATAGGGCACCCCAGCCCCTGGGTAGCCTCCCTTTCGTATATGCAACTTTAAGTCATGGCAGGCAAGAGAGGAGGCAGACAAGGCGGCGAAACATGGGCAGGCCAGTCTGGCCATATTGAAATCTTCCAATAAGGTACAGTCTCTGCTGAAAAGACCTCGAAGCCTAGGACAATAGCAATGACTGACGAGAAGGGTAAAATGGCTATCCTTCATTGGCTTATCTGAGCAGCTGTTTGACACTGTCTTGTAGTTACCAGGGCAGAAGCAAATATTAAAGTGGGATTGGCAGGAAGGAATTATTGACCTTTTTGGGCAAGTCCAGGAAGAGCATCCAAAGAGTAGTTAGAATGGCAAATGGAAAGCTCATCCTGTAGACACGCTTTGCATAGACTTGGAGCTCATCAGCTGATTGGCAGGGATGGGGAGGGGGACATTCTCTTGGGGCTGGGACCCTCCCAAGCTGGCTGTGCAAACTGCTGCTTTTCAGCACCTGCCAACTACCAGTTGACAGCCTGCCCCCTTCTCAGGCAGGAGAGAGGATAGACTGTCAATTAATGGACTCTTCTAAGCGGGGGAAGGAGGAGTGGCACCAAGGAGCAGCCCTCTAGCGCCCTGTGGCTGGAGAGTTTGCTTGTGAAGCTCTTCAGCTGTGAGCTAGAATGTCTGTATGCTCCAGCTCCCTGTACACAGCTTCTATTCCCTCCTCCTTCCAAGCTGTGCTGTTACATCTGAAATGCTGCATCCTGGGAGTCTTTAAAACAAGGCTGGACAATCACCTTGCTGGGGTCATTTGACCCCAGTACTCTTTCCTGCCATGGCAAGGGGTTGGAGTTGATGATCTGCTCAGGTCCCTTTCAACCCTAATAATTATGAAACTATGATTCTAGGCTGGGCAAGTAAGCATTTCATTTTGAACTGAAAACCCTGAAACTGAAAGAGGACTTGAAATCTTTGGAGGAATAGACAATAGAAATAACTGATGCTTTTTATTATAGATTTATAAGGTCTCCATGTTTGCAACTTTCTGGAATTCAAGTGCTTTTGCTCACCATTAGATAATACCGAGAATTGTGCTTATGTGGTTCGTGGTACTTGAGTAGTTCAGCATAGAGATGGGTAGGACTGACATTACAAATCTATGTTAATTTCTTTGCACTGCTGCCAGTTATGTGACTAAATATTTTTCTTGTAGCAAGAGATATGAACTTCTGCACTGCAGACATCCTATCCAATCCAATCCAATCCAATCCAATCCAATTCAATCCAGAGTCCTGGCTGGGTGAGTCAGAATGGCATTTCCTAAAAATGCCTGTTTAAAAAGTACAGAGGCCAGTGATCTTGATCACAGATCAAGTGTAAAAGGATGACAAACCTAAAAGTATATTCTTGAGAATTATATCACTTAAATTCAGTGATCCGGATACCCAAAGCTACCCTTCAGAAATAGTGTGTGTCTAGCTTTTTTTTAATGTTATGCACCAGTTGTGAAGTTTTAATTTGAATGTTACTTTCACATCTGAAAGATTTTTTTCCCTACATTATAAGCTTAAAAATCCCTCTTGAGCCAATAAAAGGTAAAGAAGAAAGACTAGGTATAATTGAAATGTCAAATGCTTGTTATTGATAGCCAGCTAAAGAAATACAACATTCATAGCTACCTGATAAAGGCACAAAGAAAAGGGTAGCTACTGAGAAAGCAGCTTTTGCATTCACTTGATCCAACAACACTATCTTGCAATTAATGTCAGAATGTCCTTATGCAAATTTTTATCCTAAGACAGAAAAATTTGCAAGTATCAGTTGCTTAAGATGAGGGTGTCAGTTTTTCTGTTAAGCTTGAGGTTGGATTTTATTTTGCAGTAGTAGAAGGATTTGAAAGCCAGGAGTGGGATACCTTAAATACTAGTTTGACTAGTTTATTGATAAAGAAGCTTTTTACTGTTACTTCTATATTTTTTCTTAAAAATAATTAAAATGACTTTAGAGCTTTTTCTACTTCTTGATCTGTCATTGCAGTGGTGCATCACGTTCTGACTATTTCTGTCTTGAAAGAACAGTTTCAGTACATTATCAAATTATAGCTTTTATTCAACTTTCTTTTTGGTTAGTTCTAGAAATAATGTGTTATACTGACAATATGGCTAATAATTTTTAGACTCTTAAAAGTATCTTGGTGAGAATTGGTATTTGGAATTTAATGCAGTCAGCATGGCAAATCAGATTGTTCTTCAAATCTCACACCTCTCTGTCTTTCCACTCCAGAGCCATAGAAAGGATTCTGTCTCTCATTGTCCTCCAGCAGTGAAAAATGTCTCAAGTAATTATTATATTGGTTACAAAGGGTAAGGAGGCTATTGTGTGCCGATGCCAGTGTTATGTTGTTCCTGTCCACTAAAGGATCCAGGAACAATATCTAGTTCCCTAAAGGTCTAAGGCTTCATTCTTAATTATGGCCAGTTGCTTTCCCTGAAATAATAAATGATGACAACTTTACACAGTGCAGCCTTCTGGCTCCAGGAACTTCAGCTAAGTAATGTTAAAAATATAAAGTTAAAAATGTGCTCCACCATAACATAAACATCTTTAGCTGTGATTTCAGGGAAAATATAACTTACCAGTGGAGGAGGTGAGAGCTGGCACTTTGCATCAATTTACAGGTAGCTCTTCAGGCTGGGTTTGAGGCATGGAAGAAAGAAGTTAGCTCTTATGTCTCTATGAAGCTGAATCTACCAGAAAAAAACAATGGTATTGGAGGATTGGCTCAGATAAGATTTCATGAAACAGTGATCTACCTTATACAAGGGAGTTCTATATCCATTTCAGCTCTAGACTTGTAAGGCTACTTGCAGACACTAATATGATCACGTGACTGGGATCTGAGGAATTTGATGCCCAAACCCAAAAATCATGTTTTCTATTACAGAAAATGCGCATGATATTTGGGTTTGGGTGTAAAATCCTACAGATCCCAATTGTGTGAGTGCCTGGTTGTGCAGCTGGATGAGGAGCTTCCCAAATCCAGTTGCCCATGCCATGGTGGGCTTTTAATTGTCCCTGAGCATATGGAACTGATGGGCTCCTCCATGCAGGGGCATGCAAAGTCCCATGCTGCACCCCTATATTGGCTGCATCAGAAGGTTTTAAATGCCCCTTAATGCAAGAAGCCCACAGGCTTCCCCTGCACTGTGGCAGAGGGAAGCCCTGGGTCCAGCACCAGGGATTGCCACTGCAGAATCTGCAGGTGGCACCTTTGGGTCTGGGACCCCAGGCTTCCTCAGTGGAATCAGGCAGGGGCAACCCTGGGTTCCAGTTTGGGACACAGGGCTGCTCCCTGCCCAATACCTGGGATTAGGTGATGCCGACAACCAGCCCATTGTTGGCGTTTGACAGGGCACAGCCCTGGGGTTTGGGACATGCCACATATTCAGTTTTAAGGCAGTATACAAAAAAGCCACAAAGTTGTTCCATATTAATTGTTGAACATCTTTGTGGCTGTTTTGCAATTTTAGCTCATCATAAATTCCCTGAACATGTGGTATGTTACAATTTATTGTGTGATTAAAATGTTTTAATCCCAGGATAAAAGTAACATTTGAAAGGGGCCTAAGTAGTCTCTTATCTGGAAAAGAAACTTTTCTGTGTAAGTTGTACAAATGAGTTTCCCAGAATTCTATATTTGTTCAGTCTTGGTTACAAGGCACATGGGAAGTTTTAGAAGAAATTCTGTGATAGTCTTCCATAAACTAGCCTTATGCCTCAAAGAGTACAGGAGTAGTGAATAATGCCTTAGATGGTTGCTCATTTTGGCTTTTAGTAGATTTAGTAATGGATATAAAATGTTAACTTTCAGTGTACAGGCAACCCCTGCTTAGCGCTGTTTTGCTATAACACTCATTTTAAATTGATACCTGGTTTCACTGAGAACGCAGCAAGTTTTGCTATAACACTCGTGGTCACCATCTTAGGTCATTTAAAAACATTTGTGTTCACCATCTTGGGTCATCAAATACTTTCAGTTTCGGTTAACGCTCAGATTTTTAGGAACCAGTTAAGAGTGCTAAGCAGGGGTTGCCTGTATATGTTGTCACTTCCACATTTTTTCGCTGGTCATTCTATAAGAGAACACAGACATCTGAAAAATGATCCATATATTTCAAGTTGTGTCAGGAGATAAGCTAGAGACTTGATCACAGGTCTTTTTCAACAGCACGGGTGGAAGGACTCAAAGAAGTATTAAACAACATCTAAGCTTGTTATTGTGCAAGCAGGGGTTGGGCAGAGGCAACAAATAGATAAAATCTCTGATTATAAATGTTGGTCTTATTCTTAGTTTGCTTTCTTCCTGAGAGAAATTGTGCAGCAACAGGCCTTTCTGGTGTATGGGTTTGAGGCCATGCGCACTTTATACTTCCAGTACACTCTTTGTGAATTGGAAGTTGAACATTCCCCAGACTGAGTCTCTCTGTTTACTGCATATGGAATAATGAGTCTAAGAAACTGTAAGTTCCTTTCAGCAGACCGACTCTGAGTATGCTTCTATCACTGCCAGTTTTCAGTGTACTTGAAGAAACTCAAGGCTCAGTGATGTTTTCAGAGCAGTTAGCTCCCCGTCTGAATTCGATGTTGCATCGTTCATGGGTGCAGTGTGGAATGCAACCACCACCATTGCTTACTGCTCTTTGATCTGAACAAGGAGAAAGTCTATTGATATTCCCAGGTCTCTGATTTGCCTATCCAAAATTAAAGAAAAACTCTTGGGAGGTACAGTTCTGGTCTTAAAGGGACCAGCCTGCTTTCTGATAATGGGGCTAGGGTTCCTTGGTACAGTCCCTCTGTTACTTCCTTAGAAAAAGCTGTTTAAGAAGAGCTTGAACTAATGAAAGAGACTTTGTTTTCTTGATGAGCTAATAAGCTTTCTGCTGGCTTGCTTGCCTCAAGGGCAGCAGTCTGTCAGTGTTTGAGAGGGGACAGAGAGTGGTGTAAGAAATGACCTGGTTTGCAATGAATGCAGTGCCTGTCATTTTTCTGCATACAGTATGAAGAAGCAGGGAGAGGGAGACTGAAAAGCTCAGTATAATCAACAGATGCATGCATTCCACACAAGCAGTCCTCCCCCCACCCCCACCCCTTTACCTGAGAGTGCTGGCTGGGGGCTGGCAACACTCCCCGCCCTTGAGCAGCGAGCTAGGAAAAGCCTGTCAAGGGCTGCTTCAACCTCCCCCTTGAGGCACACTTTGGCTGGAGACTGTGCAGGCCAGGGTGAGCGTTTAAACCCCTCCATAATGATAATATCCTGCCGGGTCCTGGCCACACACCCCCAGCTCAGCACCATGGAAGTCAAGGGAGGACTTACTTTAGCAACCCCCGGCATGTGCCTACATTTCCTGATTCTAAACTGAATGTCTATCCACTTGCAAATTGGTTCAATCTCTGCAGGTTAGACTAACCTGCAAAGAGTGAATCAGTTCAGGCTCAGGCTTTTTGAATGTCTGTCTCTAACCCATGGGGCTGACCCCAGATAATTGGGCTGATGTATGAAGCGGGGCACAGGTTGGACCTAATGTTTTGCACCTGGCTGGATATGAAGACTCCAGTTTTGGGGAGGTCATCAAGAAATCTCTGTCATGGTCAGACTACTACCTTCTAGAGGTATACATCTGTCCTTTGTTTCCCCCGTTGGAGCGGATGGGGTCTTTCTGGTCCGCACTTGGGGACACATGGAGTCAGTGAGATTCCCACTAGGGGATCTTGGCACTGAACTTGACAGTTACTCCATTGATGTCCTGGTCAGCACACTGACCTTTGCCACAGAAGTGGTAGTACCCAGGCATCTGTTTCACTACTGTGAGAGCACAGATCTCCCTGGTATACAGCATAAACAAGGGGCTAGGCAAAGTGCAGGTGGATATTCATCCATGTCAAAGCTGACCAGTTGTAGTATAGGTCTTTTTTAAAGTACTATGGCATGGCAGTGGTGGCAGCAAAGAAGCTTTTCTGCTCCATGACCATGGCATCTGCAAAGTGTTGTTTGGTGGAACAGTTCCAGGTGGTGAATGCCTGGTTAATACACCTTGTTTCCACCCAGAAACAAAGTAAAAATTAGCTGAGTCCAGCATAATCCACCACTTGCTGTTTGGGTTAGAGGAAGCTCAACCTTGTCCTGTTTATATGAATCGTTTTAAATTGCAGTTGCCCACTAGTGCAGAGGATGTGCCTGGGGAGATGAGGGCAATCCATTGTGAACTGGATCTGTGCCCAGTGTGGTTTGTAAAAGCCAGCCAAGGAAGACTGGGGTCACTGTAGTATGGTTGTCAAAGCCTCCTTTTGGGATGGTAGGGTGTCAGACATTCTTAAGTCTGCAATTTGTGGCTTCCTACTCAAGGAACTACCGCTTCATGCTAGCACACCAGCCAATCATCGCCTTGTCCTTTTTGGTGGTTGCCTGACAGCTTGAGGTGCATTGGGAGGTAGTTGGATTCCTGGACCCTTTTCAGTCCAGCTCTCATCCTGGATATAGCACATAGACTGCACTGATGGCCTTAGTCAGCAATATTTATCTGGGAATCAACAGTGAAATTTGTGCCCTGCTGATCTTACTAGATCTTTTAGCAGCCTTTAATAAAGTTGACCATGCAACACTGATAAAGCATTTACTTGACTTGCTGGATATTTGCAGGGCCATTCTAAATTAGTCCTGCTCTTTCCTACCAGGGAGGTCCTAGAAGGTACTGATGGACAAGTATCCATCATCCGCTCAGGAACTTTCCTATGGGTCCCTCAGGGGTCCATGTTGTTGCCTTTCCTGCTTAATGCTTATATGAGGCTGCTGGGTGAGACAGCAGAGCTTTGGAGTGAGGTGCCATCAGCATACCAATGACACTCAGCTCTGCCTCTTTCTTATCTGATCAGGTCCCATAGTCTCAGCTGTTTTCCAGTGCCTTGGCTGGCTTTGGGGATTGGATACAGGTAAAACAATTGAAACTGGATCCAGATAGGACAAATTGGTGGTTGATAAAGCTTTTGATTTGAGTGGAGAGGGGTGGGGGCATGGATTGAGATATCGATTATCAGTTTGACCTCCTTTGCCCATGCCACTCATATTTGCAGTCTTTTGGGGTGTTTCTGGATCCACTGCATCTGGATCTTTAGGTGGCAGTGGCAGCTAGGAGTACCTTTGCATTTAACCATTTCTATCTGGTGAGAAGACTGCAACCCTTTTTTCAGATTCAGACCTGACCACTAACATGCATTCCTTAGTAAACTCAAGGCTGGGTTACTGTAATGTGCTTTACATGGGCCTTTGTAGACCAACTGCAGCTGATGCAGAATGTAATAGCCTGCCTTCTGATAAGTCAGCAGGAGAGCACAACTTCAGTAAACTAGTGTATGCACTACCTCCCAGTAGCTTTCCAGCTGAACTTCAAGATGTTGGTTTTGACCTGTAAGGCCCTAAATTGGGGGTGGGCAATCATTTGGGCTATGCATTATATTCTGGGGCTCATTGTATGCCAGACCAGGATATTGAAGGATAAGTGAGACTTCATCAAAACTGATGAAGATAATACCTACCTTTTAGTTTCATAGTTTTAGAGTAAAATGGCTGAAACAAGAGCCAGCATTCAAAATGCAAGCTACATGCAGTGCCAGATGTAAACTGAGCTGTTGGCAAAGGGTTTTCCTGGGGGAAGGGGTGAGCTGTGAATACTCGGGGGTGAACTGTGACTATTCAGAGAAACAATTTTGTATACATTTAAAACTAATTTAACTCATCTTCAATTTCTTTTTCTAACAGACCCCAAAATCTAGACTAGCCTCAAAGAGGTAACAGTATATACCACTGTATAATTTTTTACTTAAGCCAAAAGCAGAATTTCCTATTAACAGTAGTGCTGTATGTGGTGGGCCAGTAGGGGGTGCTCTGGCACTGAGCCACCCACCTCACTGCTCCCAATGAAAAACCAAGCCTCAAGTGCACCCCCTGGGGCGCCTGCGTCTGGCTGACCCCCTTCCTGGGGTAATCGCTGCCACCACCCAGGGTCTGGTCTTTGTCTGGGCTCTGTACCCCACACAGGGCTTGTAGAACCTGAAGGTGCTTAACCCACCATGAGATCTTGTGGTGCTTCTTTTAGCCAAAAGCCTTAGTCAGCCAAGCAAAGAGAGCAAAAAAGCTTGCCCAATCCTCCTGAAACATTTACTGCCAGGCTTGCTATGATAGATAGTTTTATTGATTGGGGAGGGAGGGCATAGGGAAAGAATATAAACCAAAAGGAATTTTGAAAGAAAACAGCCTTTAGCAAAACAGTATATAAGGGGCTCATTGGCCGCCTTTTCAATACGCATCTAGAACACTTAGGTCTAAGTTACTGGCTACAGTTTAGATAACTTACTCATAGCAATGTCCAGAGGATTCTAGATGTACACAGCTTCAGCCTGCTTCAGTAACTAGATCTCTCTCCCACTCTCCCAAGGTGGAGGGACCTTATTTATAATCTTTCTGACCTCACCACCTGGACCCGACCAACATCAGGTATTTTCTCATCCTCACTGATGTTGACCAGTGAGTTTGAGTAATGTTATCCCTCACCTTGAGGAGGGACAGCTCTCTCAGGACAGCCCTCTCAGGTCAAAGGCAAGAAGTTTAACAATGGCCTGGCCACAGGAAGAGGGAATTTCCTACTCCCTGGGGGATCCCCTCAGCAAACAGGTAGTTGCCTGGCAACTGGGTTGATAGACACATGGGCAGAGGGAGAAAGAAGGGGAGAACAGACAGCCAAAAAAGAGAGGGGGCTGGGATGGAGTTCTTTCACACTGTTCATGTGGGGTTCTGTGCCTGTTATGCACCTTGTGTGATGTCAGACATATCAGCTAGACAGCCAATATAAGAGGAAGATGCTCAAGCAAGTATTAGGTTTGACTGGTATCAGCACAAAAGGGTGCAGGTCTTAAGGTCTGCCGCAAACTGTGCTATCAAAAATCAGTGTAGAGTTAAGTAATCGATGATATTTTAAAAAAAAGACCAGTGGCATCAGGCAAGGGCACAGTGCCCTTAATTCGACCAAGGCAGATCTGGTAGTAATAGAGGTCAAACATGACAGGTTTTTGCCAGCTATTGCAAACATGTTGCAGTTAATCTTCAAAAAGAATTAATTTATTTCTTAAATTATTTTTTTGACATTCATAACTACTATGTCATAATTGCTTCATCTGAGTTGGGGAATTCATTCTCTATTTTTCGTGATGGCCACATTAGGATACCTGGTCTGAGAGAGATTCAAAGATAATATTTCTGAGTTCTCCTTGCAATTAGTACTTTATAAAATGCATTTTAAAAGAACGGTATTACAAGCGAAATCTGGTGACATCCATAAAAAATACCAAATGTGACCAGTTGAAAGCTGGGAAGTTGTTTTATTGTCCTCATACTAAGCAATGTTTTGATAGCTATATCTAACCATTTCAAATGACACTAATATCAAGGATTTTTGGGGGGTGGTGTCTTTCATTGGACCAAATACATGGTTGAGATAAAGTTAGACAAGCTTTCAAATGGAAGGCCTCATCTAACTTTATCTTAACCATGCTGTGGGTCCAATAAAAGATACTGTTACATTCAGGCATGAATGTCAAAAACTGAGTATTAAGATCTGAAATTCTGGCTTATGCATGATCCACTGCCTTCTTATTGGGGCTACTCAGACCTCCAGGAGCTGCTCTGAGTTATTACCAATTGAATCCATCAGCAGCGAAGATGGATCTAAACCCAAACCTCCATTTTGTTACTCTTCCCCCCTTTTCTGCCACCTATCTGTTGCATATTGTTTACATGGGAGGTTATCAGCTCTGGTGCAGAAACTAATTGGTTGTATAGTGCTTAGTGCAGTGGGGACCTAATTGCTATTTGGGGTCCAGAGGCAGGTTGCAATAGAAACAAAACAAAATCTGCCATAACCATCAATCACAATCTGAAATGGGCTCCTGAACTCGGTTGTACCAAGATGAATGAGTTTAATAAAGATTCGTTAATTGAATGACGGTGAACAAATTAAATATTCATTTTGAATATGGTAAAGAACTTGTACGTTTGAGAGAGAGGAGAACTCTAGCAGCATCCTTAATTGTAGTTTAATTTAGGAGCTTGTTATGGCAACACTGGTTCAATTCTCTTCATATTTGATTTAATTTAGCTTTCTTAACCATGTTCATAACTTATTTTAAGAGCCATTAATTAAGACATAAGGGGAGAAGGAGAGAGTTGTAAAGATGAAGTTAATTTCCTGTCTACATTTATCTTGGGATAATTCTTTTAATAAAATGGGAATTAAAATCCATTTTAGAATGTCCAGTGGCATGCTACTAACACTGAAGTGAAGAATACATTAAGTCAAGCATGACACCATGTATACCTTTCTTCAAACTCTTTTAGTTATTTTTATTGAATTCTGTTTTGAATTTGTGAGTGAATTTACAGCTCATGAAGGTGGTATGTTATTACTAGTTTTGAGCCAAGCATAATGCACATCAGTACTGTCCAAGCTTCGCCACACATCTTTGCTAGTGCACCTCTCTTCTTACTTTCAAAAACTCTACTTCTATGGTTTTGAGTTCTTTTTACAAATAGCTTGGCAGTCTGTCAGAAAGCAACTATTGTGGCTTTGGGATGAGCATATAGGGATATCAAAGGAGGAAAGGGCGGAAGAGAAGGACGAGGGAATGGAAGAGGAAGAGAATATGAAGAGCAGCTGTGCGTAAAGCTGGTGTGAATGGGGGGGAGGTGAGGGGTCATGAGCAAACAGCCACACAAGACAAAAAATGTCCCGTCAGAACTAAAAGTACTTCTGTGACATTGTCAGTGCACACTATTCCTGTGAGATCAGCTGCTGGGACAATTCCTATCTGTTCCAGTCTCTGATTGTTCCTCCCTAGTGTCTCCTCAAGACAAGGAGACTGGGAAGAGGGAGGGTAACACCACCATCTCATGCTTCTAGTAGACCACAGTCCTGAGTCCTTAGTCTGCTGCCTAGAAAAAATCTCCAGAAGGGTAAATTGTTTCATAATTGCCCACTTCTCGCAGTTTTGGAAGTTTCTAATGTTGGTCCCTGTCAGAGAGGGAATTTGGGTGTGAACATTTTTTACAGAATTTTCTTAAGTCCTTGGGATATATTTTCAGTCTCCTCTTTCCAGCATTTAAATGACATGATTTTGTGCCAGAAGAGCAAGGGAAGAAGAGAAAGGGCCCACTGAAAATACCTGCTGTACTGA
The DNA here is from genome assembly GCF_052110815.1 of Crocodylus siamensis. NCBI lineage: Eukaryota > Metazoa > Chordata > Crocodylia > Crocodylidae > Crocodylus > Crocodylus siamensis. Next base: position 181,121,354 of record NC_143395.1, read on the forward strand.
TAGGTGTTTGGTCTTTCTCAAGCAACAGCATCTTTTACGTGCCTGGTGGATCCCTGTTAATTCTGTACTTCTCCTAGGGAAATGGTTTCAGCTGATTTGTTGTTGCCCTTGATTTTTAAAAGAAAGGTCAGATACCATTAACTTTTGTAGAAATAGAGCAGACAAAAAAAATTCTCTAATGGTTAAAGTTCAGTGCCTTTCTGTTGAAAGGAGTATGAAATATGGTGTATTAAAACAGTCTTCACAGATAGGATGCTTGTATGAACACAATGAGAAAGAGTGTTTTACTCCTCCCTGATTGATTTAACTGTTTAAGTCTATTCAGTGACTGTATTACAGGTTTTGTATCCTACTCCTGGCTTCATTCATTCCTACAACAAGTCATGAAATTACATGTTAAAAAAAAATAAATCTAGTATTAATGTAACAGGGACTCTAGCAGGAGCCTTGTTACTTGGGCTAGCTCTGGGAGGGGTGACCTCTGAATGCACCCTGCCAGGTGGAGAGGATTTCATACCTGGAAAGAAGTTGGATGATTAGCCCATGAAAACTGGAGATAAAACCAGCAGCAGGACATGTACTGTTTGCCTTCGGGCACCGGAAGAGGAACACAGGGATAATCAAGACCCTAGAGAGACAAACAAAGCAAAATATATCTAACCTGTGACTTGGGAGGACACTAGAAGCTCAGGATCTCCTGAAGATGCAACAAGTTAGACCCAGCCAGACTTGGCTAAAAGGATCATGCAGCTGTGGTGAGTCCAGAGGGACACTGAGGTGGCAGGAACCCGTTTGGCAGAGAGCCAAGTAAAAAAAAAAGGTCTCTGGGATGATGTGGGGAAATGGAGACACAGACAAGTCCCTGACCCTGCTGGGACTGCGCTTATTTAGAAAATAGCAATAGGATCTATGTAGGAGCTGCAGGGAACCACTCACGGCACAAGCCATGGCCAGGGAATGAAAGACACGGAGACTGCATTCCACTAACAAGGCAATTAGCGGTTGAGATTAGTTCAACAATGTATCTTTAAGATCGAAAGCTTGAGGGTTCTCCTTACATTCTAATCAACTGCCTTCACCAGTGAAGCAATTGGCAAGGCTATTGCCACTGTATTTTGCTACTTTGAAAAATAAATCTATAATTTGAGTGTGCAACATCTGGGTGCTATTTATTGATCACGGATGGTAACAATTCACTGATCTTCTTCCTTTTCTTATTAAATCCAAGTCGTGGCAGGCGAGTACAGAAAGAACACAGAACTATCACCCAACCTGCTCACAATTAACAAAGGCAAAATGGAGCTGTGTGAGTGGAACTACTGTCCTCTTGATTTCAGTAGGAGTCTGCACAGGGAAAAGTTTCTGCCCACTCAAATCTGTTTCCCAGATTGGGGTCTTGATGGTTCTGTAGCTTCAGCTTTCAGTTTGATTTTTGTTTTTTTTCCTCCCACATGAGGAAAGAAGCATTTGAAAACCAGATAGTTAAATATTTTGGATCAAGTATAAGCAAACAAAATAGGAGGCAAAATTCACCTTTTTTCTCACCTCCACTCACTCCCCCCAAAATAGTAATATTCATTTTTTCAGCATCTCTGTGACTGAGTGGTTCTGGTGTATGTTGCTGGACCTGATCCATAACTCACTGAAATCATTGGAGGGATTCCTGTTGACTACAGTGTGCTTTAGATCAGGCCAACAAAATATGCTATTTTACTAACTGTTCCTTGCAGAAAGCCCTGTCAGGAATTATGGATCTGTAATAATGCCTCTGTAGATCAGATTGTAATATAAACCTGACTTTGGCCATACCCACTTGCACAGGCTCTAATTCACTTTTATCCTAAATTTATCCTGATTAGTCTCAAACCAAATGAGAACAGTTTTGCAATTAATATATGTCTTAAAAGTCTCCTAAAATACAGCTTTGTTTTTAATATTCTTTCAAAACTGGTATATCTTTTGCCTGCTCATACCTCATGATTATTCTGTAAAATTCAACTCCGGCTGTGTCTGTCCTAATGAGCTTGGGTTTAAAGTAGGAAAAAGAAAGGGATAAATGACTAATAGTGTCTTCTGTCTACCGCAGGGCTGTCTGAGTGGTGGCCCATGAGGGATTAAGCTGCACCTCTCAGGCTCTGAGCAGGCCACCAATCCACCAATTGCTCTGGCTGCAACAGCAACTGGAGTCTCTGGGCTCCCCCTCCGTTCCCTGGCTTTCACTACTTGCCCCCATTGGGCAGTGCAGCACAGCATGGGCCAGGATGCTGAGGATGAGCCTGGGACTGCATGGTGCAGGGTCGGAGAGGGGGGAGGCTCCTGCACAGTGCAGTGGGGAGGGGCATCCACAAAGTGTGTGGCCAGGGGTCCCTGTGGCACCCCAGAACAGCCCATGGGGGGTTGGCTGTGCTGGTCTTGCCCATGGGGTGTTTAACCCTACCCACGTAGAAATTGGACAGTGCTGGTCTATTGTAGTGGTATCTTTAGGCCCTTTGAGTGCTATAGGTAAGTGCTCATGTCATCTTGTCTGGTGATGCTTGTAACTGTTGAGAGACTTTCTATGCTTGGTAATAGTGCATAGAAGTATTCCTGCCTTGCAGCCCAATGCACACTGATACCTGTAATGGCCGTGCTCATATATGAATACCCTTGGCAGGATGGTGACCTTCATCAGGTGTGCTGAACACTAAGGCTTTTGAGAAACAGATGAAGGATGACATCACTCCAGAATTTTATATGATAATATTTCAAATTGCTGAAAAGGTCCCATGAGATCTCTTTAGGGTGATGGCAATGGCAGTGGATTTGTTTCATTTGAACAGTGTGCTTGATGCTGCATGAGTTGATCCTGCCCTGAAGAGCTTGCTTTTGAAGAATGTGTTGTGTACAAAAAGGTGCACCTTTAGTGGGGAACTTGCAAAAGTTTCCAAAAAATTTTCTAGCAGTAGTTTAGCTCCAACTTTGGGTTCTTGGGTTCTAGTTGGCAGCATTTGCATTGCCTTTGCATTTCATTCTGTCTTGGCGAAGATCTGTGTTACACAATTCTTAAGGTGCCAGGAGCTAGTTCACGCTAGCATTTCTAATAGCAATTTTGGACTATGGTGAAGCAAAATGAGTTTGCAGCATCAGGACAGGATTACAACATTCGTATAGTGAATTTTGGAAGTGCTTTTGTATCATACATCTAAATGGAGGAGTAGCATGTTTCAGGTCAGCCTATTTGGATGAAACTCTACCACACACTTAACATTGTTTTGAGTTCATTTATGGTTTGCCCAAGCCAGAGCATTCTGGCATAGGTTTTAAATCTGAACTTTTTTAATAACATGTCTGAACTATAAACAATGAACTATAAACAATTTTTAAAACTACTAGTGGCCTATTATTTTCATAATTTAGATTAACCCCATTTCCTTACTTACGTTAAGTTTTAAATATTCTCATAGCCTGTAAGTGGCAGTTTTGCATTCATGTGTAACACAGTTAATTCTCAGTTAGCGAGCATGGCAATCCTACATTACCTTTACCAGTGACACAGATTTTTTGTATTCTTGTCACTATGATGATGATGCTGTCCTGCTATAATGGCATGCCTGTAGTTCTGACAAACTACCCTCTTTCCAGCATCTTGTGGTAGGACAGCCCATGACACCCTTCTATTACAAACACAAGCAGTATTTAGAGAGTGAATACAAAAATACTATATTTTCATGTTTAACTTGCCCCCAAATAAAATGCACACCTTGGTTTTGGAAATTAGGATGCAGGAAAAAAAATATATTTCCAGAGTTGCGTGTCAAGGAGTAAATCCTCCTTGGAATACAGTGTCCAGGAAATGTGACACCAGGAAGTTCCTGGTGCCCACTGCCTCACCTAGACTGTCTTCTGGGATGCCACACTTCCTGAACACTGTCTCTGGGAGGATGTACTCTGTGACGCCAAGGTTAGGCCCTAGACCTCTACAAGGGCAGTAACAAGACTACTACTTCTTTACTGTAAGTAGTTGGTTTATAAATTCCTTTAAATCAATTGCTGTTTCCATATCCTGAACCTCATCAAAATACTACCAACAGCTCGTGCTGCTTCAGGCACAAGCCACAGGACTCAGCCAATAGCTACAACTGTGAGACGGTTAACCCAGGACTCCATCATCATGGGAGCAGCATGATGTAGTAAGTCCCTTGTCTTACTTGTACTTTGAGGGAAAAGAAGAAAACAGCTTTCCTCTTTAAAACATACCCCAATTTTGGGAGGCTGATTTATTTTATTTTTTTTTGGGGGGGGTGGGGAGGAAATGTGTGTTGTATGTGAGAAAATACGGTACTTGACAAGTCTTTTCTGTGGGAAAGAATGCTATGTGGACACAATCAATTGTGGTGTTACCACATCAAATCATCATCAAAGTTTGGTTACAAAAACATCATGGCCTCAATGTTCAAATAATTAAATGCATAAGGTTCTTATGACATTGGTGACACTAGATTTGTTAAATTTAGTAAAGTGTTGATTGTTAAAGATCCTAGGTTTTTCCTTTTAGAATATTTAAATATATGTATTAGAAAGAAACAGTACTTCATCTGTCTGCTTTTCTAGTTTCTTTTAACTCATATAATATTGCCCCTTCCATACCATAATGGAAGCACATGCAGTTCTGAAAGGAACAAAAGTTGGAACAACACATCTTTAACAACATGTCTTTAAAATGTGTGAAAGGCTTTTAGTCTTTGGTTAGATTTTGGAATGAAGCACTAATAGTCCCTGCAAAAGCTAAATTCTGATCTGAAGGACAAGATGTTTAAACCCGTTGACATGGATGGGAACTGACATGGATCGGCACTTCTGAAAACAATGCCATTTATTTAGGTGCATTAGCTCTGATTTGTTTGTATATTTTGTTCTGTTTTTAACTATTTCAGTTAGGAGCGTGACAATTTTTTGTAAAAATAGTTACATCAGGATAACATCTGTACGGATGCACTAAAGTTGACATAAACATGAATTACAGTTAAATCTGCGCTATCCGGCATCTTACAAGCCAGCATGCTCTACTAACTGCCGTGCCGGCTTGTAAGATAAAGTGAAATCGGAAGTGCCCACCACAACACTTCTGTTTCTCCAAGCCTATGCTGTTGAGCCCTGACAGGGGCATAACAGGCTGCACAGGGTTGTGGAGGGCCTGCCTCCCTGTCCCGCGGGGCAGGAGGGATGGCAATGCTGCAGGAGGGGCAGAGGGACACCCCAGACGCAGCAGGAGAAGTGGCAGCCGGAGCCACTCAATTAACTGGCATATTTTGTTTTCTGGCATCCCCCATTCCCGGGGGATGCCGGATAATAGAGCTTTTACTGTACATATTTTTATTCCCTTTCCAAGACTGCAATAAGTTATTCTGATCTAAACATCTTTTTGCTGGTATTAAGTCTATGCTTTGCCGGGGGGCAGAGGGGGCGGTTATTAGAACAACTATACTGCCTATATTGGTATATCAGTGTTGTTCATCTGGTACAATTTTTTACTGTTGGCAAGCATTTAATGAGACAATAGCTCCCTCTCTCAGGTCCCTCTAAGTTTTTAAGATGGGGTAAGCTACCCCTGGCATGTGTGCCAGAACGTGGCATGTAAAAGTATTTAGCTTGGCACGTGCGCTTGGGGCAGATGGCAGGGGAGTCACGAGAGGCCCAATCCTTGTTGGGGCAGTGCAGCCCTGGGCCCTTCCTTGCCATCGGCTTTGATGTACGCATGCACCCGCCACTAGGAACAAGCTGGCCTGGGACTCCACGGACCCCAGTGCAGCTTCTTGCAGCCTCTTTGCCACCTGCTGCAAGCAGCCTGGCCTCCATGGCAGACAACAGGGGCCTTTCCAGAGCCCTGGCCAGCTGTGGCAGGCAGCTGGGAGGCTGCAAGTGGCTGCACCGGGATTCGCAGACCCTTGACCGGGTTCATTGCTGGCAGAGGGTGCATGCGTGCCTCGGGGTGAATGGCAGGGAAGGGGTTGGGGCTGCACTGCCACAACAAGGATTAGGCCCTTCACAGTTCCCTTGCCATCTGCCCCTGGCCACACCAAGATCTGATAAGTCGAGGTTGCAGGTGCTTTTGGTACTGCCGAAAAATGTTGGCAACTTCTGGTTTAAGAGTTTCTGTCCCTGAGCTGGGGGAAGAGAGGGAAGTCACTACAGTTAAGCTAAACAAGCAGATCTGTCAAATTACTTAAATCAGTGCAACTTTCGTGTGTAGACAAAATCTGTCGTTAATCACAAACATTAAAGCTTTTGTCTCAGCGTCCCCTTAGTAAGCCCTGACAGGAATGAAGAAGTAATGTCACAGTATGATGCTTTCTGACATGCATATGAAAATGCTAAAGCATTTGAAGTTTGATTTCTAGAAAGATGAGTACATTTCCGTATTGGCTGCCTCCTACTCACAATTACACTGGATGGCACTTATATGTATGCTCATTCAATTTCAGTTCAGTCTTGTCCCTTTTGCAGGTGTGTTTAAAAAACAAAACAAATTAAATTATGCAACGTGGATGTCAAACAAATAGCAGAAACAGAAAAATGTACATCTGCAAAGAGAGAGAACTCAGTAAATCATCTCCATTGTAGATAAGGAACGAAATCTACTCTCTGAAGACTTTTGGAGGAATGAACATAACCTTGCAGTGTTGCGCTGATGGACTTTTCATTAGTAAATTGCTGACAGAGCAGAACTCCAGTTAATGATGTTGATGGAGCTTTCTAGTCTTCAGTATCCTTATAAACACCTGCAGTGGGAAGCATACCAAGGGAGGAGAGCCAAGATGATCTGGAGAAAGCATAATTAAGAAATAAAACAGGAAGATGATACTCTGTCAAAATGAGCTTATTCCCTCAGTTTTTAAATGTAGATATTGATCCAAGGGGAGTGGCATTCCAAATGTAATTACATTTGGCTTTTCAAGTCCTGCCTTTGTAAAATGCTGACAGTGCCTATGGCTTGGTTTAACTGGCTTCTCGAACAATATCTTTAACTGTTTGTTTTATGAATTCTGGAAGCCTGTGGTGTATTTGTAGCTTATGCTGTTGGGGCACTTAGATGAGGAATGTTATAGAATGCAGACTCTAAATACATTTACACAAGTGGTCCTCAACCTTTTTAGGTAGGAGCAGGGATCCGGGTTTTCTGTTTCCTGTGGGAAAATGGAAAAAAATTGGATTTTCCCTTTAAGCAGAGAAAAACTTGGATTTCTCATTTTAATAGAGAAACACACTGATTTTCCACTTTTGTAAAGAGCTTTTTGCAAGATGGAAGGGTTCCAGCCTGCATCATGTGCGTGCACATGCTCACACATGCACATGGCCATCAGGCAGCCTGGACAGCAGCTCCCTCAAGTAAGTCTGGTGGGGAGAAGCGGGTATTGAGGTCCTCATAGGGAGGGCATTGAGCAGGGCTGCAGTTGGGGCTGCTGATGGGATGGTGCGCACCAACTGGGGCTTGGAGCCCAGGGCTGGGATGTGCGGCTGCAGGGCCCAGGCAGGAAGTGGGGTAGGATCGTGGGCAGCTCATCATGGGGTGTGGGGTGGAGCTGGCTTCCTGCTGCGCACTCCTGGGGGGAGGACAGGGAGGGGCGTGTGCCATCTAGATCTGTGCATGGGACAGGGGCGGGCTGCCCACTGTGGGCTTGGGCTCCCTGCCCTGCTGCCTTCCCCTGGGGCCTCCATGGCCCAGCAGGTGGAACCTGGCATGGCAGGGCCAGGCAGGGAGACTCCTTGTAGTTTCAAGCCCCATGCTGCCCTGGCACCTCCAGCAGACAGCAACAGGGGCAGTGGCACACAGTTGTGCCCCTTGCTGCTGCTGGGTAGGCAGGGAGTCCCTTGCCATGCCGGCATGAGCTTCTTCATCCTATCCCACTTTGCTGCACCAAGTCCTGCTCACTGGGCCATGGAAGCCCAGGGACCCGGGCAGCAGGGCACAGAGCCTAAGCCAGCATGCAGGCAGCGTGCACCTGCCCCCACCCCCATGGGCTCCGCTCTAGCCATGCTGCCCAGGGCGGAGGAGGAGCCGGGCTGCACGGTCAGCTCTGCTGCAGCAGATGCCGCCTCCCAGGGGTGGCAGCCAGGGCTTGGGCCCTGCTGCAGGGGGCAGGGGGCTGTGGACCCGGGTTCCTGACCCCATAGCCCTGGCAGCTGGAGGCCCCCTCCAGCCATGCTGGAGTGGGTGGGGAGTGATGGGCCTGGACTTGTGTCCTGGTGAGCGAAGGGGGCCGGGGATGCTGCGATTTTTCCCATGATAAAAACCCAAAATCAAATACAAAAATGTATAGGTACTTAGAATTTATTTTATTATAGCAATTGAGGCACTGGTAGGCTTCAGAATTGCTTTAAAATGGTAAATATATCAATAAAACATTGTGTTCAATTGATATCTGTATATAAAATGGAATTTCATTTTAATCACTGATTTGGGGCTTTTTAATCAGAGAATTTGCAATTTTTTTCCTCGTTTAAATTGGAGAAATTGTGATTTATTTATTTATTTAATTTTTTAAACAGGATCCCTGGATATGAGGTGACCTGGAGATACGAGACGCACCACTTAGAAAATGCCAGTTCTTAGTTTCCACTCATTTTTCTTTAAAAATTTTTTTAAAAAAAATAGAGCAGTTTTCTGTTGCAAAGAATTCAGAAGGACCATGTCATGGGGCGGCGTCCCAGGAGCGGCTGTGATCTCTCCTGGCACCCCCTGCCATGCCAAGTTGGCGATCAAGCACCCTCGTTCTCTCCCACCACATCTTTGATGATAAGAGTTATTAAGGGAGGCTGCCTTTGGTCCTCGTTGGCACGGTACCCCCGGCGTACTCCCGCCAGTACCCTGTCTACAGATGATTCTGGGCACTCCCGCCCCAGGGCTATGCATGGTTCCTACCACCCCTTATACCACACCCCAAGCCTCTCCAATGTACCGGACATTGTTGAGTCAATTATTGTTGCCCATGCCCTTGCGGACGCCCTCCGGGCTTGTCTTCTACTTGTGGCCCCACCGGGGCCCTTCTCCGTGCTCTTGCCCTCTCTGGGGCTTAACGCAAGCACCCTCTGGGCTTCTTGCCGGTGCCCACACTGGTGCTCCTCACAATTGGGGCTCAGGTGGCCGTAGCCATGCCTGGCCCCCAGACCCCCCTTTTTGGGTCTATGATCCCTATCCAGCTCAGGCGGCCTCGGCCTTACCTGGCCCTCAATCCAGACTGCTGTGCCCTCTCTGGCACCAGGAACCCCCACGCTACTGGGAGCTCCTATGAGGCCTCCTCCAACCCCTTATAGCCTCACCTGGTCCTCCGGTGTAATAACAAACAAAACCATAAGCCGGTCGGCCCCAACTCAAAACCAAGCCTCTTGGCTAAAACGCAAACTCTAGCCCTCTGGCTAAACGTCACTCAAATCCCTACCAGGGGTATCTCCTCCCATTCTCCGTGAACCGAAGCTGTTCAGGCCATCTAGCTTGTTTAGGCTGCAATGCTCCAGCAGAGCTCCTTCACCCTTTGATGTTAGCGGGGAACTGCCTGCTTGGCTTCAGCCTAGGCTGTTTATATAGGCCAGGACCTGCCCCCTTCCAGTCAGCTGACCAACTGCGGTTGCCCCAACTTCCAGCACCTGTGCCTTTCCTAGGAGCAGGCACCTCAGTGCCCTGCGACAGGCCACAACCATGGATTTCTATTTGAAATTTCAGAGTTTATCTTGTGAATCATGTTTGCAAAATGCATAGCAACCTGGTGCACCCTTGAAAGGATTTCAAGGCATCCCAGACTGTCATGGCACCCTGGTTGTTAATCACTGATTTACAGAATGGTTCTTTCACGTCAACTGGCAGAAATCAAATTTGTGAGAAATGCTCTTAAAAAAACAAGCAAACAGACATCACAAAGCTGAGCAATATTGGTAGGTTGGGCAAAGGGGAATGTTGGGGATAGAAAAACTAGGTTAGTAGCTGCCTGTGCAGTCCACTGACACAAAGGGATGGAACAGCAGCTCCCCATACTGGGCTAATAGGAGGAGGCCCCTCTGTTTAATGACCATTGCTATATAATGTACAGATTAAATATTGCCCCCAAGGCAGTGGTTCTCAATCTTTTTAGCTTCCAGGTAGCCATTCAAAACTTTATGGAGTGTTTTGGAACCCCAGTTGAGAACCAGTGAGCTGGACTCTCACTCAGGGGGGCAAAATGGTGGATTTGGTAGGTGGCTGGACTCCCTTTCCCAGTAAGCTCTGCCTGCCTGGCTCCCAGCGGTCTCCCTGGAGGCCCCAGGAGCACAGGGCCATGGCAGGGCTGGGCCCCAGAACTGGGGCTCTACCCCAGCCCTGCGTTGTCACAGCTCAGTGTTGTTACAACCCTGTGCTCCCAGCTGTGGGCCCATCCCAGCCATCTGGCCACACGCACTTCCCTCGTGGGTCCCATGCCTGGTGCTGGATGTGGGGTGGATGGGCTGGGGTGCCTGGACAGCAGTAGCCAGCAGGAATCACCATTGGAGTGGATGCTGGGAAATGGAGTCTGCTGCAAGTTGGATGTGGTCTGTGGGCCAGCCTTTGCCCACCCCTGATCTAGCTGGTGCAAGGTGAGGGTCATGGAGGTACAAGACCATACTCCATTGCTCCCTGTGTTTCCACCATCTGCCCCCACCATCTGCCCCCTCCCCACCCCCAGTCTGTACCTGAGGGGGCAAAGCATGGCCCCTGCCACCATGGCTGCTCCCCTGGCAACTCATATGCAAGCAACTGGAGCCATGTGCACCAATGTCCCCTCACACTGGCCCTTGGAACATGAGAAGAACAGGAGTACAAGCCAGGCTCAGAAGTCTAGCATCTGCCCACTCATCTGCTCTCACACACATGTGGCAGAGCAAGTTGCTTAGTAGGGTTGTGTGAAGCAGGCAGTATTTGATTTGGATTTGGCCCAATTCAGGGGACAGTGATTCAATTTGCTGATTTGGATCACTGTCCTGATTTGATTCGGCCCAATCTGAATCTGAAGATTCAATTCTGATATGGAGAATCAGTGATTCAGCCATAGAAACAGCTTTATATGGGGTTTTTTTCTACATACCTCATAGATTTCATAGACATCAGGGCTGGAAGGGACCTCGGGAGATCAACGAGTCCAGCCCCCTGCCCAAAGGGCAGGAAGTCAGCTGGGGTCATAGGATCCCAGCAAGATAAGCATCCAATTTACTCTTGAAGGTAGCAGGCGCAGCTCATGAATGCTGTGATGCAGGGGCGGGTGGAGCATCCCATGGAAGTGCAGGGGGGTCCCCTGCGTGCTCTGCAGCGGACCCCCCCAAGGTCCCCTGGCTCAGCGACCGGCTGTGGGGGGACCCCGGGTGCCCCCCCAGACCCAGGAGGGCACCAGTTGCTGTGGCGGGGGGTCCCCTGCACGGTCCACTGCAGATCCAGAAGTACTTCTGGTCCACTTCTGTGTCCTCCACCAAGCTCATGGAGGAACCCCCTACGCTCCCATGGGATGCTCCATCCATCCCACCATCCCAGCATTCACAAGCCATGCCGTACTTTGAGGTATGTAGAAAAAACATATAACGCTGTGACTATGACCAAATCATTGAATCCTCTGAATCGATTCATAGGGTTCTGATTCAATTTGGAGAGATTAAAGGGTCTTCTGATTCTATTTGGTTTGGAAATTCGGCTGGCAAATCAGGCCAGATCTCTTCCAAATTGAATCAGCGACCAAAGCTTCGCACAGCCCGGTTGCTTAGCATATGGGAACTCCCAGGGTGGGCAGAAAGAACTGTGGTGACTGCTTGTCTGTGGGATGCTGGGGTGCCTGGCAGGAGGGGGAGAAATTGTTTGGTGCCTGGGCCTTGTACCAGGAGGTAATACACCCTTGAAAGGCTCTCATGGCACCTTATTGTGCTGTGGCACCTCAGTTGAGAATCACTGTATTAAGCTGTTGGCATGTTAATTGGGATTCTTTCCCCAAAGGTGAAGACTGGTTAAAAGCTGGTTGAAAAGTGCTCCCACTCCCACTTCCTCAGTACTTGAATATTTGAGGCTAACGATCTAACTTGCAGTAGAAGTCATAGGATTTCCATTTAGTGCCCAGAATGCTGTCTGAAATGCTGTTCTAGAAGAGGTTGGTGGTGATCAAATCTCTCTTACAGACTTCCAGGGATGAAGTGTCCATAAGCTCTAAGTAATTTTTTCCAGTGCTTAATCAGCTTCATAGTTAGAAAGTTCTTCCTATGTGAGTTCATAGGTGGTGGGGTGTTGTGGTCTCACACCCCCTTAGCCTGTGCACTGCATATGCAGGGAGCAGTCAGAGCTCACTGCTATATCATCATAGCTCATATTGGGAACTCAGTATGTGTTGTGAGATCTGTGAGCTCACTGGCTGGTCAGCTCAGGGCCTGCCCAGAGTCCTCCCTTTCAAGCAACTCTGGAGCCTGCTGCTGGGGAGGAGTGACTGGGAGTGATGCCAACCCCCTGCTTTCACACAGATCCCAAAGCTCCCCATGCTGCCCCTGCTGCATAGGTGGATTAAAACGGGCCAGCTGGGCCCGGGCCCAGGGGCCCCTGCTTCAGCACGAATGAAACTGATGGCCAGGCCAGGTATGCATGATGTGGTAGGCCGTGGCTGCTGGGTGCCATTTGCCAGATGCCACTACAGCCAGACTGTGCCATGGCGGGGTAAGGGACCACTCCCAGAGCTTGATCCGCATTGCGTGTGCTCAGCGGGCAGCAGCTCTGCACCCCTGGCAACAGCTTCAGTGTGAACCTGTGGGCAGGGGTGGCTGCGGCTCCTACTTCAGGCCTGTGGGGCAGCACGTCCAACTCTACCCACTCTTTCTCCCTGGACTCAGGGCCCCCATGAATCTTAATTCAGCCCTGCGCTCAGTTCCCCCCCTCCTTTCCCCTTGGTGCTGAATCAGGGTCAGGAGGCAGCAAGGAAAAAGCAAACAGTATCAGGCTGCAGAGATGCTTGAAAGTAGGGATTCCAGGCAGCCCCCCATGCTCAGCACCTGCTGAGCTCACTGGCACCCTGGATCACAACAAGGGGTTGCTGGATGACATGTGCACAGTGAAGTCTATGTGGCAACATGCCTGTTGTTGTGAGCCAGGATCCACCGTTGCTGATACCCTGTGGACACACAAAATATACTATCTCCTTCCTCTTTATGTAACATCCCTTCTTCTATTTGAAGTACAGTAAACACGCCATGCCAGGCAGCAGTGTTCGCAGATGTGTTGTGCTACTTCATGCAGGCTGACTCCTAGCCCGGAGGTACTGTTGCAGCTGCACAGTGCCCCAGGTGGGCAGATTAGCACGGTAGCTCAGCAGTTCTGATTAACCTTCCTGCAGTGTTTCATGGACATGACTGTCCTGCTTCTAGTGAGGAGGTAGCCTGCATGGGGCAGGATGATGTGTTTGAGTGCTTTTGATAGGCATGATAGGTCTATCATGTATCATGGCTATTAACATGCAGCCCCGGGATTCAGATGATGAATACAAATTCAGTATAACTGTCAGTTTTGTAGTGATGATGTGAACCTTTTCTTGCAACGGCAGCAGAATAGGATTGGGTTTTCTTAAAAGTGCCTTCTGGGGAACAGTAACTTCCAATATGTTTGCATTCACATACATCCAAGCTGATGTTTCAGATGTGAGTGTCCACTGTATTCAGATGCTGATATGAACATAAGCATTTTTCAGTGGGTAAATCTACTTTATCAGAATTCTTTCTGGTGTTATTGGGGCTCATGCCTGTCTTTAGGCCCCAGACAAATGTCCTAGATGAGTGGTTTTCAACCTGTGGTTTGTGGATCCCTGGGGATCTGCACACTATGTCTAAGGGGTCTGCAAAAGAGGATATGATCTATTGAAAGTATGTGAATATTTACACTTACAATTCAAAGGGGCCCCCAACTCCCTTTGAAATTTTTTAGCAGCCTGCAAATGCAAAAAGGTTGAACACCTCTGTCCTAGGTGAAGTATCTTCCCGATGAAGATTGGGCCCTCTTATCGCCTCTAAATAGAGAGCTATCTCTTTTTTTTCCCCCCTCACCATAATATTTCTCTTTGTAAGGCACTCTAGTATCATGTTAACTTAAAATATGCTACTAGGTTTGGGGATATATTCATGGACTAAGTTGCTATGTCATGCAAGCAAGGTCGTTGGCCTCTGGGCCTTTTTTGAATTGAAGATAACTTCTGTCGATTATGTGATTATTAGTAGAGCTGTGCGAAATTCTGCCAGGTGTTTCATTTTGAAGCTGTTTTGAGCTGAATGTACAGTGGGTCCTAACTAAAGGTCACTTCTGATATCCTTCCCACCTTACGCCATGGTGGTTCTACTGCAGTCGTGTTGGTCAATGGCGCTATTTGTGGAGTAAGCTGCTATGTCCTTTGAAGCCTTATTTGTATCAGAGACAATTCCAGCACTCATGCAGTTATTATTGGTAGTGTATACACTCCTGTGGGCCCTCTCCATGGGGAAATTTCACTGTAATGCTTTAAATTGCTTTCAAATCCGTGGATGGATGGTGTTATTGAAATGCAAATCTGTGTTTTTAAAGAATCAAGCTTAGACTCTTCAATTTTGACCCTATGTTCCATCTTCCCATGTGAGGCAAGGGTCTGCAATATAAAGTAAGGAACACTAGTTATGTTCAGTAGTATAAATATTCTGGACTCCTGAAGGAGTTCTCTTATAAATGTTCAATGCTTTCTTCACAGAAAGACTAGTTCTAGTTTTAATGAATCTTGATTCTGCATTTGACATGGTCATGCACTCAGTCACTTTAAATAATTTAAAATGTTGTGTGGGCTTTTCTAGTACATTGTTACTTTTGTTTAAGTCATATAGCCTGCTTTCCCTGTATTATGTGAATACCCCAGAGATTAAATAAGTATATCTGCAGCATTTAAAAATAAATTTCAAAAAGGGAAAAAAAGAGGACCCGGGAAATTACAGGCCAGTTAGTCTGACCTCAATCCCGGGTAAGCTCTTTGAAAAAATTATCCTGGCACACATCCAGGAGGGCCTTGCGGGGGAATGCATGCTCAGGGGCAACCAACATGGGTTTATCAGTGGCAGGTCTTGTCAGACCAACCTGGTGGCCTTTTACGATCAGGTCACCAAATCATTAGACGCAGGGGTTGCTGTGGATGTAGTCTTTTTGGACTTCCGGAAGGCTTTCGACACTGTCTCTCACCCTGTCCTCATCAAAAAGCTGGGAGACTGTGGTGTCGATGCCCACACGGTCAAATGGGTCGCCAACTGGTTGGAGGGCCGCACCCAGAGGGTGGTAGTGGATGGGTTCTTCTCGGCCTGGAGGGATGTGGGCAGTGGGGTTCCGCAGGGCTCGGTCCTCGGGCCCGCACTGTTCAACATCTTCATCAGTGACTTGGATGAGGGGGTAGAAAGCACCCTGTTCAAGTTTGCTGATGATACTAAGATGTGGGGGGATGTGGGTGCACTAGAAGGGTGCAATAGGCTACAAGCTGACCTTGACAGGTTGCAACGGTGGGCGGATGAGAATAGGATGGGGTTTAACACTGATAAGTGCAAGGTGTTGCACATGGGGAGGAAGAACCGGCACCACACTTACAGGTTGGGGAACTCCCCTCTTGCCAGCACGGAGACGGAAAAGGATCTTGGAGTCGTCATTGACTCCACGATGAACATGGGCCGGCAGTGTGGGGAGGCAGTCAAGAAGGCCAATCGTACCCTGTCATGCATCCACAGATGCATCTCGAGCAGGTCCAGGGAGGTGATCCTCCCCCTCTATGCGGCACTGGTCAGGCCGCAGCTGGAGTACTGCGTCCAGTTCTGGGCGCCACACTTCAAGAGGGACGTGGACAATATGGAAAGAGTTCAGAGGAGGGCCACTCGTATGATCAGGGGTCAGCAGGGCAGGCCTTATGAGGATAGGCTACGGGACCTGAACCTGTTTAGCCTCCACAAGAGAAGGCTAAGGGGGGACCTTGTGGCCTGCTACAAACTGGTCAGGGGGGATCAGCAGGTATTGGGGGAGTCCCTGTTCCCCCGTGCGCTGCCAGGAGTGACCAGGAATAACGGTCACAAACTGGCGGAGGGTAAGTTTAGATTAGATATTAGGAGGCGCTACTTCACAGTCAGGGTGGCTAGGGCCTGGAACCAGCTTCCAGGGGAAGTGGTGCAGGCTCCTAGCCTGGGGATTTTTAAAAGGAAGTTAGATGAGCACCTTGCCGGGGTCATCTGACCCCGGGGCTCTTTCCTGCTAAGGCAGGGGGTCGGACTAGATGATCTACCTAGGTCCCTTCCGACTCTAGCTACTATGAAACTATGAAATTGGCATTTGCTAAAATGTATCTTTTTCACCTCTAGTCTTCCATCAGCCCAAGATAAACAGCTTTACTTTTAGTTTTATATATTTATAAAACTATGAAATTATGAAACCAAGAAATATTGAACATGAGCTCTTTGCAGCTATTTGTAGAAACACTAGACAAAATTCAGATTTGTGGTTAAGGTTGGAAATGATCAGATAAAAAGTAAAGATTGAGAAGTGCTGATGTGTTAACAAGAGGTATATTATGCTTACCCTGACCAGTTTTTCTGTGAAAAGTCATCAATTTGCTAACCTTATCTTGAAAAAACATGGGAGAAAAAGGACATAGAATAAGATGGTTAAATAAATGATCTAGAGACACAGAAGGGTTTGTGTAAAGAAAGACAGATAGACTAGGACTAGTACTCATTACAAAGGAAACAAATAGGGGCTATGAGAAGAGGTATGGTATATGAAGTAAGTTATATGGAGAAATGAATTTCTGTGACTACGTTTTTCATAATATGATCACAAGAGAGCAGTTGATGAAATGGGCAGATAACAAGATCTTGAACTTGTAAAAGGAAACAACCTTCACTTACCTCAGTATGGTATGGTACAAAATAGACTCCACAAGATATGAAGAAGGGAAGTGTTAAGTCACCAAAATGAATCTCCATTACCTTCTCTTCTTGCGTAAAGGGGCCCTGCAAAGAAATATGTTTGTGCATCATAGTGTCACAAGTTCAGAAAAAGTCTTCCTGTTTTTGCTGTTTTTTCCCTTTTTCCTTTCCCAGAACAACCTACACATGACTAGAAAACTAACATAATTTTACACCAGTTACCAAGGAAGTGCAAGGTGATTGAGAAGCAAAGTGATTTTTATGCAGGCTGTATAATGTAAACATACCTCAAATGCAGAACCAAACTGTGAAAGAGCCCCGGCCCCAGACAGCCCCGGGGCTAACAAGGCCGGTCAGAGCGTGCCCGGAAAATGCCGGCAGCGGCGGGACGCGGGGCGCGATAGCAGCGGCGCGGCTGGACCTGGGGCGAGAGTGCACCCCAATCGCCGAGTGGGTTTGGCTCGGGAGGCGAGCCCCGCGCTGTGCCTCGAGGCAGGAGCCCTAATTACCTTCCCCAGGTGTGCCAGGGGCCCGGCAGGCTCAAAAGCGGCGCCGGCGCAGAGGAACGAGAGACCGGAAGAGCCGGGGAAGGAGCGGATCCCCGGCGGAAGCTCGACGCGGCGGAGGACTGCTGACCCGCGTCCTGCGAGGGTGTTCTGGAGCAAGGGTAGGGCCCCGTAGGGGCAAGACACGACGGGCGAAAGGCTCCAAGGGCCATTGAACGGATTGTGAAGGCTGGGGGTGGGGAAGCTTCCCATCCCAGCCCCAGGCTGTGTGGCCGGTAGCTGGAAGCGGCAGGGGGTGGACCCCGGCCGCAGATTACTGGGCAGGAGGCAGAGCCCAGGTGGGAGCAGAGCGCTCTAGCCTCAGACGGCGAACCCCAACAGGGGAACAAAGGCCCTGGAGGAATTAAGAACATTGCAACACATTTTTATTTATAGTGAGATATGCTGATTAAAACATAAAGTGTGAAACAGTAGAGTTTTCCTGCAACATTGGGAAAGTAGGATTTTTTCCTACAAAAAAACAGTAACCATGCTGATAGGGAGTATAAACGTGTAAAGGTTTGAAGTGTGCATGTGTGTATGCTTGTGCTGGTAAATAATCTTCCATTTAAGGCTGAAAACCATAGAGGGAAAATCTTCAACAAAGTTAATAGCACAGGAGCAGTAAAATTAAATTTACTGTATAGTATCAAATGAAGAACCATTCTCATGCTTCTGGAATTGCTCCAGTTTCTACAATCCTTCATATTTAATCTATGATATTACAGGATTGATACATTAAAAGAATTAAAAAAGAAAATCTGAATGAAGGGTGACTCTCTGTGCTGACATAATAATTGTTAGCTTAAGTGAATCTATGCTAATGTTATACTAGGATAGAGAGGAAATGGGAGGTGCTCTGAATAGCAAGTATTTGCACTCATCTTGTCTACTGGTTGGAAAATTATGGAAATGAATTGTACTTTTACCTAAGGGATTTTGGATATCCTGATTACAAAATTGAGAGCTATTTTTATAATAAATTTAATTATAAACAAGAGTGAAGTATATCCAAACTGGGCACATCTACATGTGCAATTACTGTGAATGAATGTATACTCTGGCTTGATTTGAGCCAGAGTAAACTAATCTTGACATCACCATCTACATGTGTGTTTAAGCATAGTAATTTACTGCGCTGCCAGATACCATTTGTATCTAATGGCAGTATCCATCAGTGCAGTAAATTAATCTACTGCACCCTAATTGCCAGGCATGTGAGATGGTGATGCTTTACTGTGCAGCAAAGTAGTCTGATGTACAGTAAAGTGTCTTGTGTAGATGCGCAACTGTGTTCTAATTAAACCAGTGGGTCAAATGGGATTGCTGCCTTTTCCTCTTTTCTTAGATCAGCCAGATTTCAGTGTGTCATCTGTGGCAGAAGGCCACCTCTGTTTCTCCCCCAAAACTCTGCTTTGTGACATTTTGGTTAAGATAGGCCCTACAGAGGGCACACACCTTACCCTATCTCTTTAGGTAACCTGAGCTGGGTATATTCTTGAGGGAGGGGGGAAACCTGCTCCCTCTGCCTGCATGAGGGGCTTGGGCTCCCTGGGTGAGGGGCTTGGGCTCCCTGGGGAGCTAGGAACTGCCAGTCTGCCCAGCAACTAGTGATGCATTTCAAATTGGTTGGCTAACAGCCAACAGGTTCTGGCCTCCATTGGACAGGTAAATGAGGTCATAAGGGCCATATAAGTTAAGGACTGCCCAGGAGGAGGGGGTAGCAGCCATGAGGAAGACTCAGAGAGAGAGAGAGAAGAGCTGGACCATCTGAAACTTGCTGTCTCTCGCTCAAAACTTATGATCAAGGAACTGCCTGCCTCCAGAAGAAATCTCTACCTGCCTCTGGATGATACTTGTGAGTAAACTACCTGAGATCTAACTAGGTATATAACTTGCGGTGACTCAGATGCGTGATCAAAGGCTACCTAGCCATGCCAAGTTTGCTCTATGAGATTTCTCTGATATTGCTCTACCCAGTACTGTGTTCCAGCCCTAACCCTTGTAATCAATAAAGGTCACCTTTGTACCTAGCGTGGGAGACTTATTGGGTGTGGGTCTAGATTATGCCTTGGAATCCCCTTGGTTTGGCTGACTAAGGGAGACCACTGCTTGTGCTTCCCACTGGGGGAAGCACCCCTAAGTGCTTGAAGTGAGTCAAGTACTCTCGATGGCTACTAAGCCCGTGTTACCCAGGGGATGCAGAGCCAGAATCAAGCCCAGCCCTAGGTGGTGGCAGTTTTTAATCCAGGCTAGCGGGTATGCTCCAGGAAGGGGGTCGGGCGCAGTGAGGTGGGTGGCTCAACGCAGCAGCACCCCTTACTGACCCGCCACACCAACCGCATCACTTGTATTTTGCACAATATTAGTGGATCCATAAATAATTTTTGAAACCTGCAAAGTGATTTTGATTTGAGGTAATGTGATAGCTGGTTCAAAAAAACATCCTTGTAGTGTAGCATGCTACACTAATTTGTGCCTTCTGAGAGATTCAAGTAAGGGTATGGACACACATACATTTGGAGCAGTTGCAAGAGGGGAGGAGGGACTCTTGTTCAAAATAGCGCACAGTTTAATTCAAACAGTTACATGTGGGGAAGCCAGGGAGGAAACAGATGTAATAAAACAGCTACAACTTTAGGACTACAGGCTTTTATACTCATGCTCCTGGAGTGGGGGAGGAGTATGGTTTAATTAGAGCAGCCAAGAGCCACTCTAATTAAAGTGCCCAGAGCATCTCGTGTATTAGCATCCCCATGCTGAAATATGGTGGTGGGGGTACTTTAACTCAAGCTTGTTGAATGAGTTTTAGTTAAAACACCCTGGCCACCATTTTTCAGTACAGGGACACTAATAGACATGACAGATGACATCGGAGTCTGCTGGAGCGTGGTAATTACTCAATTAATTGAGTCTGCTGTGACGTGCTTTAATTACAGCATGTGGGAACAGCCTTGCTGTACGTGTATAGGTGCCCTACTTGTCCAGTATTAAAGTTGGAGCAGTTGTGCTATATTTGTTTCACTCCCAGATTGTCCACACCTAACTGTTAGAACAGTATTCCCAACCTTTTTTTGCCATGACCTGCTGCTGGGAGTGGAGTGTGGCGGTGGTGACAACAGGGGCCTGGGGGGCGGGGGAGCTCGCAGCATGCAGCATGGCTCATTCTTTGCGTGTGGCACTGCCAGCATTGCCCCTGCGACCCTCATTTGGGTCTCGACCTGAGGTTGGGAACCACTGCGTTAGAACATAACAGCTGCTGTTTGCTCCCATTTTGAAATGTACACCTTTTGAAACTACTCTGCATGTAAGTGTGTCCCTACCCTAATTGGCAGCACTAGACAAGGCAGGCTTGGGTATTTTTAACCATTTATTAGGTACATTTTAATCTGAGCATTTAAACAGCAAAAAAAGGCAAGGTACATAAATACTTGATTAGAAACATCTTTACTTACCACTTCTAATAATGTGAGTCACAATTGCATTAATTCATCAAGAAGCCAAAATTGGGCACAAGCCCAGTATTCCTTGCTATACCTCCCCCATCTCAGGACTCTTCACACTTTTTTAGTTTATTGTTATGGCAACTTGTTTTTTATTGTTTTTTGCATCAGTTTGGGTTGGTGGTAGTCATCTCTTAAGGATGACATGAACAGATGTTTTCCAGCAAAATAAACTCAGAGAAGTAACCAGCTGTCTTTTTGATGGTATCCTTAGTCAGAGAGGGATAATCCTCCACTCCCAAGAACTTTAAGAGGACTGAGTCTGGTTCATCTGTGATATTTAACAACCCTAGAGCAGGTATAGCAGTGGTTTCACACTGGAGGGTAATATTAGGACAGTATTGTATTTTAATACGGTGGAGCAGATAGTACAAGAAACAACACTATGTAATTAGTCAGCCCTCTGGCTGACCTCCAACAGCTGCGTGGATAATTGAAGAACAATGATATGCATCAAGAATGAGCCACATGGTGATATGTAGGGGGTGCACGCGGGTGCACGTGCACCCCCTGAGCGTGGCGGTGTACTCCCTATGAAAAGGTGCCGCTGACACTGTCGGCAGCACCTGTGGGTTGTCGACATTGGCCCCCCTCTTCCCCTGCTGCTGGCATCTGCATGTGGTCTGTGTGATAGCTGTTGGCTGCCATTGATGCTGCTGATGGCATCTGCAGGTGGTTGCCGACCGCTGGTCAGCAGTTGCCATCCCCCCCACGGCCGATTGTGCTGCGGCTGCCTGCAGGAGCTCGCCATTTACCACTGCCATGCTCCCACTGCCGCCCCCTGCCGGAACTCGCTGGGCCCCTCCCAAGCTGCCGGGGGCCTGAGACCGTGTTTGGAGGAAGATATGGTAGGGCAGAAGAAGAGACTGTGAAGCAGTTTCTTTTTCTGACTGCTTGATAGAAAAATCTCACTCTAAAGAACAAGTAAAAAAAAATCTTTGGAATAATGACTGAGGTTTTGCTGCAAAACAGGGGTATTTCTTTCTTTAAGAAAGCTACTCCAATTAAAACATATTTTTTCAATGAAGGCAGCCACACAGACTGTATTTATTAAGTGCCTGATCTCCAGCTGAGTATGTGGGGATAGGGAATGGTCTTAAAAAAAAAAAAAAAGATAGACCTTCCTTCCTTCTTTAAACTAGTAATTAAATAACTTGAGTTCAGCTTTGGATTTGTCATCTCATTGGTTTTGTCCACATTAGAATTACTCCCCTAAATTTTTCTATCCTTGCTGTTCACCCCTGATAAAGATAGGAGCATTTGATTAGACCAGGCTACATGCCATCAGCCTTTTGAGTATGTCAGTGCTAATTTAGAGACCTATACCATTAATCTAGCCAATTTAGAGATCTATACCATTAATCTAGCTAATTTAGAGACCTATACCAATCATGCCACAGCAGCACAGAGCTCAGAAAGGGCAAACTTGTCCTGCTTCTCTGCTACCAGTTTGAGCTGACTAATTTTTAAACTGTTTTTGGTAGCTCTGTCTTACACTGCAGTCACTTCAATGACGCAGTTTCTAGACTGCAATATAAAAGCTTTATTAACATGAGTTTAAAATAGCTGTACTTGTCAGTTCCAAATGAAGGCCAGTGAACCCTGTCTACTGTCCTTTATTTTGTCTATATTACACAGTTACAGAAAAACTCTACTGCTTTAGAAAGGTGTGAAAGGCTTACCAATTGTATTGGGACTATTTTTAACATCTCTGTCTGTATGGTTAAATGCCCTGGTTACTGTGAGGCCAGCTGTACCCTTCTGCTCATTCTTCCCTGTTACCTTGTTCTCTTTTGCCTTAAATAAAAATAGCAACATCTGTTGAAAAATAAGGTCAAATGTATTTGAAAAAAATATATCCATACAAAAGGAAGCAACAAGATCTGTACAAAAGATAAGCAGAGCATATTACAAGCTCATAAAATGTGGGCCAGCCAATCAGTTTTGCGGAATGGAGCCTGTCACAGAGAAAAAGATGGCAGATAAAAGGGCAAGGGTACATTCAGGAAATGGCGTGCTACAAAATCACCCTTGTTAAATTGTCAGTGACTGCTTTGCATATCCAGAGAAATCTTCTACATGTCCTGCCCCAGTAGCAGTGGCTGTTACTGAATAATATCCCAGACTTCATAACAATAGCATATTGATGCAGCACCTGACTTTCTGATTTGGTCTTTTAAAGTTCTTGAGATTTTCCTGTCCCTTTAAGTAAACTGCTGACTCATAAGGCTGGAAGGGACAACAAGGATCATCCAGGCCAGGATGCAAGCCTGTTCCTAAACCAGTCCAGCTTATCCATCCTTTTCTGAAACCTCCAATGAAGGTGATTCCTCAGCTTCCTGGCCCCTTGATTCATTAACTGAAAGTTCTTGCAGTTAAGAAGTTTTTCCTTCGATTTAATTTAAATAAGTTTTGCTTCACTTTAAACCTCTTGTGGCAACAGAAAAGAGTTGTTCTCCCTCTTCATAGATTTGGTAGACATTAGGGCTGGAAGGGACCTTGGAAGATCATCGAGTCCAGCCCCCCACCTGAAGGGCAGGAAGTCAGCTGGGGTCATAGGATCCCAGCCAGATAAACATCCAAATGTCTCTTGAAGGTATTCAATGTAGGTGCTTGAAACACCTCCGATGGCAGGCTGTTCCAGACCTTGGGGGCTCGGACAGTAAAGAAATTCTTCCTTATGTTCAGCCTGAAACTGTCTTGCAGGAGTTTATAACTGTTTGATCTTGTCATCCCTTGGAGCACTCTGGTGAACAGACGTTCCCCCAGATCCTGGTGAACACCCCTGATAAACTTATAGGTGGCCATCAGATCACCCCTGAGCCTGCGCTTTTCCAGGCTAAAGAGTCCCATGGCTCTCAGCCTTTAGTTAAGCTCTGTTCTCCTGCCCTCTGATCACACACATGGCTCTCCTCTGGACTCTCTCAAGCTTCTCTGCATCCTTTTTGAATTGTAGAGCCCAAAACTGGGCGCAGTATTCCAGCTGCGGCCTCACCAAGGCCGAATACAAGGGGAGAATGACGTCCTGGGATTTGCTTGAGAAGCATCTATGGATACAAGCCATCATTTTGCTCGCTTTACTAGCTGCAGCATCATACTGAAGGCTCACATTCGTCTTGTGGTCAGTCATGACTCCCAAGTCCCTTTCATCCGTAGTGCTAGCCAGTGTAGCACCACCAAGCCTGTAAGCATGCTGCTGTTTTTTCTTCCCAAGGTGGAGAACCTTGCATTTTGGCAGCTTTTTAAATATTTGAAAATTGCTATCCATCACATTCTCCTCTCCTTTCCTCTCACCATCATCACCTTTCCTCTAAAATAAATGTACCTAGTTCTCTCAAACATTGCTTACGAGGCTTGATGGTAAAACCCTTTAACATCTTTGTTACTCACCTCTGCATTGGCTCTGTTTTTCCCTCTACATCCTTCTTAAAATGCAGAGTTCAGAACTGCATCCAGTGCTCCAGCTAAGGCCTAATAAGAGCCAAGCAGAATGTCCCTAGCAGCATCTGTCTTGCATATAGTACTTCTAATGCAACCCAATGTTGCTTTTGCTTTTTTGTAGCAGCCTCTCAGTGGCTGAAACAAGGATAATGCACGTCATGTGATCACTGTCTACACTGGCCATGCCTACCATGTTAAATCCATTTTTCATCTGAAATCTTAAAAAAAGTTTGACTGACCCATCCAAATACATATATAGATACATCTGTAGGCATTTTTTTATTCTAACTTCCATACAGATGTATCTTTATGCCACTGCTAGCTGTTTTTGATGCTAATACAGCATGTCCGCATGAGGTTTACATTGGTGTAGCTAAACTGGTGGAAAAACAACAATTTGGACAAGACAAAAGCAAATGAACTCAGTTCAACATGTCAAAAGAAAAACTGTCTCTAATCATTCAGCGTCCCTTTGTTGCTGCACCATAGCATTATTATTCCGAAGGTGTCCTCATCCCAAAAAGGAGGACTTCCTGGCTAAGAGGCAGGAGTATTGCTGGAAGCCACTTGGCAGGTAGGATCTGAATGCATGTAGGATGCTTATTAAAATGTGTGGGATGTCTCCACATCAGGTGTCTAATTTCCCTTTTGGATCATGTGTTAAAAAGAGATAATGAAACATACAATTTGCTGTTTTCCCACATAAGCAATCCCCTCTGCCAGTTCCTTGAGATGAAGTTTATCAGGCCCTGCTGACTTGACTCCATTCAAACTGATAAAAGCTCTATCTTTTCTGTTACCTTGGCAGCATACAGTTTTTTGTGATTTATCTAGTCAGACCATGGTGTTTAAAGATATTTTTAGTTAAGTCAAAGTGAACAGAATATATCAGCTGATAGTCATGTTGCAGTTTGGATTTTTGTTTTAAATGGTGGGTTGTCCTTTTCTATTTTGTTTCTACATTCTGATACGTGCTTCTGCATGTAGATGTTGGGGGATGAATTTTTCTTAGGACTTTCTGATCCTTTAAGTGTTTGTTAAAGGTACTTCTCAGTACAATGTGATCAAAAGTACAGAATCTTATTATGTATTAGTGACTTGCTATACTATTTACAACCATTTATTTGCATGGTTTTAGGTCTGTAATAGTTTTATTTACCTTCCTCCTCCCCACCACAAGTTGTTTTGCTGGAAACATTACCCAATTGTTTGCACAGGAGATAGGCTTTGTTTTAAAGGATTAATACCTCACTGCTTTAACCCTAATTCTGCTGACTTTAAACAAGGAAATCCCCACCTTCTTATTTTAATGGGTTTAGGGAAAAGTCTATCTCCACACACAAATTTAGCTAAAACCAGTGATGCTGATAATCCTATTTGAAAAGAGGCAGTGGTGACGTAGCTCTTATTATCTGCGAGATTGTCTACCTTTGTATTTCTAAATCAAATTCCACTCCTTTTTTAAATGTGTAAGCACTCTTTATCTGAAACATGCCAAGGGCAGGCTTTTGTGCTATGTATTGCAGCACAAGAACAAGGCTGGCAGGGTGATTAAAGAGAGAAGAGGCCCTGAGCTTGCAGTCTCCTCTAGGCAAAAAGCCCTGTGCACCTGTGCAGAGTCCCAAAGAAGTCAGTGGGGCTCTGTAATAGCACAACCCTGGTGATGGAACAAGTGATAAAGGCAGAGAGGGAGTTTCTGAACCCCAAGGTCTTCAGGCCTGGGGCTTGCACGTAGATGCCTGCCTGATTCTGGGGGGCATCTGAAGCCCCAGACCAATGGTTCTGGGAGGGGAGAATACTTACCCCAGTAGTAGAGCCACACAGACTTGACAGTTGAGCTGTGCTCAGTTGAATTTTGGAATCTGACTCTTTGGCTTTGCCCAATTTAATTTGGAACTGATTTGGCCTTGGAAAAAAAAAACGAGGCCAAACTAAACCATGCACAGATTCCGACACACTAAACTGCAACCATTCTTAGTGTAGGCACTGGAGAACTGCTTTCTGAAATGTGCCTTTAAAATGTTTTTCTTATTCATAGTTCCTACTGTTTTCTGAAATCCCAAAGCAAGAATGTGCACGTTAAGGGTGTACAAAATGGGCTGTATTGGATTCAGGTTTGGCCTGAATCAGGGACAGTGATTTGATTTGTTGATTCGGATCACTGTCCCCAGTTTGATTCGGCCGAATCCAAATCTGAAGATTCGATGCCAATTCAGAGAATCAGCAATTTGGCCACAGATACAGCTTTAAATGTTTTTTTCTACAGACCTCGAGGTATCAGGTGGGGCACATGAACACTGTGCTGCTGGGACGGATGGAGTGCCCCACAGGAGTGCAGGGGGGCCCCCCCACGTGCTCAGCAGGAAACCCAGAAGTGGACCAGAAGTATTTCCAGTCCACTTCTGGGTCTGCCAGGGAGTGCACTCAGGGGACCCCCTGTAGCCCCTGGTTTGGCAGTTGGCTGCAGGAAGGACCCCAGGTGCCCCTCCTGCCCCCTCCCCCCCAAGACCCAGGAGGCAGCAGTCGCCGAGCCAGAGGGGTGTGGGAGGGCCCCCTGCATGCTCCCTGGCGGACCCAGAAGTGGACTGGAAGTGCTTCTGGTCCGCTTCCAGATCTGCTGCCGAGTGCACTGGGGAGCCCCCCACGCTCCTGTAGGACACTCCATGTGCCCCAGCATCACAGCATTCACAAGCTGCCTGGTACCTCAAGATACGTAGAAAGAACATTTAAAGCTGTGTCTGTCTGCATCTTTGTTAACTTTGTCTCAGGGTATAAACAGACATTGCCTTTGGAGTGGGATCAGCTGTGCCAGGCTGTGTCCTGGCACAATGTTTCCCCTGTCGCCCAGGGCCATTGTCCCTGAGGGTCAGATCCCTGCCGCTTCAGGGGCCTAATCCTGCAGGACAGCCTTCCTTCACTGGCAGATGTGCACCCTGAGTCAGGGTGTAACAGCCTGATATGCATGTTGCAGGAGTCCCTTGCAGGGGGATTCCTGGGACATGCAATAAGCAAATAGATATCCTTCCCAATAGGCACCATACACTGTGACTATCTTTGGTCACTGCAATATTTTTGGGCATGTGGAGCATGACAAGGGGCTAGAACTTCTGTTTGCACTCTTAGAGAAAAGGATGCAAGGATACATGGTTGGAGTATCATATCGTGTATGTACATATGTCTACATGCTCTTTGCACAGGATTTTAAAACACCACCGTCCTTTACTTAGATGTGACAAAGGAAATACCAGTCCACATGGAAGAGTATACCCTACATGTGCTTCTGTGCCTGAGTTTCTTCTCTCTCATTAGCTTAACTGACTTTGGCTAATATCTCAGTTAAACAGGATTCCTCTGTTATGAAAGCAAGCCCCTCTTTTCCTGTGTGGCTCTGTGAGTCTTCCTGAACCACCAAGTCTCTGCGGTTTATAAAGGTTGGCATCAAGATCTTCATTTCTTTACTCTGCTGCTGGGGATTTTCCACTCTTCTCTTTCCTGCTCACTGCAGAGAAGTCAAATGTGCTTCTCACCTCAGCCCAATCTTTCTCCAAGGTGCTTCCACCTGAGTAAGTAACTGTTAAGGTTTAACAACCAACATCGTCCCTGATCAGGCAGCTACGTGACCACATTGAGAGTCCATGGTGGGTTCCACAAACTTTAAGGTCTCCCATGATACAGCAGTGTCCAAACATAAACCTCAGTTTGTAAATTGTATGGAGATAGATTCCTTAAATAGTCACAGCTGGTTACTAATGAGAGTATTAGTTGTGATGTAGGTAGACTCGAAGTGTATTTAGCACCCGCTATTTTGCTGTTTACAAATTTGATTTAAAGTTATAACCTGGATAGGACATAGATTCCATGAGTCTGCATACGCTTGAATGTCTAAGAAAACAGTGTACTAATTAAACAGACCTGTGTTCAAAGATTGTACCTAGCTTATCTGATGAGAGAGATGCCTAACAAGTTGAACAGGTGTTACTACTAAGGGCAGTCCTGTTCCACCTTGCTGAAGTCCCTGAAAAACTATTAGTGAGCAAAGTGGGTGGATCCTTGTGACAGCTAAGATGAAGGCATGCTGCAAAAGTAGACACATTATTAATAAGTTTTTAGAGACTCCAGCAAGGTAAAATAAGATCACACACAGGCATCTGAGGTTGGAAGCAGACATTGCCTTTGTGCTACCATAAACAATGGTATGGTGACACAAAGTCCAAACAGACATCCATGCCCTTTGTCATGCCACAGATTCCCTAAATCACGGATGCAACAGTAGGAGATAGGATTGTTGGTTGTAGCCGTGTTAGTCTAAGGACATAGGCAGAAAAGGTTCTTTTGGGTAGATGTGATATCTTTTATTAGATCAACTAAATAGTTGGAAAAATTGTTCTTTGCAAGCTTTCAGGCACAAGTCCCCTTCTTCAGATGTAGGGAAAGTCTGTAAGGGTATACATTTGTGCTGCTTTTCTGTGGCAGGTATCCATTTGCTTTATGGCAGGAAAGCACTGGCAGCTTAGAGGTGCCCATGTTCCCCATCTGTTGCAGGCAGGCACTCCTAGGGGTCCAGGGGCCCAATGCTACATGCCTCGGGAAATCCCATGTAGGATTGAGACTCTGAAGCCCCAGGAGTGCTTGCTCCAGTTTTCCTGCTGGCTGAGTTGCGCCCCTTCAGCTGCATGTATAGTGCTGCCATGCCACAACTCAAAACAATGAGTGACATCTCTGTCACCCAGTGGAGCAGATCAGCTATGCCAGGACACATCCAAGCCCAGCTGATCCTGCTTCAAGGATGATGTATGCTTATAGCTTGACTACCACTTACATGCCTGATAGGTAGAATAGGATCTAGTCCCTTTGATTCTGTGATGACAACTCCTCGCTTAAAATGCACCAAATAGTAGACCCAGGACATTTTCAGTGATCTGCATCACTGAGGGCCACAGTGTTTCAATCAGTGGTTCACAACCAGGGTGAGGCTTATTCTGGCGTGCCACCACTGCTGCTGTGGCCCGATGGCACTGCCCAGTGTGCTTCTGTTTCCAGGAGGCCTGTGCAGAGCCAGACTGGGAAGTGGCTGTGGAAGGTGCTCCATCCTGCATTAGGTTTATCAAGTAATTCAGACAAGAGTGATCCTTCTTATTGCAGCCAGCTCTGGACTATTCTGGAAATAGAAGCATGTGAGGCAGTTCTACTTGGCAGTAACCACAGCTGTCTAGACAGACAGCCAGTTGAGAACCAGCACACATGTGTATTTATCTCCAGGCTGCCACAGCATACTGCATTAGGTCTCTCTGATCTGATAAAGTTTTATCTAATCTGATTAGGTATTTTGAAACCTGCTTCTAGTGAGCAATGGAACAGGTCCTCTACTCTACCTCCCACCCATATGGTACATGAGCCTTGAGAGGGGGTGGAAAACTGTGTTACCGCTTCATATTTTATTACAATTTAACAGTTTTAGTTATTGAGTCATGAACTGGGAAATGAGCACAAAGAACCCCTGGAGCAGAAACGGGAGGGAACCTCTGGACAGAGAGGTGGGCAGCCTCCCACACTTCTATCAGACCAGTTTATTTGCTATGAAGACCACATTGAGATCCAGTTTTCTCTCATAGGAATCATAAGGAGGTTTAACATTATGCTTCAGAGCTTCTTAAGATGTTTTCAACTCTATTTTGCACACAGGCTGGATCCCAACAAGGGGAGTGAGCTGGTATATTGGGTATATCATATGAATTTCAGACCAAGTGATACGTTAAGAGCCTGAGAGTCTTAAAAGCAGTCTGTGAACTTCTTATTTCAAGTGGATTTCTTGCTTTTGTTTGTCAATAAATAAAGAAGTCCTGAAAAGGTGGGGGGAAGGAGTTGTTTTGTACCGAAAGAAAAAGCATATTCTGCACTTTTCTTACTAGTGAAATACCTCGGATAACAAGTTTGCTTTACCAGTTTTGACTGGAGATCCTTTAGAGGATTAAATAATTAAACTCAAGTTATTTTAACTCTCCAGAGAGTGAATGAGGGACTGCATGTTTCACAAAGATTATAAGCAATCTTTTTTTTCCCCTTTGAGCAGTTGCCAAGCATTTGAGTTAAACAGGTGCCATGTGAAACAAAACAGTATTCCAGACAGTCTGATTTAAAGCCTTCTCAACTGCTTGGCTTTCAGGCTTTGTCTGAACAGGAGTGTTGTATTGATTTATGTATCAGGGCTGTACAGTGGTGTCTTGCAAGCCACACGTGGCCCCCAAGGCTGTGTCCAGACAGGTAGGGGCATACACTTACAGTGGCACAAATTTTGTGTTGCTATTTTGTGTTGCTGCCCACACCCCTGCACATGCCCTTTGTTGTGGGCCGTGCCCGGCTCCTCTCAGCTAGGCTCCATGTGCTGCAGTGGGTCACACTGGCTGGGGCATAGGGTACCTCAGCACAGAGCCAGCCAGCAGGCAGACCCCACATGGAGGCACCCTGTGCCCTAGCCAGCCAGGGAATGGTACATAAAGACGGGAGAGCAGGCAGTTCCAGGCTGCCTGTTCCCCTGTTTCCGTGCGCTGTGGAGCCCCTGCACTGAGGCACACGGCAAGCCAACAGAGTGGCTGGTTGGAGCACAGTGTGCCTCAAGATGGGGGAGCAGGCAACCCAGGGCTGGTTGCTCCCCTGTTTCCATGTTTGTCCCAGTGCATACTATTTTTGCATGTTTTGTGCTACTTTTTTCTAGAGTTTTTGGTTTTTTTCTGCCACCAGGAAATCCCAGTACCAAATTTTGCCCCCATGCAGCAAATTAGAAGTGCCAGATGTGGTTCAATGTGTAATGCATGAGGTTTGTGGTACCTCACACTACATGTGCCTGCATGTCCAGATGCTCCCCAAGGGGCTAAACTGCTGCCCCTGGGCTCCTGGTCCAAACGCTGATTCCTCCTTTGCTTTTTGCTGCTGCAGCCAGAGTCCCTGGGCTCTCTTTTCTTCCAGCTTCTGCTACCTGTCTCAACCCCTGGGTGGCTGAGGGAGCCTGTGGCTGGAGGGATCTGGGGCCCCTGCATGGCATCTGCACTAGCGTGGTGCAGCAGGAGTTGTCTACTGTGTGGCAGGGCGGTGGGTGGTGTGTGATGGGGGTTGGCAGCATATACATGCAGGACCCTTTCACAGCACAGCAAATCTTCATGATGGGAGCTCCAGAGCGGTTCATGTGGTGTGTTGGGAGTCTGTGGAGTAGGTGGGTCAGCAACTTGCACGAGGGGGTAAAAAGCACCCTGTTCAAATTTGCTGATGACACTAAAATGTGGGGAGAAGTGGGCACGCTAGAAGGTAGGAATAGGCTGCAATCGGACCTAGACAGGTTACAGGGGTGAGTGGACGAGAATAGGATGGGATTCAACACTGACAAGTGCAAGGTGATGCACCTGGGGAGGAAGAACCAGCAGCATACCTACAGGTTGGGGAACTCCCTTCTCGTCAGTGCAGAGGCAGAAAAGGATCTTGGAGTCGTCATTGACTCCAAGATGAACATGGGCCAGCAGTGTGGGGATGCAGTCAGGAAGGCCAGCCGTACCTTGGCATGCATCCAACAGATGCATCTCAAGCAGGTCCAAGGAGGTGATCCTCCCTGTCTATGTGACGCTGATCAGGCCGCAGCTGGAGTACTGCGTCCAGTTCTGGGCACCACACTTCGGGAGGGACGTGGACAACGTGGAGAGGGTCCAGAGGAGGGCCACTTGCATGATCAGGGGACAGCAGGGCAGGCCCTATGAGGAAAGGCTATGGGACCTGAACCTGTTCAGCTTCCACAAGAGGAGGCTGAGGGGGGATCTAGTGGCCTGTTACAAACTAGTCAGAGGGGACCAGCAGGCATTGGGGAAGTCCCTGTCCCCCCGAGCGCTGCCAGGAGTGACCAGGAATAGTGGTCACAAGCTGGCAGAGGGTAGATTTAGGCTAGATATCAGGAGGTGCTACTTCATGGTCAGGGCGACTAGGATCTGGAATGAACTTCCGAGAGAAGTGGTGCTGGCTCCTACCCTGGGGGTCTTTAAGAGGAGGCTAGATGTACACCTTGCTGGGTCGTTTGACCCCAGTACTCTTTCCTGCTGTGGCAGGGGGTCGGACTTGATGATCTGCTCAGGTCCCTTCTGACCCTAGAAACTATGAAGGGGGAGCTCATGGCAAAATATGCGGCCTGGGGTTGGGGGGCCTGCACGGTGCATATTTCGGGGTCCTGGGGCCCCCAGGCACTCAGAAGTTGGACGGCCCTGATATAAGTAATGCCTTTTCTCTATGAGAAGATTTTAGCAGCTTTGCAAGTTCAGTTCACAGCCTAAGTGAAAGTTCATATTCTGGTATAACAGTGTGTTTTTTTTATTTTGTTTAAACCTGCTCCCAAAGTACATGAGCTTGGAGGCTGCTCCGACACATGTTGGAGCAGCCTCAGTTAATCAAGCCTGCTGAAGTGTGATAATTACTGTATTCCAGCAGCCTCTCATGTCTTGTGTATCAGCATCCAGGCATTTCAAAATGGCAGCAGGGGCGCTTGAACTAAAGCTTATCAAATGAGCTTTAGTTAAGCACCCCGTCACCATTTTGAAGCACAGGGACACTGATACATGAGACTCTGTGGCACTCTAGTTAGAGTGACTCTCAGATCCGCCCTAATTAAAGCGCTGCCCCCACACCTCCAGAGCACATATAAGTGTGCCCATAGATAGTATCTTTAAGTAAGCAAGGTATTTCTGTGTAAGTGTCTATCCCAGGGGAGTATATATCTGTACAAATGCTTTGATTTAAATTCATATCCTACAGTAAAAAAAATCCTACATAGACAAGGACAGGACAAGTTTAGAAATGTATGTAATTAAATATACCAGATCCAACTTTTCTTGCACAGATGAGACCTCAGTCTTTGTTGCTGTCCTTTGGCAGTCCTCCATCAAAACAGGGTACTGAATATCTGAATTCAAGCAAAGTGAACCAAACCTTGTGGTCCACCACCATCATACATTGTCATGAAGCCAAAAGAGTCCATATGTTCTTTGTCCTCTCTGCATGTCACTTCTAACACATTACTGTTGTGACTAGATGATGCCATTCATGCTGTATGGCTCCAGCAAGTTATAGTAAAATTAATATCTAAAAATTTAGGGACAGAGGATATTTTGGAGAAGGGTAAGTCTTTTATTGGATCCACTGTATGGTTGGGAAAGAATTTAAGTAAGCTTTTGAGCACAAACTGCTTTATTTATTTATTTATTTATTTATTGAAGCAGTTGCAGCTTGAGCAAAGTAATGAATAGACCAATAGCCTGTGAAAAACTCCATATGTAAATAAAAGCAGCCTGCCTAAAGGAATCTGGTAGGGCTATAAAAGAGCAAGGAAATATTCTTGGGGTTAGCTGAAAGGTGATGGGAATGCAGTAGGAAGCATGGTGCCTGAAAATGTTAGCCTCTCTAAAATCTCTTCCAACCATGCAGTTGGTCAGATGAAAGATATCATCTCTACCCTCCCCACCCCCAAATATCCTTGCTTCTCACATTTCCTGCACTGTCATGGATAAAAATCTGGGACCATTCGCTATACAATCCCTCTCCCTTCAGTTCCCTCCCAGGAGGCACAGACATACTAGCCATACTTTCTGGTATCCAGTGACAATTTCTAGTTGACCCCACACAAATCATTGAGTTTTGCCGTTGACTTCAATCAGGCCAAGACTGTAATACAGTGTGGTCATGTTCTCTGAAAGGTCAAGGTAAAACCTCCTATAGCTTTGTTATTGAATTTTATTTGTTTGGTTCCTAAAAAATGAGCCTGTGAAACATTAGCATATTAAAAGAGCTCAGTTATATGAATATAAGGTTTGTTATAGCTATCGTCTTCTGATATAGTGGGACTTTTGTGGAGAAAAGCTGAAAAATATTTCCCCGATAGGTTTCTGAGAAGAAAAGTTTCAGTGCTGCCCTGGTCTCAGACCTAGAAGTGTATTACTGTACATTGAAATTCTGTGTTCCAGTTCACTGAGATTGCACCCAAATCTGAGGTTTGGAGTTAACGTTTACCAGCCATCCTCATTCAGATGTGGAATAGCTCGCTCCATCGGGAGCATGCGAGGTCAGGTTACAGTACAGTGACACTGTAAAGCCTCAGGTTATTGAATAACTGTTCATTTGAAAATCTGCCTTCCCACAATTGTTTTCCAATCAAGGCATGCATGGGAAGATATTCCTGAATTTAAGCTATCATTCACTAACTCCTTCATCCTTGGCATGAGGAAATTTTATACATTTCTAGATGCCTTTTCAAGCGTTTGACCTAGATTTTTTCCATTGCACGCTAATCGGACAGGAAGCTACAACAAAGCAGAGTGCCAAACGCAGATAAGCTGTTAAATTCCATCCCAAATATTTTAATACCACAGACTGCTCAAATTTAACTTGGCTTCACGGGGGTGTTTATATGTTTTATGTGTGGGCTTCAACATGCCAAAGCCTTGTCTGTAAGATATAGCATTAACAGGCATTTTAAAGTATAGACACAAATAGTGGGAGGCTTTCTCTTCAACTCCTAATCTTAGACTTCACACCCATATTAATACAGTTCCTTGATGTTTCACATTCCTTAGCTGTCAAATTGGTCAAATTATATTGGTCCTTATGAAACCCTCACACTTGAGTGATTTGATAAATCGCTCATAAGACCCAGAATTTCAGTAGACAACTCTGGACATAGCTGTGGGGTTGAGGCCTCTGCATTCATTCTGCATATCTTTATCCAACATGAATTTAGTTACAGGGCTATCCTTCACCATACTGCTTGGAATCAAAATTAATAAAATGTTCTGCTTTAAAGAAAAGGCATAGGAAATGATCAGAAAAACTTTGAAAATATAATCTTATTATGAAATGTTCTGGAATTATTGGATTAAACAGTAATTACGAGACGATGCAAAATGAGTTTCAGTTGGGATTTAAATGAACAAATTATACACTTTTGAGTGTATAGTTAAATGCCTTGCATAGAAAATCAGTCCATCGTATGTATAATACAGAAGTTATTGTAAAGTGAGTAATAGAACTAAAAAAAAATAGCAGAAATGGAGACCAAAGGATTCGCAGTAAATAATATTAACAATTAATGTTTGGTTAATTAAATTCCTTTTGAAAATATTCAGATGAATGTTAGTACATAGTACCCACAATTGTTCATGTAATGAAAATGTATATGTACCATAGATGGCTTTTATAAATTATACATTTAAGCTCATATTGCTGATTTGTGCATATACCTGTGGTAATTCCATATGCAATTTAAGTGTAACATTAAATGTCTGATTTTTCAGGCGCACTTGTTTCACAGGCTTCCTGAAACCTGGACCATATCATTTCACTTGACGAGTTTATGCTTTTAATAAATAAGTTACAGTGCCTTTGTTATTTACTTTGCTGCATTTTGCCTTACCTTTGCTACTCATGTTATTTTCTTTCTTCCTTTTTTCTCTTATTAAAAATAAAGAGTCTTTTCTAGTAAGAGACAGGAAGCAAAGGGTATATTTTCTTCTTTGGCACATGGGAAACTCTAGATTCTGTTTAATTTAAATGTCATTTTTTCTAAGTATAGGTTAAAAAAAAAATCAAACATTAAATCAATAGAAAAAAAAAGTCTCAACTTGAAAAAGTCTCAACCATTAAATAGTAAGTTAAGCGTATAGAATTAAGACACAGTAATGTCTGATAAATATTAAACATGTTGAAAAAATGTAGTTTCATTCAGACTTGAAGCTGTCCTTTATTCTTACAAGGTAGTTTGGCGAATCCATTCTGTACAAAGGATCAGTGGATCTTCAGTGAGTCAGACTGCCTGGAAGGCTGAATATTTCACTATCTCTTTACAAAAAAGAAACCTTCCTTTTTTGTTTTTTTTGCATGTTACTCTTCTATTTGAAATTAGGGTTTGTTTTCTTCTCAAAATTGGAATTTTCCCTTGATGTTGTTTTTAGCTTTTCCTTTCTCACTTGAGTGTCTCGCACAGCCCCAGCCTGTCACTGATAGTGGCTCTATTCGAATTAGCATTATTTTACTTATTTCCCAGTGGGTTTTTTTGCCATTTGGTACTGATTCACCTGGAATGGCATTTAAGCTATGGACATGTACACTTGCAATAACAAGTGCTATTTCCTAGATTACACAAGAAGCCTTTTCTGATGGCGTGCTCTGTTGAGGAATGAGACCACTGTGTCAGGGACCTCAGAAGTCTTTTTACATTGATTGTTATTACCTAACTGCACTTGGTTAGAATCATTTACTTTTCATATTCATTATTTTCTGTGCCCCTGGCACCCTCTTACTGCTCTTTATCCTCATTTTCAACCTACCTTAGGAGCAGCTCACTTTTTTTCCCCCCAGGAGACAGGACCTTTCAGAGTACATCAGGGCTGCTCCTTAATTGTTTGTAAGTACCATTGTTCAATGATGTAGAGCAGTGGTTCCCAAACTCTGACAGATTGCACACCACCAATTTAAAACAATGCTACCTTACCTACCATCAGCAAATTTTTTAGTTCAACCTTAAGTACCACCAGCAAATTTCTGTCATATGAAGTAATTATAATAAATCTGTTAACATGTACCACTGAGGGTGGGGTCTGTGTACCACTGGTGGTACCCATACCACAGATTGGGAACTGCTGATGTAGCGCTCTCCTGGTCCCCTGCATTGTAATGGCCTCTCCCTAACAGTCCATACTTTTTTGAATTCACAGGAAGCAGTCTTCTGTCTCATCTAACTGTTCTTTCTTTCTTATTTGTAGGAATCTGATTTTCTGTGTCTGGAATTTGATGAAGCCAGAGTGAATCAAATGTTGAAGAAACTGTCTGAGATCGAAGAGAGCATAAGCACACTGACTCAGACCACTTGACCATCACGATAAAGAGGTTGCAGCTCAGAACATCAATGACCTTTGTATTCTTTTCTTTTTCTATTTTTTATTCATTAAATTGGTGCCATAATCTTCCACTTGCATTTAATCATAACATTTTTTAAAAGCCCAGTCTCCTTTCTGTCACTGTGGAACACTTTCTCGTAGGACTGTTCCCTTTGATGGGCTATTTGCCTAAGTGCTTAACCGCCGAGTAAGGCTTTGCATAATCAAGTCTGGTATATCAGAGGAGTTTGGCTTTTCTCTTCCTGTCTCTCAATGATTTGTTGCGTCTTCCGGCTCTTATGAATATTGAGCCAAATACTGGCCCAAAGTTAATACCAAAGATAAATTGAACAGCCTGTAGAAGAAGACAGAGACAGGTTAAAGGCAGCTGAGGATTTTCCTTATAAAGTCAAAGCTGTCTAGGATCACTTTTCCCTATTCCGGTTAGTACCCAAGATGGAAAACTGACCCCTCAGCCCAGGTCAGGGATACAGTCTGTTATGCACTGTGTTTCAAAAAACTAACAAAACCTCAAGCAAGTGGTTCCCCATGAGATTAAGAGGGGAGATTGCCCCAGGTAAAGAAAAAGTGTGAAAGAAGGTTTCTGATTAATCCTCTAGCTCCCATCATACTTTGAATTCCATAAGTGAATCTAACTATACCATTCAGAACGCTGTCGAAAAGAGTTGCCAGATTATGTAATGGAAGCAAATGAGTCAGCCATTCCAAAGCATGAGGAAGAACCCCTTGGTGAATATATTATATGGCCCTATTTTTCCTTTCTCAACTGGGGTATAAATATTGGAGCAAGTAGAAACCCCAGACAGGAAATAACTTCAGTTTAACAGACTTTTTCCCAATTTAACACATTTATCACTGCCTCGTGGTATTTAACACTTATTTACTCACAAAGGATCTCATTTTACAAAATGCCAAGCAATCCTAACTCTTGTGGATTCATATTAAGCATAGATTTAGCCCTCAGTCTTCATTTCAGTGAATTCCAGTAGATAAAGAAATGAAACCATCATGCAATGAAGATGTGCAGGAGAGAAACTTTTATTTTTATCTGTTAACCTAAGACCATTGTCAGACAGAAGTAGATCAGTCCAAATACAATTTTCATTTCATTTAGGACCCAAAGAAGTCGCAGGAAGTTTTGACACTGGCTTATTTAAGCCTCTGTGTGTGTGTGCATGTGTCTGTAAGTGCCGTTTATTTTGGAACTGCTGTTTGGCATGTCCTGGCCTGGCCTTGAGACTGTATGCAGATACAGAATTTTTCCAACTGATATGTCTTAAACAGAGGTTTGTTTTTAGTGCACTCAATATAAAATAAATTTCATTTTTCTCAACCCACTTCTTCCCTTTCCACGGGCTGCCAACGGGATGTTTCTTTTATTCAGTAGTAGTCATGCTACTGAGAATTTTGATAGTCTTCCATGTCAGATTTTCCTTACCAGAAATGGAAGACTCTCCCTTTTTTCTTTTTTTTTTGTGGCTGTTGCATTGTACATTCTCCATAGATAGAGGACAAACTGCTTTGCCCACAAAGATTTGGCCAGGAGAATTTTCTGTCTTTACTAGGTTGTGTTTGCTATTACACTGAAGAACATCAATGAGGTGACCAAAGAAAAAAATAAGGAAGATGTGTGAAAAGATTAAGGTAGCAAAACGAAGTGCAAGAAAAATAAGCCTCAACTCAGGCAAACTGACACACCATGCTATTGCAATCTGTGTCTGTATGAAGCCTCAGGGTGAAGTCACAGAGTGCTAAGACCTAAAATGTGTGCATGGGAGAAAATGGAGCTAATGTTTATGTGCATTGATCAACAAACAGTTATCTAAAACTTTTATTTCAGTAGCACCTTGAGGTCCCAACTGTAGTGCCTAGGTTCTGCAAAATATACACCATTGCATACTTCCAGCTTCCCTAACTAAGTCTTATAATCTAAAACAGCAAGTATGAGATACAAAGAGTTAAGGGGTTGAGAGGCAGGTATACACATTCTGTATTTCTTTGCCTTCTATGTCCATGATGACCCAGAAAGTGTGACAGTTTCTCATCGGGGCAGTAACTGTGCAGCCAGCACCATTCTTTCTGTTGGCTGGAGCAATTCTCGAGTGACAGGCCAAGATTCTGCATTCCCAGTAGTGACCACTTTACTTTTTCTATTATTGATGGCTAAACGCATCTACCCATTAAGGCAGAGGTTGCATCGATTCTTTCAGTTTATTTGAGCCTCTTTGTAAACTGCCCCTAGAGCTAAAATTATACTACGTGTCTGTACTGAGATAGTGATGACAGCATAAAATACTGGTGTGTGATAATTAAAGAACATTTCATTGTCTCCTCATGTGAGTTTATTGCTTGTAAAGAAGCCAGATTGATTGCACTTGGAAACAAATTCTTCCTCTGCAGACTAAGGCAAGGAGGGAATGTCCTGCCCATCCAGTCAAGATTGTGATGCACCACCAGAGTAAATCCATGCTAGGACCCTTGTGGCCTGTACCAAGCAGAATAACTAGGGGTGGGCAAGAAGGGCCCCAGCTTCAGGCACAGACATAGAGAGGAAACAAGATTACTAGCCAATGCTGCTGCCACCCAGGGCATAAAACTGACTTGTTAGGCCTCTGCATGTACCTCCCAACTCTCCTTTTGAGTGGTTTCCCTCTATGTAAGGACCTTACAGGCTTCTATTTCCCATTTTTCTCCTTGTGATCGGAGACCTTTATTGCCATTTCTTAAGCTTATCCCCATCAAAAACTGAGCAAATGCTTTTTGCCACTTGCCCCTGATTTTGAGTAATCCCATCCAGGCCCAAACAAAACACTCCCTTGACAGTCTGCTACTGACACACAAAGATAGGATGCTGCCTAGCCACCATTGCCTGGCTACTCCTAATCTGCTGTCCTTGCAGGGACCCCAGCACTGAGGGAGAACATGGAGAATGCATTAGAGACTGGATACACACAGAAAAGTAATTGCCCAGTAATTTCAGTGATCAATTTCAAGGCAAGTCCTGTGGCAGTTGATGTTTATCACATGGTTAGGTGAGAATTTTACCTGCAGTGGCATGTCTACATGTGCACATTTAATATGCGTTAGCCCAATTTAAGGTGCATTAAGAGTGCACGTCTACACGTGTGTGCCCTTAATGCGCCTTAAAAATGGTGATTTTAGGCTGTTTGATCTTAAATTTGATAAGGCAGGTATCAAATTTATGTGCAAATAACTAAGTCGCATTAGCAAGCCCTTAGACGCGCTAATGCGCATTAACTCAGTGTGTGTCCATTGACTTTGGACTAATTTTATTTGGTCTGTACACCCGTGTTAATGTGCCTTAGTGCGTGCATGTGTAGATGTGTGCCTAAATTGCCATAATGCGTGTTAAGGTAATGCGCATTAAGTTCAGGTGCATGTAAAAGCACATATAGAACCCACCTAGTAAGCTTCTAGCTGTCTTGATTGTCTTTCAAAGTAAGAAAGGGGTCAATTCAAGTGCCCCGCCTTCAGTAACTTGCACCATATTCCACACACTTGTCTTATTTTAACCTGTACAGATGATTGGAAAATGTGCTATAAACAGAAAGCAGAGAAACAAGCCCAAAGCACCGATCAGAAACTGTTATTTCACACTAATAAATTTGTGAAAAGCCTGACTCAACAAGGTTACTGAGGCTATTAAAAAAACCACTGGGGTCATTTAAGAAAGCTTTGGAAGCTTTCCTAGAGGAATGGGGATTCTAAAAAGGGCCATGTTTCCATGGGTTTCAGTGACTACACCTCTTTTCATCAGAAGTTTACTCGTAGCTCTCTGATGTTTGTTTTTTTAACTATCAGAATTTGACACTGAATCTTAATATGCACAAGTAATGTGTAAATTTTTTTATAATTTTCTAAAGCACTTGGGTGATTTAGCAGCCCATTTACTTGCTTTTGAAATCAGTGGGAGGTAGGTACTCAAACTACTTGGATACCTAGTCAAATTTTTCCAAAGCACCTCTCCCATTCAAAACTGGTCTTGAGCATTGTTGAAAGCATTGCCTAACGGAACAGTGCATCTGAGGAGCAAAGATTCTGGGTGAAAAATGCAACATTCTGCATGAAAAATGCTTTCTGATTAAATAAATAACAAAGCCATCATGTCAGTGGCTTGTTTTCACACCTCCACTGGAATATGCACACTCTTTCATCAATGGAGAATACTTGATGTTTTGCAATAGTTGCTGCTTAGTTGATGTGGTTGTCCATATGTTGAATTGTCTTAAACAGTTTAAGAAGTGTTTCTTGTTTGACGGGTAAATCTAGTGCAGATTCTCAGTGGTTGTTGTAATCAAAATTTGCATAATGACAATAGCTTGTTAGTAAAACTGTGTTTGAGGAAACAGTGAGGAACTTCAAGCCTAAACATAATGGGACAAGTTGCCTGGGTCATATTAATTCTAAATGAACTCTATCCCCACGCACATAATAGGAAGAGAGACCATAAGTCTGTATGGGATATACAGGCTAAAAACCTGTATGGATTTATTTTGAATGCATGAATTTTACTATATGTATGTTTCAGCCAGTGAAACAGAAGTTGAGATTGTATCAGGTGGTATGATAGGACTAGATTCTTGCCATGTTCCAGGATCCACTAGTAACAAGACAATGGGTGAAGCAGTGCCTGTATTGCACAAAATGGGGTCATTGTATTTGTCACTGTTCTTATACAACACACTGAATTTGCTGACCTTTCTTTCTGAAAATAAATACAAAACTGACTGATGTGTATTCTCTTATTTCGTTACTTTTTATTAAGTTCCAGGTATCAAACAGTTTGTGTTAGGGCTCACATCTGCTTTCATTAATAACAATGTTATGCTGATATAAACTCCATTGACCTTATTTCTGATTTACCCCAGTGTGAGGGAGAAAGGAGCCCAGGTATTCCATCTTTACCATGTAGTTTTACTATTGAATACATTAAAAATTAAGGTTCTGAAAACTTTCCAGCCCCAATTATTTGTGTCCATTGTGTAAAGTTTATAAATGATGGCCAAACATAGCAGTCTTCAGCTTTGTTCCTTCTTGGATGTGTCAGCTTTTCCATTGCTACAATGTCCTATAGCTTATTCATCCAATCACTTATCATTGTATTCTGGGATTGATTCCAAATGGCTGCTACGATACATCATGCACATTTCTGATTGCTATAACCTGAAATACATTACGTATGACTGGCAAAAACCCAGTGTTTACTTCTTTGTGAGATTTTTCTTTTTCTTGGGCACCTTTGTTCCCAGAATTGCTTAATTTTTGGACTGTTTCCCCTGCAATTTGTGTATAAAAAGTTCAGCCATGCCACTTTCTCCAAAATCAAGTTAAGCGTATGGCACATCCTGTAAAGTTTGGGGACATGTTAAATAGCAGATATACACTTTTTAATGTTGAGTCTTATGTACTCTGTAACATTTTCCATTGTTTGTTATTCATTTTTTCTTTGTTTGTTTCCATCTCTGTTGTAGACCAATTGGTTTGGGTTCTGAACCTGTTCCATAATATACAGGTTTCCCTCGCTTTATGTGGGTTCTGTATGTGCGAATTCACTCTTATGCAATGACTCTTTTTAGACCAAAAATTCATTATATGCAAGGTAAATTCATTCTTATGTAATTGATGTGGTGGAAGCCTACAGTCAGCTGTTTTGTGTGGTGCATTGTGGGAGTGACACGCATCAAAGTCTTGAAGCTTCTCTCAGCTACCCCAGCCCCAGCCCAGTGGTGTTGAAGGGTGTTGAGAGCCCCATGCCTGCTGACTCTCCTATGGATGTCCTGCCTGTACCTCCTACCAGTGATGAGAAGTCTGACACTGAAGACCCTTCACCACCCTCTCTTCACACGAACTAAACATTCACCACCCTGTGCTTGTGTGTACTGTCTGCTGTTGGTGAGTACAATTGTCTTGTAACAGTGGTAAAAATAGGTATGGGGGTCAATACAGTCGAGGTCTTGGAATGTATCCCTTGTTGTTACATTGTAAAATGGGCTCCCTTTATGCAAATTTGAGTTGCACACCATTTTCCAGGAACGCACGCACAGCGTGAAGTGAAGGAAACCTGTACATTCCTCTGGAGTCAAGTGGTCTGGATTTTTTATTTTGGATAAATCGATTCATTTTCTGAGATGTTTTATATTTGCTGATCCAAATTAAAAATCTTCTTGATATTAGTGTTTTGATTGCCATGTCTTCAAAATAATTTTTTTTTCTCTAATCAGTTTGCTTCATATATTTTTTTTTGTAATTTTCCGAACAGCAAAAACTTTAGTTCATGTTGTTTTTTATTGGTGGAGGGAGAGAAAACTAGCACTGTATAATGATGGCAAGGGTGAACATTGTTAGAACTATCCCAGGCTTACTGCCACTCTGTATAATGTATAATTTTTAATCCATTTTTTTCCTATAATGATACAAAATTATTTTTCCTAACTTGAAATTTAAACAGTATCTGTTCTACTCACAACTTCAGTATTATACAATGTCCCAAGTTTAGTCCTGATTATTTTACCTCTAAATTTTCCCTTGCTTATTACTTCTT
Source organism: Crocodylus siamensis (assembly GCF_052110815.1). Lineage (NCBI taxonomy): Eukaryota > Metazoa > Chordata > Crocodylia > Crocodylidae > Crocodylus > Crocodylus siamensis. The sequence goes on from NC_143395.1 coordinate 181,165,236, forward strand.
CCAGACATTTCAGTGGTTTATTCATTTATTCCAAATATTTATACAGAAGAGCTCAGTCTAGCTGGGAAAGGTTACAGTAGTCTTACAAAGAGAGCCCTTTTAAGAAGGCAATATCATGTGATGATGGGGAGGCTTCCAGGATGTGGGGATCCTTCCTAGCGGTTACAGGGAAGTCTTTAATGGCTTATTTTTCACATGGTTTATAATTAAGAAAAGAGACAATAACTCTTCCAATTGGAAATGCTCTTGCTTAGATCCATTTCTTTTGGAAAACTAGATGATTCACAAACTAACAAGGAAGTGGCAGTAAGATACTGGTTTCAATAAATACTCAGGCAGAAATTCAATACTTAACTTTCTTCTTTGTGCCAAGGAAATCCTAACAATGAGCTAATCTGATGTTCTGACCTTTACATGTTATATTAGAATGAATTTTGTGTGTTGATATCTGGCTTTTTCATTTTGTTTTATAATGTTAACATTACGCCGTTGCCTACACTAGGAAAATGAGGTATGTTAATGTGCATGTATTTTGAATAATGTAGTGGTAAACAACATTTAGCGTCTACCATAGGTCATGTCTGTGCTAGAAAACAAGATATTTTAATGTGTTAAACTAATCTAATATATGAATGAATGCACTAAAATTGTAGTGTAGACAAGATGTTGATGAGTTAGCTGGTTAGACTAAATTTCAGGTAGACAGGACCTTTGTGTATGTTTGTGATGACACTGGGAGTGACCATAGCGCGTAAAGGCATTCACACGTTAGCTTTGATCTAGTTTAACGGTCAGGAGCATTTTCCAGGTTATTGAGGATAAAGTTGACTTTGCCTGCCTGGCAAGCCACAGGGTGAAATAAGCAAAAGGTGAGATGAAGACTCTGCTAAAGCTAGAGATTTTGCTGGCAGCCTCTTACCACTGTAACTGTGTGGCTTAAACTGGTCTGCTAAGGTTACTGGATCCTGAGCTAAATCTATATATTGTGAATAGTGCTTGCTGGTACCATTGACTTCATCACCAATGTTGATGATTCCTTTTCTACTGAGAGGTAAGGTGGAGTCCAAGCCATGCATCCTCCATTCCCCACAGGAAGTAGCACAGAGATGCCCACAGCAGTGGTGCCTCACCTTTTTGGCCCACGGGCCAAATGAATAGTGCCAGCTGTGTCCATGGGCCAGATCTGGTCTGTGAGCCTAATGTGGTGCATGGTGTTGGCCCACCCAGAGCCCAGTGCAGCCTTATGGGGCCCAATCTCTCTTTGTGGGGCCAGCCCAAATGGAGCTGATCCAGCCACATGGGGCTTGTATATTTGGTGGTGGGGAAGCAATGGACTGGATTACAAAGTTCTATGGGCCAAGGAGTTGAACACTCCTACTCTGTACTGGTCATTTGGTGAGCCGTGGTTTGCCTTCAGTCTCTACCTTTTATTGTTTATGGGACACAAAGGCTCACTTAGAAGTTCTCTTGAATTCTCCTTTCTTTCCAAGTTCCCTCAAGCCAGTAGTGATTTGAGGAATGGCGTTATTTATGCCAATGTGAGTCATGACCCATGACTGCTTCCCATGATCTTCAGAATCCCATTTAGTCTTTCAGTGGCATCTATTGTCTTTGCTCTTGGAAGATGGGCCAAGGGCCCTGGCAGATGTTACATCTATGGCATAATTAATGTGTATTATATTAATTGTGTCATAAATTGCAACATGTTATATGTTCAGCTAGTTTGTGGTGCATTAACATGGGAAACCAGCCACAAAGATGTTCTAGTGATTTGCCATTTTCTGTGGAGCATCTTTGTGGCTGTTTTGTACTGCATAATAATTTGAATATGTGACATATGTCCCAAATTTGAGGCCTCCCTGTGCCCAATGCCAACAAACAGCTGATAATCAACATTGCGATCAGGGCTGCCCGCAGCCCAATCCCTGAGATTGGGTTAGGGACAGCACTGAGCCTCCAGCTGGGACCAAGAGTAGCCCTAGGTCTCCAACTGGGACCCGAGGCTGCCCCAGGCCAATACCACTAACAATCAGCGTATCAGCATCAAGCCCAGAGCAGCCCACAGTCTGTGATATCTGGCATGGCAAGATGCATTATTTTTGAGATGGGGCATAAAATTCCTGATAGCACCATTATAATAATGTCTGCCAAGGGCTCAAGAATGAATGTGTACTATACACTCTTCTCCCACTTTCACCCCCTCACCCCTCCAGGAAAATGCTTGTTTTCACATTGCAGCTCTATTATGCAAAAACGTGAGGAGAGGGTTCCATTTACTCTGTTTTTTGATCAGTTAGAGGATTTTGCAATACAAAACAAAAGCTCAGCATCTCTGAGACGGGATCCAGCATGTGTCAGTTAGTTTCAACAGGTCACATTTTGTTAGTTCCAAAGTATGTTGGGTTGGAAGGGCAAACTAAAGACTGTGTGCGGGTAACTTAAAATAAGAAGCTAAAATAATGTGCTAGACTTGAGGTCAAATTCATCCTTTGGGTCACTCCACTAATGGCATTTTATCAGGACTGCTTCCATTGTGGAGCTGTTACTGGACATGCTTTAAATCGCTGAACATTATAGCAAGAGATGTCCAATCTTGGTGTTACATGTGCAGAGCACATTCAAATGACACAGGCCTATTGCAGTGGCATGTTTCTTTTAGTAGCATTTCATTCTGAATTCAGTGGCCCCATTAACACACATTATTAAAGCATTTTTGCTTTTATTTTCATTTCTTCCAAAATGATGCTCAGTTCTCCTTTCTTGGTTGTAATTGGCAGGATCTTTTATTATTTTTGACATATTTAAGAAGTGAGCATATTGTTATACTAGTTTTAGAAACTCTTTCTGGGTGTCCTGCATGTCTTGTGCATCTAGATTTCTAACTGCTGGTGGTCTGTTTCTTAATGACTTATTTCTGTCTAACACTGTGGTAAAATTTCTCTGCAGAAGTCTGTACATGAGTTTAGTGTATGATGGTTTCTGATCTAGTTTTAACAGCATGTCTTACCACACTGCTTTTAAAAAAATGATAGCTTTTGGAGTTGCTGTCTGGAACATTATTCAGCTTTGAGTGACTGTTAGCAGCATGGCTCTTACCATTAAAATTGTTTAGGCCTGGGAGAAATGCAAGGCAGGAGAGGTGGGCTGGGTATTTTAATCCATTTTTTGCTGTTGGTCTGCCAGTGCTTCTGATGGAGAAAGTGTGGTTGGGTTGCTTGAGTTGGGTATAGAAATCCATCACTTTTGCTTACTGATTAACAGAGGGAATAGTATTATTTATGTTCTGTGTCTACCATTAAGAAAGTTCCTGAGTATGCACAATACTTTATTCCCATGGAGGAGAATGGAGTTGAATTTTATATGGTCAGATAGCTATAGCCATAGTCTTATTTTGTGTAGTTGCTTAGTTGTCTTTTGCTTTGTTTGTTTCATACTTTATTTTTTTATTAGATTTTTTTTATGACAGCCAATGCAAAAAAGTCTCAGGGCAACACAAAAGAGTCGCATAGCTTTTTATTGTAACACTAGTTTTGTATGGCCATAGAAATCCCTTTTCAGATACTGTTTTGGAGATCTCCTGTCTACTTTAGTTGGCCTGCCCCCAGAAAATTTATTTTTCTATTTACTGAAATTGTAGTGGTCAAAGCCTTACATCTCCCTGTCCTTGTGTGTGTGTGTAGGTTGAGGCCTGTGTTGTATGATATAGGCTATGGATTATTTTTTTATTTGTAAAACTAGATTTTTTTTATTTTGGAAGATCTATGGCTTGCTTCTCGATTTAAAGTCTGGGGTCTTTTATGCTGCCTTTACACCTGTATTGTGGTAGTGCTTAGGGGCTCAACCAGGGAGCAGAATGCCACTATGTTACAGACACTGAACAGAAAGGTGGTCCCCAAAGTGGGTAGTATCTATTTCTACCAATCAGAGGAAAGGGGCAGGGTGGCAGAGTAGTTAGTGGATCCTGCTACGTCTTCAGGGGGACTGAAAGGTGTCTTGATATGACACTAGATGGGTCATTTCTTTCTCTCTTTTTTGGTGCTGTTGACTACAGACACAGGTGTACCTTTGCCAAGGACAGGTTTAGCGGCGGTGGGTAAACCTCATTAGTTTCAAGTAGTTTGACTCAATAAAAGCAACCGTTTGTCCTGGTGCAAAGCTGAAAAATGCCAGCTCCTGGTAGAATTCTGCTAACTCCACTCCCAAAGCCTGTTCTAAATGGATCAGAGAGACTGGAGCACATAAGCAGCATCCTTGCTCAAGTAGAGCAGCTGCTACTGGAGGAGCTATTTCTGTTGGAGAGGAGGAAAGGGTGGTAAGTGGCTTATAGTTAGAACTCAACCCCTTTATGGATGGATTCAATGGTTCATTGCTGGGAGGGGCTCCACAGCCCCTAGCACAGCTTTTCAGAGTCTGGGCATCCCTCCAAAGCTTTTTGAATTTGTTGGCATTCCCAGTTGAGAACCACTGTTGTACTGCCTCAGCTTACCTCGGTGCATTCCATCCGGGGTGCTGCCACATGTTTCTGCCTGTTTTAGGGTTATCTGATAAACCTAAAGCAGCAGGAGCAGAGGCATAAAAAGTGGGTTTCATGTCCTGGCCAAAGCTCCTGTGTCCCTGGAAGGGTGAGGGGAGAAAAAGAGGGTAGTTTTTCCTGCTCTGGGTGTTCCTGCACCTGATTCCTCTGGCCAGGTGGAGGGGCCAGCCTGGCTCTTCTAACTGGGGAGTGCAAAGGAATGCTGCTAGGGCCCCCACTCTTGCCACAGCCCTTCCTGACCTGACCCTGCATGCTCGTCCTGGAAAGAGAGAGACATTGGAGAGTCTCACCTACCTTTCACACCTCTGCTTCCAGGAGAGGAGTGTATGGGGTCAGACTGAGAAGGGCTGTGAGAAGAGTGTGTGCTCCAGCAGGAGCCACTTCCAGATATGACTCTGCAAGAGGTGCATGGCTCATCCCAGGGTGCACACCAATGGAGTACTATTGCTTGAGTGATTGGCTGCACATGGACACCTGAGAATTAATTACTCTCCTGCCTTTAGCAACAGGCCTTGCCATTAGTCTGTTATTATAGTGATAGGAAACCCTGGGGAAGCTGTTAAACCTGCTATTCTTGTTCAGTGAAGAAGCTGAGGGTTTGTTTTCCAAGGTTGTTTCCGTCATTTCTCCTGAGCAGTAATGTCAGATTCTGTGTGTGTATGTCTTTATATAATAAAGCAATTGGGGCTTGTGGACAGAGGTGGTATCTTTTATTAGACCAACAAGATTTTTGCAAAAAAATGTATTTAATTGCAAGCTTTCAGGCACAAACACCCTTCATCAGGCATCAGAGAAAAGATTGTAAAAGTTCTTCTGGGTAGAAATGAAAGTTCGTATTTCATAGGATTTCACAGAGGGGTCAATAGATGGAAAAACCCTCTGGGCAGCAGTTCTTAGCTGGTAAGGAGTCTCAGCTCTCCTGTGAGGCTGCTATGATGCAAATTACCTTAGACAAAGGCAGGAGCAGGATCTCAGGTTTCAGGTGGTCAGAGTTGTTTCCTGCTTGGGAAAATATGAAGATTTCATTTAAAAAATCTTTTTATATAATATGCACTCTCTGAAAGGTTTTATGTAGTACCTGACATATGCTCCAGTACACCCCCAGAACTCACCAGGTTTAAAAGGAAGTAGCTTGCCATCTTCCCCAATTTGTGACTGAGCAGACTGTTTTCCGACAAGATCATATCAAAACACCCTGGCAATAGGTTCGTGTATTTGGCATGGGTAGGAGGGATGATGTTGCAGTTAAGACAAAGGATGAAGAGTCAGAAAAGCTGGGATTTATCTTCCTTGCTGCCAGGCTTCCTGAATGATCTTAGGTGACAGTCTTCTCACATGCAGGATAGAGGTGGTATTTATCTACTCCCTTGGGTCTTCAGGGAAGTTTAATCATTTAATCATTGAAGAGTACTCTGCTGTTTTCCAAAACAGCATTTTCTATAGACATGCGAAGTGTTTTAGTCCTTGTGTAAGATATATAAAGTTATTAATAACGCTTGGAATTCAGAAGAAATGGGGCAAAACATGCACCCTTGTCTGTTCTGGTTTACGTGTTAATATCTGAATCTTGAAGTAGAGGCAGGCAACGTGTAGAAAATTCATGTTTCTTGCCTGCTTCCAGTGGTGAATTTACATGTTAAAAAAACACTGGTTTTTCAGAGAAGATGAAAGAAACCCAAAGGAAATGGCTTCTACAAATTATTCAAATACATTTAAAAGGAAAATCTCCTTGTTCTGTGCAAAAAGTGAAATTAACATGTTCAGCAAAGAATTAAAAACTCTAGCCCCATGACAAGGTTGTTGTTTTTTTTAAAACAGAATCCTAGCTTTCCATCATAGAATATAATACTGAGATGCAAACGAATAATGTAAAAGATGCAAAGTGACAGAGAGGTATTTTCATTTAAATAGAAGAACACAAAAAAAGCACATTGGTGATTATTTTCAATGCTTTTCTTTGCAGTTTGTTTAATAAACAATAAACAGTGAAGTCAGAGCATTTATACAGCTGCATTGGGTGCTGTAAATGTGTCTCTATACCCCCTCCCTCCCCTTTCCCCTCCCCCCACCCCAGGGCATTGTATCTCCTATAGCCTAGTTGTGGTCCCCTCCTCACCCCCGTCCCTCTATTGTTAGTTCCTCGCTCGGACAATCTGTATTTCCCTACTGGCTTTATCATCTTTTCTTGGATTCACAATCCTAAAATATGTACTAATAAAAGTCAAGCTGTACTGGTCTGGTACCTGAGCCAAAATGCATTTAAAAATGGCCCTCTGTAGTGGAGGGTGCACCCCTCTTTGCTTGCCAACAGGACTCTTTACAAGAGCCTCATAGTTAGCTTCCCACTGGTCAACTTCCGCGGGAAGGATATGGCTAGAGGCTGATTTTATGGAAATGGGAGTCCTCCCTAGCTTGCTCCTGCAGCCATGCGCCTAAGGGCAACTGTATCTCGGGGCATGCAGACTTCAAGCCTCTGGGCTTGGGCCTGCACTAGGATGCCTACCAAAGGATTTGGAAGTATCTGAAGCCCCAGGCTGAAAAGTCTGGGGTGGAGGATACTTGCTGGTAGTACAGCAACATAAGGCTTTTGAATAATTCAAAGGATATGGAATTGATCTGGCTAATTTGACCCCTCCCCCCCCCCCAAAAAAAAAAAAAAAAAAGTTGAGGGAGGTGGAAGAAGGGGTGAGGAAGATGGGAAGGATATGAAGAGGCAGCACTTGTGTGATTGTGAAGGTGATGGGTATGTGGGCATGCAGGCACATGGGAGCACAGGTGTGCAGTATGGTGATTATAAAGGGGGAAAAGGAGGGTGTAAAGGTGTGTTTTGGACTGTCAAGTAAACCATAGCAGTTGCAAGACCAGGTTTGTTGAGGCATGGGCATGTGTGTGTATAAATAGATACATATACACATACATACGTGTCTGTGTGTGTGTGTGTGTGTATGTATGTGTGTGTGTGTGTGTATATATATATAAGGTTTATACTACATGTAAGTAGATGCCAAAGTGCTGCTCAAAAGCGTGTTTATGGAGTACCTGTGCTAAAACTTGCAGCAGTTTCAAAAAAAAGGTAACATGCATCAATTCTGGATAAACTATGTGCATGGGCACTATATGCAAATTGCTACAGCCATTTTTAATTTCAAGGTTGTTTTCAAATTTGCTTCTCACTGCCATGTGGTCAGGGAGAGCAGGGTCCGATGGGGAAGGGGCTGCCAGGGAAACAAGTTGGGAAGAAGCAGCAAAGGGGTTACCTGACCCCCACCCTGATTTAGTTTCCCTTAGTAGCTGTGGAAGGGGGGGGAATTCAAGGCAAACCTCCAATAATTAGATTTTATTCCTGAAAAATTATAACAAGTTTATAAACTTTTGATGTACAGAATCTAATTATTGGGGGCTCATTTTATACTCAGGTTCATCTTCTATTTGACTAAACACAGTAATTACAAAAAATGTATTTCTAAGATCCCATATGAAGTTGTCCCTCTAGTTTTATTCCCCACAAATATACTTCAGTATTCACCATGAAACATTTAGGCTGTAACAGTAAAGATTAGTAGCATAGACAGTCTTCTCATGTATTCTGTGCCAGTTTTCAGTTTCCCATAACTCAGGCCTGGCCTGAACTTAAATTTCATCAGACCTACAGCAGTTGCGAATGTCTTTTTTACCACCGCTAACCCTATGCAGCGGTGCTATTAAAATCCCTCATCTTGATTGATGCAGTTATATCAGCAAAGAAGTCCTTTGTCAATTTAGCTTGCTCTTTGGAATTGGTTTAAGCTAAAGCAACAGAAGAACGCTATGGCTGTGGTATAAGCCATCTTGCACTACTGGCAACTCCTTTTAAATGCAGAAAAAAGCCCGCTTTGTTGCAGTGAGAGATGTGACTGCAGCTCATGTAAACATACTTAAGCTGGTTTTGAAGTAGCTTGTGTGGTAGTGCTACCAATTTACCCACAGCAGCTAGGAGTTCATCAAGGCTAAAAAACCTGCTGGAGACACTTGGCTGGAATACCTGCTGAAACTTTGTTTTCACAATGGCTGGTAACAACCTTTGCTTCAGCCTGGTATTTAGTCCTTGAGAGAGGCAGTGTACTCTGGAAGGACAGAAGCATGGGGCTGAAAGTTCAGAACCCCAGTGCGCTAATCCAAGCTGATTTACCATATGGCCCAAGATAAATCATTCACCCCTGTGTTCTTTCCCTTACATAAAGTGGAGATATTTGCCTATCCCACCAGGGGTTTGAGTATTAATTACCTGATGTCTGGAAAGAGTTATACAAATGCTCAATAGTATTCAGTTCAGCTTTGTAATTTGGGTGAATCCCAGTGCAAAAAGCATGAAACATAAGTTCGGCTGTTCTTAATATGTTATTCCTAGCAGAAATTTCTGCATGGTAATTAGGATTGTTCTGGCACCAGAACTAGAAACTTACCAGGATTTGAATTTGTATGCTCTTAGGGACCAGAAGCCTTATATAAGCATGTGCCATTCAAGCAGCTACGTGGGGCCTTGTTCAGTCAAGAGACAGCCTGATTTGCTTCTCCACAGCTCTAAAGAAGACTTAGGAAAGAGGCCCCCAGCCACAACATTTTTTCTTGAGTGTGCCTCCTGCACACATACTCTTCTGCTTACCTTAGGAAAACTGGAGTTGGCTGCACCAGATCTCCTCTTTGGGAACACATCCTACTACTTAAAAGTACAACAACCCCAAGTGATAGAAGCTTTTCCCTGGAATCTTCTAACTAGGCAGCCATGTTCAGGGGCAGATCCAGAGAGTGTGCAGTGATGTGGCTACGTGCCCCCTTTCTGACCACAGCAGCAACTGGGGACTTAAGTCTCAAAGAAGGTAAGCATTTCCCCCTCCCTTTTCCTCTGTACTCAAAGGCACATACCCTTTTCTCCCCTCTCCCTCCTCCACCTTCCTTTCCTATGCCTACCACTGCCAGGGTATGTGCTGTCCTGGGGGAGAGGAGCTCCTGCCTACACCAGCTGGGCTGCGTGGTGGCCACACTAAGCCTGGGACTGCAGCAGAGGGCAGGCACATTCCTCCTCCCAGCCTGCTCCCCCCAGGGGGTGTTCCCTGCCAGCCCTGGAGCAGGCATGGGGAAGGGGAATGTGCCCACCTACCACTGCCACAGTTCTGGATGAGTGCAGCCCCCGCGCAGCCCAGATGGAGTGGGACAGGAGCTCCCCTTGTCCTGGGATGCTGGCAGCAGCATCAGTGGAGTGGGGAATGGGAGGGGAAGAGAAGGAGTGGGGATGGGGTATTCTAAGCACCAAGGGGGAGGAGGGCAGGGAGTGCTTCCCTGGGCATGAATCTTCAGGTACTGTTCCTGCAGCACTGTCCACCTACCCCAGTGAGAGGAGCAGAGAAAAGAGTTTGGGAGCAGGCAGAAATTCTTTGGGGATGCCAGGGTACAGCCCCAACATGGTGGCTGCTTTTGGAGAAGTTGGGCACTTGATTTCTCCCAGCTCCTTCCTGCACTTTTGCTATAGGAAATGAGCCAGACACTGTCACAGCTTGTGACTTAAGTCTCCACTTCCTGAACCTCGAGGAACCGATTCTCATGCCCCACCTATAGTTTGGGGTTTTTTTAACAGCAATGCCCCTGTATGAACCCGTGTGCTTCTGAGCACCAACCTTCACCACAGACCCTCCTCATCTAAATGTTTTCCTAGTCATTTTGTGTACAAGACAAAGCAGCTTGTTCTGAAGCAATAGCCTTTACATCATAATGAAAGGAGACTTGCACAAGCAGGGAGTGTCCAACTAAGGGAGGCACAAGGCCTGTTGAAAGACTTGGGATGGAAATCAGCATGCCGTGAAGGAAATGAGGTTGGTGTGTTTGAATTCCTCCATTGTTGAGAGTAGTCATGAGGTCCTCTGATGAAGGAAGGAATTTTATGGCATGAGGGCTAATCTCATTCAGACCCCATCATTAGACTTTTGATCAGATGATGAGGCCCTTGAAAAATACACTGTGTTTTTCATTTATGACCCATCTTTACAGGCCTGTAAATTTCAGTGGATACACCTAGCTGTATCTTGTGCAGATCTGGATACTGATTTGATCACCATCACTGGTGTCCCCCCCCACCCCCAAACAATAAAAGCCTTGACACAGAACAGAACAGCCAGCATCTGCCATTCAGTGCTTCCTGAAGGGAGCTTTTCACATATCAAAACTGGGATGATATGAAGGCTTTTCTATTCCAAAAAGATCTACTGCTTTAACGAGACTGGTATAATTTTTAAAAATCACACAGCACCCTGGCAGAAAGGGGTATTCTATACTGGAATAAGATAACTAAGTAGTTTTCAAAGCCATGGCTTCCCAAAGCCATGGAGCCATTTAATATCACTTCTGCTGCAGAACCGCTACCCCTGGCTCCATGGCCCAGGTGAGCTGATGTGGGACCAGGCAACCCAGCCTGGCTATGGCAGCACATGGCCTCCTGACCTGCTCCACCATTATCCACAATCCTTTTCCAGAACCCCAGACGATCTCCACGGAACTACTGAGCTGACTTGATACTGGCATAACTGCAGCTACACTACAGTGTCTTCTGGTATAAGTATTTTGCTTTTCTAAAAAGTCATACTTCTAACTGAAATAACACAAAGTATTAAGAAACAGTACATACAATACAAAATCTGTGTTTAGAATAGGATTAAGGAATGACGATTCACCCTTGTATGTAATTCTTTAAAGGGAAGGTCCTTTGAATGTGACATTTTAGATGGTGTGATCATTTCCTAATTTGGCAGGTAGCCTGTAGGAATAAAATCCATAAAAATGAAGCAAACACCTAAAATAATTTAGAGAGAGAGAAATTGCAGTAAAATCTATTTAAAGGAAAAGCTCCAAGGACTTGCAAAAAATGGCTGTTTAAAGGAAGGAAAGTGTTTTAGTGCCCCACCCCTTACTTTCTTCCTGTTGATGTATAAAGTCTCGGAGGGGTCCTCCTATCAATTAAAAATCAAAGTTTTGGGGCTTTTTCCTTGTTTTACATTAGAAATTCAGGCCTTGGCTACTGGAAAATACTTTAATTTGTAAGGACACCTGGACAGTGTGTGTGAAAGTTTGTGACATCAGAAGTACCAGGAGACAGAAACCAGAGCAACAAAGAGTGGAAAATATTAGCAGAGTATTTAAAAGTGTGGTTTATTTCTTGTTTTTATTAGTACCAATTAAATCAAGTGCCTAGTGAGCAGATGAGAGAATACAAGACTTGACTTTCCCCATATTTGTAAACTAAAAGATAAGCAAACCAAGCAGAAACCCTCTTGGGTTTTTTCTACATGCCTCCTAAAGGAACACACATCTTTCCCTTTCCTTTTGTGGATTATCTTTAAGGCGGTTGGTGATTTAACAATGAAGCGGCACCACATTCAGAAGGTTTGAGGCTACTTTGGGAACAGCAGTCTGTCAGCTTGCTGAGGAAATGCAAGCAATGCACCAGAGTGATGCCCTTTCCTCAGCTGGCAAAGCTTGCCATGTTTCCCTATCCAATTTTCTCTTAGGCCCTGCTCATCACACATTCTCACAAAGGTAGACAGTGTAGTGAGACATGAAAAGCACTAAACTGGGACTTAAGTGAGCCTGGGTTTCATTCTCAACACAGCCCAGGGACTTCTGGGTGACCGTAGGTGAGTCACTTTAATTTCTTAGCTCTTAAGTTTTCCACTCTGTACAACAGAGCTACCACAAAGCACCTTGAGAATCATAGCTCCAGTCCCTGCTTCCCTTCCCAACACCCCCAGTGCCCACTCCTCTACCTTGATCCTTTCCTCACGTGGTTTTCTTGCTCAGTGCCTCTCTGCATTGAACCAAGTCCTGCCTCCCCTTCCTTGAAAAGCTAGAAGGAGCCAGTGGACAGAAGAAGAACAAGCCAGCAGATGCTGGCATTTGTAGCAGCCACTGGAAGCCAAAGGAAGCAGTATCCTGTCCATAGCAGAGCACGGAGCCATGTCCTGTGCAACAGTAGCCTTGGATGTTGTTTACGAGGCAAACCTTGTGGCAGACTCCGATAAGCTCTGAGCTGCTTTTTCTGTGGAGTCATCTGTCAAGGCAGTCCAGTACCTCATGGCCTGTTGCCATTAGGCACTGGACTGAAGGAAAAAAAAAAAAAAAAGGCTAGGAGTGCATGCACTGTTCCAGCAATCCACTTCAGAATCTGACCACCCAAAAAGTTTTTACCCAAGTTTTATCTTTGGTCAACAAACTTGTTCTTTCTGCAGTGACTATGTGTATATTCCAGGTACCTCTGCAGTGGAAGCTTTGCTTTAATTCCTCTGTGAAATCCTATGAAATAATAACTTTCATTCCTACCCAGCAGAACTTTTACAATCTTTTCTCCAAAGCCTGATGAAGGGTGTTTGTACCCAAAAGCTTGCAGTTAAAGAATTTTTTTTGCAAAAATCTTGTTGGTCTAATAAAATATACCATCTCTACTGCAAGTCCTGATTGCCTTTTGCTGTAATTCTGTTATTTAAGGCAATAGAAAATGTTGTGCAGAGAGCTGGTGTACATAGTTCCTCAGTATGTTTCCAACCAGCTGGCTTAATATACTGCATTTTAATTTACTTAGTTATTTACTGTCATGAAATAATTGTGTCTGCTTCTCTATAGACTGTTTACATAGGATTTAGACTAAATAATAGACCCATAACAAACATCCAAGACTGAAATTAACTCTTTGGAGCAGGGAAAGTGTTTTGAAGAATAACGTTTCTGGAAAAGAACGGTGAATGAGGTGAAGGAAAAGACAAAGAATTTTGTGGTGATCACATCATTCATACAAAAATGCCTGAGCAGAGCATTATTTCTGAGTGGAGCTTTGGCCTCAGATGAGCCGTTAATCTTTTGGTTTTGGTATTACATAATTTCTCTTCAATATTTTTGATCTTTCTAGCTTTTGGCAACCCGAGCCATGTGGTGAGTTAATAAGAGATTATCCAAATCTGGTGCTGTTTACTAAGGGGCACTTCATTCTACTATCCTGCATTGTGCAAACTGGAACACAAATCAGTGTCACTCTGAAAAAAAATGGATAGGATAAAAAAGCAGCCTATCAAACTATGCCTTTAATGTTCTATAAATAGCCCTAAAGTAGGGGTGGGCAAAATATAGCCTGTGGACCAGATTTGACCTGCCAGGCCATTCTATCCGGCCTGCAGGGCCCCTAAAAAATTTAGAAAATTTATATTTATCTACCCTTGGCTGTCTGTCAAAGATGACGAGAGACACAGGTAGTAGGACCCAGGGGGAGCTGGCAGGACTCAGTAGCAAGGCTACTTCTGATGGCAAAGGTCAGGGACTAGGGGATGGGACTTTTGATTGCAAGATGGTGACCAGGGTCGGGGCACCCGTCAAAGGGTGGGGCTACACATGCTGCCCTTGACAGCTTGCCTAAACTCAGTAAGCGGCCCTCCATCTGAAACTATTGTCCACCCCTGCGCTAAAGGTAGGCACCTGTAAAATCCACAGCCACACAACTCCTTAAGGAGCGTGGCCCAGAAATTCAGAGCAAGCACTGACCTGTTGTAACAGATGGTGGTGCCATTTAAGAGATCACTCTTTCTGGGCTCCTGTCAGGTTTGACTTAGCAGTAAGATTGGCTTTGGGCCTTTTGGGCCTTCCCAGGTATATACAGCAATGAGAGGGGCAGAGGAAGATTTGAAGGTTATCCCTAGGACCCTTCCCCTGGCCTGTTCTCCCCTTTCTCAGTCACCTCTAAGGCTTAGAGTTGTGAAGCTGTTGCAATGGGAGACCGCTGCCCTTCCCTCCGCTTGCCTAGAGACCGGGAGGAAGAGAGAGAAGCTCAACCCACTGCAGAGGCCCCTCACAGGGGACTCTCTATATGTATATGTCTAGCTTGGAGAGGCAGGTCTTTCCAACCAGGAACTTCTGCTGGGCCACCTGGGAGCCAGATCCTCAGCCAATATAAACCCTCTGCAAAGGAAGCATGCTGATTTATATGAACTGCAGATCTGGTCTTGGGACTTGAATCTTAAATCTGTGCCTAAATGCAAAGGTCTCCTCCAGTAGATCTATGCTTGGTTAAAAGATTCATAGATTCATAGACATTAGGGAGTGGAAGGGACCTCAGAAGATCATTGAGTCCAGCCCCCCTGCCAAAGGCAGGAAGTCTGCAGGGATCAAATGATCCCAGCAAGATATGCACCCAAACACCATTTGAATGAGTCCAGAGTACGTGCTTGCACCACGTCTGGGGAAGTCTGTTCCAGACCCTGGACACTCAGACTGTGAAGAAGTTTTTCCTTATGTTCAATCTAAATCAGTCTTCTAGGAATTTGTGGCTGTTGGACCTTGTTATTCCTTGGGGAGCTCTGGTGAACAATGGTTCTCCCAGATCCTAATGCACTCCACTGATGTATTTATAAGCTGCCACCAAGTCTCTCCTGAATCTTCTCTAGACTGAAGAGTCCCATGTCCCTCAGCTTCTCCTTGTAAGGTTTGCTTTCCTGGCTTTTGATCATACGGGTGGCTCTACTTTGGACTCTCTTGAGCTTATCCAAGTCCCTTCTGAACTGGGGGGCCCAAAACTGAATGCAGTACTCCAGTTGTGGCCACACCAAGGCCAAGTAAAGTGGGAGGATGATGTCCCTGGTTGTGGCAGCATGTGACCTAGGGGTGCCGTGACCTCCCCTAGCGCCCCTACCTACCGTGCCAAATCCAGTTTAAATGCACCCTCTTTATCTCACCCGCCACGTCTTTGATGTTAATATGTTCAAGGGAGGCTGCCTTTCTACCCTCTTTGGCACGGCCTGGATGTATCCTGGCTTGGTCTAACTGCCCGATGCACTCTGACCTTTGGGCTGCACATCAGTCCCACAGTTGCCCGTGCCCTTACAGGTCCCTGGACTCGTCTCTGTGCCCGCCTGTCTTGCCTCGCGGCTCTCACTCGCACTGGGGCCTGTCTCCTGCAGCTTCCACCCGCACAGGGGCCTTGCAGCCCTCACTGGGGTCAGTCCCCCCCCCCGCGGGCCTCGCAGCCCTCACTGGGGTCGGTCCCCCCCCCGCGGGCCTCGCAGCCCTCACTGGGGTCGGTCCCCCCCCCGCGGGCCTCGCAGCCCTCACTGGGGTCGGTCCCCCCCCCGCGGGCCTCGCAGCCCTCACTGGGGTCGGTCCCCCCCCCCCGCGGGCCTCGCAGCCCTCACTGGGGTCGGTCCCCCCCCCGCGGGCCTCGCAGCCCTCACTGGGGTCGGTCCCCCCCCCCGCGGGCCTCGCAGCCCTCACTGGGGTCGGTCCACCCCCCCCGCAGGCCTGCCTCTATATTATTGCCCATGCCAGGTCTTACCCTTATATCATCGCCCCCAACCGGGGCCTGTGCCTCGTGCTCCCCATGCCCTCGCCCCCAACCGGGGCCTGTGCCTTGCCCTCCCCACAAACTGGGGCTCAGGGGCCTTGGCCTTACCTGGCCCCCAGACCCCCTTCTTGGATCTTATGCCCACTGGGCTCCTCACAACGGGGCTCAGGCGGCCTCAGCCTTACCTGGCCCCAGACCCCTTTCCTGGGTCTTATGCCCCACTGGGCTTCCCCCAATTGGGGCTCAGGCGGCCTTGGCCTTACCTGGCCCCCAGACCCCTTTCCTGGGTCTTATGCCCACTGGGCTCCTCACAACCGGGCTCAGGTGGCCTCAGCCTTACCTGGCCCCAGACCCGCCTTCTCGGGTCTCATGCCCCACTGGGGCTTCTTGCGTGCACCCACACTGAGCTCCTCCTGATGCTGCCCACACCGGGGCTGGGGTCGGGGTCAGGACACCCCAAAATGCAGCACCACTCTCCAACACTAGGAACCCCCCCCACTACTGGGGAGCTCCTATGAGGCCTCCTCCAACCCCTACAGCCTCGCCCAGTCCTCTGGTGTTATACAACAACAAAACAGAAAACTCCCCCTCCTGGGTTCCAACACAAATTCCAAGCCAACCTGGCTCCCTTTTACGTATATCCTTATCAGAGTTTCCTCCACCCAGTATTGTCAAGCAGATGCTCTCCGGCCCTCAGGCTTCTCTGTTATGTTATGCTCTGCTCTGCTCTGCTCTGCTCTGCTCTGCTCTGCTCTGCTCTGCTCTGCTCTGCTCTGCTCCAACAGAGCTCCCTTTTCCTAGGCAGCCAGAGGGGAACTGACTGAGCTCTGAACCTGGCTTGTTTATGAAGGCCAGGCCCTGCCCCCTTCCGGTCATCTGACCAGACTGGTTGTCTTGGCAACCCGCACCTGTGCTGCCCTGGTGACGGGCAGCTGAGCCCATTCTACTATTGTCAGTAGCAAGCACCTTAGTGCCCTGCTACACTGGTTTTGCTAGAGATGCATCAATGGATGCATGCCAGAGTTTGCTTAGCTTTGCCCGCCACGGCATCAAATGCGTGAATCGTTCATCTTGTGGTCAGTCAAGACCCCCAAGTCTCTTTCAGTTATGGTGCTAGAGAGCACTGCCAAGCCTATAAGTATGATGCTGCTTGTTCCTCCCAAGGTGGAGCACTCTGCACTTCGGTACATTAAATGCCATCAGGTTTTGGTCCACCTAACTTGCAAGCATGTTCAGGTCAGCTTGTATCCCCAGCCTGTCTTCTAGCGTGGTTGCCTTCCCCCATAGTTTAATGTCATCCACAAACTTTACCAGTCCACATCTGATGCCCGAATCCAGATCATTAATGAAGATGTTGAAGAGTACCAGCCTGAGAACTGAGCCCTGAAGGATTCTACTGGTCACCTTGTGACATGTTGATTCACTCCCATCAACTAGTACTCAGCTAAAACAGCCAACAATTGATTTTGTTTCAGATTAATCCCACACATGCTGTTCATTTTCTACCCAACCAGTCATTTTAGAGCTAGACACTAAACTAGAAAGACTGTATGCTACTTGTAGCTTCCGTTTGCAACCTGATGGGTGAATTCAGCACATTCTTTTCATTAAAGAAAAACCACAAAACAATCTGTTTATGTGATATATTAAGATTTAGAATTTCCCCAGGGAATTTTTCCTTTACCACATTGGGTGGGGCTAATTTTAAAAAAGTACTTGGGCACCAGAAGTCAAGTACTACAAAAATTCCTGAACTCCTGCACCCAGGTTCTCTGTACAGTGCATTATGCACTTCAGCCACCACATGGAGCAGAGTTTCATAGATTTCATAGACATTAGGGCTGGAAGGGACCTCGGAAGATCAACGAGTCCAGCCCCCTGCCCAAAGGGCAGGAAGTCAGCTGGGGTCATAGGATCCCAGCAAGATAAGCATCCAATTTGCTCTTGAAGGTATTCAATGTAGGTGCTTGAACCACCTCCCATGGCAGGCTGTTCCAGACCTTGGGGGCTTGGACAGTAAAGAAATTCTTCCTTATGTCCAGCCTGAAATGGTCTTGCAGTAGTTTATGACCGTTCGACCTCGTCATCCCTTGGGGCACTCTGGTGAACAAATGTTCCCCCAGATACTGGTGGTCACCCCGATAAACTTATAGGTGGCCATCAGGTCACCCCTGAGCCTGCACTTTTCCAGCCTAAAGAGCCCTATGGCTCTCAGCTTGTCGTCATAAGGTCTGCTTTCCTGATCTCTGATCATGTGTGTGGCTCTTCTCTGGACTCTCTCAACTTCTCCACATCCTTTTTGAATTGTGGAGCCCAAAACTGGATGCAATACTCCAGCTGTGTTCTCACCAAGGCTGAGTATAGGGGGAGAAAGACATCCTGGGATTTGGTTGAGAAGCATCTATGGATGCAAGACAGCGTTTTGGTCGCTTTTCTAGCTGCAGCATCACATTGCAGGCTCATGTTCGTCTTGTGGTCAGTCATGACCCCCAAGTCTCTTTCTTCCATAGAAGTTAGAGTTACTTGGGCTAGGGACAAAAATTATACATAAACCAGTATAAGTGATTGGAAACCTGTTCAGATCTGTAACACAACAGAAGTTCAGTGCACATAAACCACTTTCAAAATGGCAACAACCAGTTTAAGATAAACCTGGATGGATGTAGTATCAGACTGAACTAGTTTAAGTTAAATCAGTTTATTGAACTTCTGTCCCAGCTCCCCTCCAGATTCAAGTTAACTCATGATCCCCCAGCGTCTGAGGATGCTTTCTACCTCCCCTTGCTGGGTAGGCAATTTAGCCTTGGCCTAAGTTGTTTGCCCCAGCCCAGCAGGGAGATGTGCTCTAACGCTCCCCAGCTTCTGGCCTAGGCCACTTCAGGCATGTGGCTTCATTTCTGGAATCAAAAGTGAATGTCTGTTCACTTGCTTATCAGTTCAATCTACACAGCTTAAATTAACCTGCAATGATTGAACTGATTCAGCCTTAGGCTTTTGACTATACTTAGCCCTAGAGTTGGCCAATAGGAATGTAAAGCACAGGGTGGGTTGTATAAAATCCTGCCTATCTGTGAGGCTGAGGCTTAGGCGCCTCCACAGCCTAGAACCCTCTCTTGAGACTAGGTGTCAGGGGTCAGGAGAGCAGACAGGCTGACTTACAACATTTCAACCTAAAACACCGTTTTTCAGGAACCAATTGCATCATAAGTCCAAAGACTGCCTGTACTTTAACTCACCAGGAATATTGTGTCCATTTTGGAGTCTGTGCCTATAGAGGGATGTGCACAAATTGGAAAAAGTCCAGAGGAGGGCAACAAAAATTATTAGGTATCTTGAAAACATGGCATATAAAGAAAGGCTGGAAGAAGAAGGACTACTTAATCGAGAGAAAAAAGGGCAGGTAAGGATTTGATAACACTCTACAACTGCAACAATGACTGGTGTAAAGGAGATGGAAAGTAATTGTTCTCTGTTTCCAGAGATGAGAGTACAAGAAGTAATAGTCTTAGATTGCAACCAGGGACGTTTTGGTTACACCTTAGGAAGAACTTTGTAACTAAGTGGTTCAAGAGACGAGCAGATGACCTAGAAGAAGTTGAGGAATCTCCTTCACTGCAATTTTCGGAAATGCAGATGTAGAGAAATATTTATCTGGGATGGTTTAAACAGAAGTGAACCTTGAGCAGGGAGCTGGACTGAATGACCTCGAGATTTCTTTCATCCTTATCTTGTATAAATATACATTTCTTGTATAGACCTATTTAACTATTTTAACAGGTGAGTTGTCTGCATTACTAGTATATTTTCTTGAACTTATCAAAAGCAGATATGAACCATAAACTCAGCTCAAAATTAAACTCAATTTTGGGATGTTCATATCCTAATCTAAACTGTGCACCTTGGGGGTTATTATTTATTAATAGATAATTGGTATATTGCCGGAAATATACAAAGATAGATATGACCTGTGCCAGTAATCGTTTATGATCTGAAAGAACATGAGCAAACAAATAACATAAGGGGGGGGGAGGGGGAGTTATTTGAAATCTAAAAAGACAAGTTAAAGAAAACATGGACTTATGTCAGTTTTGAAAACAAAATGATATGTTTAAAACTACCTCCTACTAAGAACTTGGATGGTCAAAGCATCCTTTATTATTGTTTGTATGGCCATAAGACACAGACAGTTCTCTTCACAGTTCCCCCCCTTTTTATTCCTCATTTTCCAGGACATTTTTAAGGTGGAAATCTTAGCTACCACTCCACTGTAACAATCTTTTGCTCTCCTGTAACACCTGTCATCTCGAAGTGTAGATCTCACACCTGTAGATCTCTAAGTGCTTCAAAAAGGGGGTCAATATTTTATCCCTACCTTGCACATGGAGGAGGAACAGAAAGGAGAAAGTCTGCCAAAAGTCATAACATCAGTGACAGAGGAAAAGAATTAATATCCCCTGAGATCCCAGGTTAGCATTCTGTCCACAAGGCCATTTTGTGTTCTTGGTGTTGCAATTGTATCTAAGGCAGTAGTTTTCAACATGTGGTCTGTGGACCCCTGGGTGTCTGAAGACTATGTCTAAGGGGTGGGACTGTGAAAGATGACTATGATCAATCAAAATTGTGTGAGTAGTCTGACATAACATTCAAATCAATCCACACCTCCATTCAAAATGTCCAAAGGGGTCTGCATCTCTATTAAAATTTCTAGGGGTCCGCAAATTAAAAAAAGGTCAAAAACCATGAGTCTAAGGCACTCAACTAGAGATTAGGGTCCACCTGTGCTCAGATGGCTGATAAAATACTTAATGACCCTTATCCCAAAGAACTGATGGCTTAATACCTGCTGTCTGTAGATCTGTTATTTTTATCTGTGTTACTGCAGCATAGGGAAGTCCCAAATGGGTCAAGGCTTATTGTAATAGATGCCATACAAGCACATAATAAAACAATAGTCCTTGTGCTAAATAGTTTACAACCCAAGTGTGCCCCAAGCATTTCTATAGAAATACATACCTTTGAGAAACACCCCCAAACTATCTCTTGTTAAGTAGTTGTGTATCATTTATTGTGCAACAGTCTCCTGAGATACCAGTAAAGCTACGATCACTTTACTTAGATAGTAGATTGAGGCTTTGTTTCTCAATCAGACTCTCACAGATTGAACATTGTCTGGATATACAGCCTCAGTGAAGTAAATAGGAGTCTACACAAGCTATTTTACTGTGTAAATTACATCCACATGGGTTTTCTTTTCTTTTCTTTTCTTTTGGCTAAGTTTTAAGAAACAGGAGACTAAACATAAGTTCCTAAATTCATACTTAAGTGCCTAACTAGGGAACCAGGTCTCCAGGTTGTAGCCTTATTGGTCTAAAGCAATGGTTCTCAGCCTTTTTTGTATTGGGGCCCATTTGTAAACATTGATGGTCAGTCCCAACCCAGTGCCCTCAGACCCTAGCCCCCACAGTGTGTGGGGCAAGTATGGCTCCAAGCAGCCCCTCACAGGCTGGAACTCTGTCAGCCTGCAAGGGAAAAGCCACAGTTTTCCATGCTTTTCTTTTTAAAGAATAATCCATTTTTAATGGTTTGTTGCTTTATTTTTAAAGTTTATTCGCAACCCTTTCATATATTCTTGCAACCCACTTTCGGGTTGCAACCCACAGGCTGAGAAACGCTGGTCTAGAGGCAAAAGGAATCAAAACTTGTGGCAGAGGTGATATCTTTTATTAGACCAACTAAGCAAGCATTTGGGCACAGGCACCGTTCTTCAGACATAGGAGATGGCAAAGATTGCAAAAGTTCTCCTATGCCTTATGAAGCATGCCTGTGCCCGAAAGCTTGCTTAGTTGGTTTAATAAAAGATATCACCTCTGCCTTGAGTTTTGATTCCTATAACTAGGGAACCTTGTTCTCAAACATTGAGTACCTCCTTTTGCCTTTACTGGAAACTGCTGATAGTTCAGGGCTTTTGCATAGAAAGTTGCTTTATTAAGCATCTATATAAATGGATTTCAGAATCAACCTTAAGACTCATATTTTGAAGACCTTGGCATGTGTTCACAGAGAGTGTTTTAATTTGTCTTAAATAATGAAAATGAAACAATGAAATAACTCCATAGACGGGATAAAGGAGTTGTTCCAATATCACCCTGGGGTAACCAGGATGAGAATTTGTCTCATGTTTTTTGTCCAGTGATGCCTCAATAAATTTACAGTTGAAAAATAAAACAATACATAACGTGAATCAAAGTTATTCAGTTTCTCCAGGACTGAAAGCAACCTTCTTGCTTAAACGATTTGATGCAGAATTCAAACTGAGAAAGATCCTGTCCTTCCCAAGATTAACTAGAGTTTGTCAGTTAGTCAGGTATGTAAATAAAATATTTTAGCTTGTCCCCACACCATCATTTTCTCCCTCCCTGCAAAACCAATGTAATTAGAACAAACTCTGCAAAAAAAAAATTTCCTAAACTAGCTTGGTAAAAGAACTTGTCTGTGCCGTTTTGTTCAGAAGCTGTGGAGTGAAGTGAGTTTCCCCAGGACTAAATTTGGTGTAACTCCTTTGAAATCCAGGTGGTCAGGGAAGCCATTTGCTTCTTCTGCATTGCACCAGGGATGAATTTGGTTTGTTTTTTTGAAGTACTGTTTGCTGGCAGAGTGAGACAGCAGGGAACTGCAAGCAATGGTGAGGAAATAGGAAGACAATGGAAGAGCAGAAGAGGAAGAGAGAAAGGAAGGTACTCTTGTTATTGAAAGCAATTCAACCCTATTGTTCTCAGGCTGGACCTTGGGAGATGTGGATGGAGCTGGTGTTGACTTTAGATGTACAAATACAACTTATAAAATTACAGTTTTGCATCACAGGTGCCCCAAGGCTTCCTCTTTCTCTCTCCCTTTTTCACTTGCTGGCATCTTACATTGCCTTAGGTAATCTGCCTCATTGCCTCTTTCTCTGCTTATGAACATATTGGGTGCATCTACATGTGCACTTTACTGTGGAGTTGACTAATTAGCTCTACAATAAAGCATCATCATGTACACATGTGGTGCTCTTAGGCCAGAGTAAACTAATTAACGTAGGATAGTACTGCCCAACACAAGTACTATCCTACAACAGAGTTATTTACTCTGCTGCAATGCACGTGTAGACAGTGACCAGGGCTGGCTAGGACACAAGGGTGCTACAGTGTAGGGCTGCCTGGCAGCTAGCCACACATTGTATCATCACCCTTGTGCCCCAGCCAGCTCCTCCTCATCACATGGAGCCGAACTGTAGCAGCCCCAAGCTGACAGCCTGACCCACTTCCAGCTGGAGCTGCACCACCGCGGGTCAATGTGCTACAGTCCCAGGTGCACATATAAACCCCAGTGCAGACTGCACTAGAATTTATTGCTACCTGTTAATTGCACATGTAGATGCACCCTCTGTGTCGGAGGTACTGTACTAGTGCACATCGTTGATCCAAAAATGTGGTGTCTGGCCTCTGATTTCTGTCAATATATGATGTTACACACACACATGTACACCTGAATGAGCACCTGACTGATTTTACAATGTTATAACATAGAGATGGAAAATTCTGTCTCACCCCCTTGCTGACATTCCATATACACTCTGAAACATAAGGTTTAATTGATTTTTTTATGACCTGCTACAATAAAACAAAAAGAGTTATCAATGTACCATTGTTTTTCTGTTCGTAAACTACTATACTTTGAAGTTCACCAGCCTTTATTCCATGACAACTTCCTGTTACTTTAATTCTATAGATAAGCCAAGAGAGAGCAGGAATGTGGGTACATGCACAAGTGCATGTAAAATGGTGTTGTCCTACATACATTTTCAGAAACAAGTGGAGTTCAGGGAAACAAATAATTTCATAAAAGCCAAGTTTCTAATGTTAATGTGAAGTTAAGTGGTTGCCCAATAATGACTTTAAGGGCAGTGTTTTATGTTTTAAAGCATAAGGACCATAACAGAATCTGAAAAAAATGAAGTTTTTTCTTAAAAGCAGTTATAAGAATCCCTCCAAGCACAGGCGACTGGTACGGGGGACATGCCTCCCCACCCCGAGATTGGCCCCCGACTTGGCACTGCTGAAGATGGGGCAGTTTTTCTGCCGTGCAGGCTGGCGGCATGTTGCGGGGTGGGGGGCATTAACCCACAGCACAGAAGTATAGAAGTGGATATGGGGCTTTTGGCCCGCCCCTGGGCCTGCTCACAAATTGTGCCCCTTCAGATTCAGGAGGCACCAGTCACCTCTGCCTCCAAGAAGTAGGTGTGCTCATTGTAAGTAAACAAAAGTTTTAAAACCGACTTGTTCAGCTGGTGAGATTTAGCCCTCATACATTAATAAATACTTGTAAATATTCTGAATCAGTACAGTTGTTGCCTGCTCTTGCATACGTTTAGCCTTATGCATGTAAATAATCTACTGAAGTCAATAGAACTATGCTAATTTTCACCAGCTACAGATCTGCGTTAATGGGACTACTCACATTAAGCTGAGTACATGTTTGAGCTCTTGTAACATCAGGTTTAGCTGTACTGTATCATCAAAGGCTACAGATCAAATCTGAGCCCTTTATGCAAATCTGGGGACAATCAGAGACACAGCACCACAGCTCCACACTCAGAGCAGCTCTACAGTGCCTAGAGCAGTCCCAGCTCCTGCCATGCTGATTGCAGCAGTGTGATCAGCTGCCATGGCAACAATGGCTGCTTTTCTGCTCCCCCCTACCCCCCAAAGGTTGGGGTTGATGCCCTGGTTGTACCCACTTCACTCCCCCCCAGTTACGCTACTGAAGAAAATTAACTATAAATGACAAATAGCATAGCCCTCAGCTCCAAGCAGGACTTCAAAAACAATCCGTCACACATTCAGATTGCTGGCCCCTGAGTGGCTATGTAGACTATATGTAGGCTTTATATGCAAATATTTCATTTAACTGTGAAGTGTTAAAAAGAATTTGTTTCGTTGGCTGAATCTCAGGAGTGAAACAGTATTCCCTAAATGTTGAGATTCTCTATTTTTTTTATTAAAAGTACTTTAACTGAAATTGTATTAAAGATGCACAGAGGAAAATGGCCCCATCCCCTCCCTAACAAATAACCCCAAATGAAAGCATCCTTAGGCTGGAAGAGACTAGAACAAACATTAATAAAAATGTATAAACTTACATAATATATTTATAAAAAGGAGCATAATTGTCAGAGGCCCTGAGAGAGCTCAAACATTGGAATGTGTGTTCTCCCAGGAAGGAAGAATTGAATATGCGAGTTTGTAAATTCCAGTAACATTGCCTGTTCTAGTCTTTTGATGTGCCTAAGGAGTATTTTCAGTTATATATGGTTTTCAACTACAGTTTTTCAGAGTTCTGATGGGCTTCTGCAACTTTGTATTTCAGCCTGCTACCTCCCACTCCACATTATCTTGTGTACAATACTCTGCTTTATAGAAATGAAAATGTCCTTGCTTCCAACAGTTTATACCAATAAATTTATCTGAATAGCCATAAAAGGTGGGCATCTCCATGGCCCAGTGTAGGCAATGTTCACAGTGTATGGTGGGGCTGCTGCTGTGTGTTTTGTGCTCTCAGCGACCCTGGGAATTTGGGATCAGATTCCTACAAAGCCCTCTGTTTGGCTCTTAAGAGTAATTCTTGGTCATGCTGGCTTTATTTTCCCCTTTTCATCTCAATGCCAAAACAGGGGGAGGCTGCACAGAATACCAGGGATCTTGCACAGCTTGCATACAGGCCAACCAGAATTTCAGGCTTTCCATTCAGGGAAGTACAGAGACTATAAACCCTTCAGAGATGGGGTGGCAGTCATTACTGTGATTGCGTTTGTGGCGATGTACCTGAGCCAGCTTTAAACTTGCTGGCCCTGGTACTGCTTGTACCATAGTTGTGGCAAGACACAGCTCATCCTGGGATAAGTTGTTAAGTATTTAGCTCAGCTTCTCAGGCAGGTTTTGCAGCCAGCATTGAGTTCAGTCATGATGTGGCTACACAGCTGGCAGTACTCAAACCAGCCAGCTTTGTATGTCTACATAAGCACAGAAGCTGCAACAGAGGCATATTTTCTGCTGGAACTGCTGTTTCTTCAGGTCAACCAGGAAACTTAGGGAAGTATTCTTGCAGCAGCAGACTTTCTCCTGATATTTCCCCTCAGGTGAGCTAGTTCCACATAGCTACAGCCCTTAGTAGGGGCAAGGTGTCACAACCTAGACCCACAGTTATTAGATGTTCAGGTGCCGCAGTGAGGAGAATGGCATAAAAAATCTTCACAGGATTCTGAAAGATGGATTGAGATGTAATTTCAGTGGGGAATCACACTGATACTCCAGTGATGAAAGTTTTTAAAAATCTTGAGATAGACGCACAGGGTCATGTAACAAAGGTGATTCAAATTCTATTTAAATCAGAAATATATGAATCAGAAGCCCATATGATCATTAAAGCATAGGAATACTGGTCAGCAGACTGTCCATTTGCAATAAGAGGCAGCAAAAGCTAATACAGTGAAGCCACATTTCTAATAATAACTGCTATTCTCAGGCCCCACTGATCTTGACCTTTAAAAAAATCACCTTTCACTGTACCATCAGCACTGACATACAGGAGAAATGCTCTAACAGGGAGAAATTATGACATTAAATGATGTGATATTGATACTGTGAGAATTCGGCTACATTATAGCCTTCCTGTTCTTTCCAGAAATATAAATGGAATATACTGTTTGCATTATGCTAGTGATTGAAGGTGATATTTGACTAATCAAAATATTACAATATTATCTCTTGGTTTCAGAGAAAATGAGTCATGCCATAGACGGTAGTAGCAATCGGCATTTTGTTGTCTCTTTAAAAGACTGAGCATGTTCCACCCATGAGAACACACAGACTCTAGAGATCTGAGAGGTGAAAACTCTTTGACTCCTGTCTGCTAATACAAACCGGCATAAGAATATGTTTTGCAGGGCTGTGTTACTACAGAAATGTCATAGTGCACCCATAACTAAACTACCCTTTTCCTGTGGAGGACACTTGCTGGATTCTGATTAGATGGGGTTTGTCATACCTTACTTTGCACAGGGTTTGCCAAGCCCAGAGTAGGCTCTGGGTTTAAAAAAGAAGTCAGTTATGTTTAGTGGTATGTTGTATTGGCATACAAAACTGTGAAATTTAAAAATATATATATGCTTATTTGTCATCTGTTTCTTTGAGCTTTCAGGGTACACTTGTTACATTTTTCAGGTAGTTCTCTATAGCCACTAAAGACTAGAAAGCTCTGTTTTTTAAAAAACTGAGGTTCTCATGTAATCACTTGTCTCCAAGGAGCTGGATCTTTTATGTAAAACATAGTTACCTTAAGTTTTTAGCAAGATAAAGCTGTGAGGGCTGGCAGACTAGTTAGTTGCCCATTACTGTGATATCTCAATACCTTCTAAGAGAGATGCATACAAAAATGTGCCTTTACCAGCCTTCCTGACTTATTTAGTTTGTGTATGGCAAAAATAGTTTGTCAGTGTTTTTTGGTGGCAGGTTTTAATCAATTACTATACTGCATTTAGACAGTGTCCTAGTATGCCTGAGCCTTTAGGTAAAATTCAGGTCCAGCTCCTACCTACCTTGTGTTTCTTCTCACATTGTAGGACTGTAGGCTACAAGACCTGCTGAGACAGGAGGACACAGTAAAAGGAAGTCCTTCCTGTTTGTCTGGAGGTTGATCGATTAATTGCTAGGCACACAACATAGGCCTGCATTGTAGAGCAATGTAGCTACCTGAACTATCTTGGTTTGTCTAGCTGCAGCACCAGAGGACTCTACAGGGTCTGATATACTCAGCTGCTGGTGTGTTAAGCATGTGGGAAAGATACTGTTATCTTTGTTAGTTATTTAAAATTTGTTAGCTCATATTAGCTAATGGGCTGAAAGCATACCTTAAATGCTATTCTACGTAAAGTCATGTGGGGAAAGGTGCCCTGAGCAAAAGACGTAGTTAGCCATGTTACTAGTCTGAAGTCAAGTAGAAGGTAGTGTAGATTTGCACCTTAGGCTGTATCCATATGAATGTGAAAACACTGTGACATGCATGTGATGCATGGGGATCCATTTGCTGTGCTGCATATTTGCAGCATGGGAGCAAAATTAGATACCGGAAAATCTTGGTATCTAAAAAGAACAACATGGAAAAAAGTGGCGTGGCACATGACGGACTCAAGGGTAATGCCTCCAGACCTCAGGTTGGGGAGGACCAGGTTAGAGAGCCTCTGGAGGGGCTGGAGGTGTTCAAATCAGCAGGTTCAGATGCTCTCTACCCCAGGGTGTTGAGGGAGCTAGCAGGGGTTATTGCAGGGCCCTTGGCACGGCTTTACGAGCGCTCATGGTGATCGGGCCAGGTGCCGGATGATTGGAAGGTAGCCAACATGGTCCCCATCTTTAAAAAAGGGAAGAGGGAGGACCCAGGCAACTATAGGCCCATCAGTCTTACCTCAATCCTAGGGAAACTCTTTGAGAAGATCATCATGGGGCACATCTGTGATGGGCCGGCCTCAGAGATGATGCTCAAGGGCAACCAGCACGGTTTCATTAGGGGCAGATCATGTCAGACCAACCTGATTGCCTTTTATGATCAGGTCGCAAAAGCATTGGATGCAGGTGTTGCCGTGGATGTAGTCTTTCTGGACTTCAGCAAGGCCTTTGACACTGTCTCCCACCCCATCCTCATTAAGAAATTGGGTAACTGTGGCACTGATGCCTACACACTCAGATGGATTGCAGATTGGCTGAAGGGCCGCACTCAGAGGGTGGTGGTGGATCGGCCATATGCAACCTGGGGGGAAGTGGGCAGTGGAGTTCCCCAGGACTCGGTCCTTGGGCCCATGCTGTTCAATCTCTTAATCAGCGATTTGGGCAACAGGGTGAAAAGCATCCTGTTTAAATTCGCTGATGACACCAAAATTTGGGGTGAGGTGAGCACACTAGTAGGGAGGGAAAGACTGGAGCAAGACTTGGATAGGTTACAGGGGTGGGCTAACAAAAACAGGATGCGTTTCAACACTGACAAGTGCAGGGTGCTGCATGTGGGCAGTAATAACCAGCAGCACACTTATAAGATGGGAAACTCCCTTCTTGAGAGCACGGACGCAGAAAGGGATCTTGGAGTCATTATTGACTCCAAGATGAACATGGGCCGACAATGTGAGGTTACGGTTGGCAGGGCTAACCGGACCTTGTCGTGCATCCACAGGTGCATCTCAAGTAGAGCCAAGGAGGTGATCCTCCCCCTCTATGTGACACTGGTCAGGCCACAGCTGGAGTTCTGTGTGCCCCACTTCAGGAGGGATGTGGACAATATTGAGAGGGTCCAGAGGAGGGCCACTCGCATGATCTGGGGACCACAGGGCAGACCCTACAATGAGAGACTGCGGGACCTGAACCTGTTCAGCCTTCACAAGAGAAGGCTGAGGGGGGACCTGGTGACAGTCTATAAACTCACTAGTGGGGACCAGAAGGGTTTGGGAGAGGCTTGTTTCCCCTAGCGCCCCCTGGCATAACAAGGAATAACGGCCACAAGTTGTTGGAGAGTAGGTTTAGATTAGACATCTGTAAGAACTACTTCATGGTCAGGGCGGCTAGGATCTGGAACCAACTTCCAAGGGAAGTGGTGCTGGCTCCTACCCTGGGGGTCTTCAAGAGGAGGCTTGATGCCTACCTAGCTGGGATCATCTGAGCCCAGTTTTTTCTCCTGCCCTGGCAGGGGGTTGGACTTGAAGATCTACAAGGTCCCTTCCGACCCGACTTCTATGATTCTATGATGTGGCTGCAAGGTGTGCCACCAGAAACCAATGGCTGGCTGGCCAGAGCTATGCTCTGGCTGCTGGCCAGGCTCCGTGCACCTGGATCCCTGCTGCTGCAGCCCTGGGAGGCCCCCAGGACCCCAGGTAAGACTGCCAGGGCCAGCAAGTGCTGGGCCCAGCCTGCCCTACCCCACCTGGGGCAATTTGCCGCATGCCAGAAAGCATGTGCAGAGGAGTGCCTGGAGACAAGTAGCAGTGGCACAAATATGTGCCGCTGCTATTTGTTCCCAGGGAAATGCACATTCCGTTCTTGGGGATGTGCCCGTAGAAACTAACCAAAGATGTATATAGCACAAGCTTTCCTGGGCTGAAATTTACTTCATCAGATGAAGGTTCTGTGGCCATAGTGAGAGTGCTGGGAGGCTGAAGAAATGTGTCATAGGTCATAGTTACAGATGACTTATAATTACATCTTATATGTTTTCTTAAAATCAGGCCTGAGGAGAAGGGGTGCTGGTGCAGGAATTTCCTGTTGAGAGAGGATGTGCTGATGATGTGTTTACTAAGCCCAACCCCAGACTTTGTTCAGGAACTCTAGTCATGTGTCTAGGTTGTATGAAACTGAGGAAGAAAGTGAAGGACTACAGGTCCTGGATTCTGAAGAGCACAGTAACTCCTTCCTCCCAAGATACATGTAGTTAAACTACTCAAACTAATATCTGGAGTGATCTTGTCATCAAGAAGAGACCAGTGTTGTGTGAAAACAGTTTAAGGTTTTTTCAGCTTTCCTTTCCAGTTTTGTTTTTATCTTAAACTAAAAAATATAAAGTGAAATCTGCAGATCAGAACAACCTCATGCTTGACTTCAGCAGTCTCAAACTTCCTTCCTAAAAACACTCACTTGGCCAGAGGTACATAGCCACTGAGCCTAACCTTTCTGCACCCATTTGGTACTATTGTTAATCCCTGGAAAAGAACAAATCGGGAAAACTGTGCCTGAAAATCATCTGTATGTTTCTGTAATTAGCACTGTGTGATACTGTGGGGACCTTTTTTTTTCCTGTTTTCCTGACCAAGATTTTGAAGCAAAGAAATTAACTCCTGAAAATCCATTGCAAGTTTTACAGATGCCCAATACCCATTAGAATAGAATTAGAGGAGTTGTAATTACTCGGTGGATATCTGCGCAGCGTGTACCTAATCAGTCATGCTTACACTAGTTGAGTCTTAGCATCTCGATTTAAGGATCACCTGTTAATCTAGAATGCCACACAATGGAGGTATATAAGTGTATGGTCGCTATTTTTGTTGATCACTGGAGCGAGTACAGTTCTTGGGATTCTAAAAATGACTGTACCAGGTGATTTTGTGGTAATGGCTTTGGTAAAAGTCTGAGGGCTTCTGCTTCAGTTTGGATGAGGAGTGCTGACTTCAACAGGCAAACAAACAAAAAAACCCACTCTGTTCCCATTCCCTTTCTGTGTAAGCAAATAGGGTAGTGGTTCCCAACCTTTTTAGTCTAAAGCACCCCTTATTAGATTCAAGGTACCCCTTGGAAAATGCTACCTCTTACCTTTCATTTGTTTCTTCATTATGAAAGAAATAAGAGTGATTTGTCTGTTGTAAAGTATTTAGAAAGACCACAACAGATCAGGATGCTATTTTTTACAGAATTCATTCCTATTTGAAATCTCTGGGTTTCTATTGTGAATCATATGTAGGCGTTTGCACACCTAAAAGTGCTAACGTTGTAGACATCCTACAGCACCTTTAAAAATCTCTCATCACATGCCAGAGTGCCATATCACTCTGATTGAGAATCACCAAAATACTTCCTGAAAAAAAACAAGACCTTGCTTTACATGCTGCAGTTGTCCTTGCCATGTTAGTGAAACTGAGGTGCAGTGACATTGGACTGTATGGTGGAACCACTGAGCTAGCGGCAGCCTTCGCTACTGGCAGATTTTTTTTGGACTTTAGTAAAGTCAACATTCCTTGTCTGAAAGATTTATCTATCTCTCTTTTAATACAACCATTTGGTTAGCGCTTGAGCCTCATTTTCACAGAAAACAAGAAAAAAATTACAGTATACTAAAGATATCCTGCAAAAAAAACCTCTCTCCTACAACACATTACTGTATCATCTGGGACGTACCTAGACTCCTGGCAGCCCTGGGTGAACTTTTACTATTAGGCTCTGCTTCACCAAAGATAATGATTTTTTGTTGCATCTTGTTTCATTTTTGAGCCCTGTTTCTGTCTGGATCCCAGGCGGACACCCAGTTCGCCCATGCCTCTGTCTAGCCCTGTGTATCTATCACATAGGATTTCCACTGGCTTTTGACATACATCTCCAAAATTTAAGATTCTCAATTGCTGTCCAATTTAGGGGTGCCCGGTTTAAACTGACAAGGTGTCATCTTAGGGCAGCCATACTCCCAGTCCCATTGAAGTCAATGACTAAATGAGTTCAGTGGTGCACAGTCAATACAGGGAGCCTGATTAATTTGCATTAAATGGTGCTAATTATAATTCTCATGTTTATTTTTGAGGAATGTTTCATAGAGATGACAAAATATTGGAAGAGGCAAATAACTTTTGAAATGTCTTTTATTGGACCAAGTGTGTTGAATTGAGCGAGCTTTTGAACAAGCTATTGGGCAAGGTTTTTGGACCTGAGGAATGGTACTTGATGTCCAAAAGTTTGTCCAACAGCTCTTCCAACCATAGTTGGTTAAATAAAAGACATCAGAAAACATCCTTACCTCTCAGCCATTTCTCAGTCTATCACAGCTACAACACTCCAACCCTACTACAAAATATTGAAAAACTTTCAGTAGTGTAGCATTTCATCCTGACTACATAAATGAAAAGCTATTTATATGCATCTATTATTTATATGCAAGTCTAGAAGCAGAAGCTATTATTAAGGTGGCCTGCAACTGTTTGTATGCCAAATGTTTACCTCAGTTATTTATTTATTTATTTATTTATTATCACAGGTTAAATGTCTCAGCTGTTTCTGA
This sequence comes from Crocodylus siamensis, assembly GCF_052110815.1. NCBI lineage: Eukaryota > Metazoa > Chordata > Crocodylia > Crocodylidae > Crocodylus > Crocodylus siamensis. Next base: position 181,197,944 of record NC_143395.1, read on the forward strand.
GAATGGAACTAGCAAAAAATACCCAATATTGCAATGCAAAAGAATATGGGTGATGTTTTCTTTAAGGATCTTTATCTATCCCATGCACCAGGGCAAGACCTTGAATTTGCAGGAGGGGAGGAGGGTGCTTTTTGCCAGGGACATACTGCCTTCCAATCCCTATGAAAATCCAACTGAATTACTTAAGTTACCAGCCTCTGAAACTAAGCACAAGCTAAGTTTCTTCTTCTTCCCTCACTTGTCCCGTCTAAGCAGGGTTGCTGTTGCAGATCATACTCCACCAGCTGCTCTCCACCAGCTTCAATCACAGGATCTTTTTCTTACAACTCCTTCCCTCTCCACTATCTTTCTCCATCTCATCTTTAGTCTTCCTTTCCCTGGTAGTGCTTTCGGCTAACTTCTTTTCCCACCTGCTAAGTTAAGCCGCTTGAATGTCAGAAGTTTCTGTCCTCTGAAGAAGCTCCTAGGAGTGACCTCCATGCTGCAACATGGCAGCAAGGATTTGACGGTGAAGCAGGAGAATCCGGGCTCTGCCCTAGGACATACTCTTCTGACGTGCCAGAGGAGGCAGATCCGTTTGCGAGGGGACGCTGTCATGATGTGACAGTGTCAGGGAGGCAAGGGTGCTGGGTCTGCCCCCAGAAGTGTAATGCCAGTGCAGGTGCTGGACATGCTCTCAGTACTGCCAATGCCAAGTGGTGGCACCAATGCAGTTCCTCTGTCCCCTGTCCCCTGAAGCTCACAAGAGTATTTGTCATGAATAAACACTGGGGTTATTCAAATACACCTCCCTGAGGGTGCACTCAGGTCACAGCTGCAGCCATGAGAGTTACGCTTGGCCGCTTCCAAAACGTGGGAAGCGGAGATCCCGGGGCTGGCACCATGCTCAGGCAAACAAGTTTGCGGGTGAGGCCATGGGGCTGTGGCATGAGGGCGCATGCTTTCCTGCCAAGCCACTTGCAGACGTGTCCTTTGTGTACCAAATTCCCCAGCATTTTTTCTCAGCTGCAAGAGGCTGAACATGAAGCCACTTGTACTGCTACCCCGTCAGAAACATATGCCCAGAACTGAGATCTGATCCAATGTGTAGAGAGGCAAATAAGAAAAAAAGGATGTGCCAAAAAATCTCGGGGGGACGGCGCGGGGCAGGCTGGCACCCTGTGGGAAGCCGCCTTGCGCCAGGACGAGCCGCAGCCCCCGACCCATGCCGCAATAAAGCCCGCGGGATCTCGAGCAGCCCAGGCCACCTCGGCCCGCCTCAGGCACCACTGCGGGACGCCCCGCCCTGCCTGGCCACGCTCCCTCTCCCGATTGGCTGCGGACAAGCTCGGGGGGGCGGGGTCCCGGAACAGTAGTTTCCGCGACCTGCTCCCTCCAACCCCCCCTGCAGCCCAGCGCGTGCTCAGAGAGCGCGGGCAGGGGGTCGCGAGGACAAGTGTGACCCCGCCCCGGTTGAGGGGCTAGATCTAGCGCCGCCTCTCGCCTCGGCATGTGGCGGCACTTCCCCCCCGCAGCCGGCTGTTGCTGCCGCCCAGGGGCTGAGCTCGGGGTGCAGTGCGTGTGAGTGAGCGAGGGCGGGAACCAGGCGGCGGCCGCCCTGCGCGGGGCGGAGGCGCCGCGCCCAGCCCGGCCGGCCGGCACAGGCAGCGGCGGCGGGGGAGCGCGTGACGGCCCCCCCGGCGCGAGGCGAGCGGCGCCCAACTGCCGGCGCGGCGGGTGCGGGCTCTGGGGCCAGGTGAGGGTCGCGCATGGAGCCCGGCGGGCGGCCGCGGCCCTGCTGAAAAGCGATGGTGGATGCGGGAAGGGCGACGGGAGCGACCTGCGGCCGGCACCAGCCCCTGCCCGGCAAGGTGAGCCACCCCAGGGGAGCTCACGGCGTCGGGTCGCGCGTCTGTCGCAGTTTATATTATGTATGGTCGCTTCTCCTCGCGGCGCCGCGCCGCCGGCTGCAACACGTTTCCGGGGTGGCTGCCGCTGTGGCGCCGGGCTGGGTGCTGGTGCAGGGCTGGTGTGCCCCGCGGGCTGAGCCCGGCCTGGCCCACGTTAGGCGGAGTTGCTGGGAGCTCGTCCCCATAGCAGCTCCGCGACCCCCCGCCGCCGCTTCCCTGCCTTGCCTGCGCCTCTGGGGAGGGCCACGCACCGGCAGCGTGCAGAGAGGGGAGTGTGCGGGCAGACACGGGTCGGTCCGATCTCGTTTATGAGACAAACTAACATAGTTGGACAATTCTGTTGCAAGCTTTCGGGCACAAACACTCCTCGTCGGGCTAAGGAAGCGCTTGGTCTGTGCTGTTCCTGGAGGGACTAGGAAAGAAGTTGGAGGCCGGGAGCCGCGCGAGAGAGACAGTCAGGGAAAAGGATGGTGGAAAAGCCAGTCCATGAGGATGGTTTAGACGGGGACGATCCTGCCTTGAGCAGGAGTGGACTAGTTGCCCTCCTCAGTTGGCTTGGACTAGATGCCCCCCTTTTGCCTCCCCCTCCCCCCCGTTTCAGTGATTTTAAGTCCCCTGAAGAAAACTCCCTATTCATCCTGCCCATTTTCTTCTCCCCTCCCCCCCCTTCTAGAGAGGTAGGGGCCAGTGGGGGGGGAGGGGAGGAAAAAGAAACCAAACCCCCCAGGTAGCTGTAAGCCCATCTTCCCTTTGCCTCTCTGCAGGTTTGGTGCTTTTTATATGGTTCGATTTTTCCATTGAACTGAGAAGTTTGTTTTCCTTACCATCCTCACCCCCCTTGAGTGACAGATGCATACAATTGAGCAGAAAGCTGGCTAGGTATAAAGGGAGGAACAATGGAACTGATTACACGAGAGACCTGATCCCAACCCTGTTGAAATCAGGGGAAGGATTGGATCAGGCCCAAAGTACTATCAAATGCACCAGGTCAAAAAGAGAAATGACTGCTACTCTTTTCCATCTCAGCTGATCAAGAGATGATTTTTCCACCAGTAAGTGCTGGTAGAGTTTGAGTGTTTAAAATCATTAGTGTCCCTTTTAATGACAATAATTTATGAGTTATAGCAGGGAAGTATTCATCTTTTAACATTATACTTACCAACGAGGATACCTGAAACTACTGCTAGGAGACTCTTTCTGTGTAGGCAAGTCTTAATTTTTTGGAGGGGGCTTTTCTCCTTTTTTGTTAGATGTCTACATTATCTCCATCTGTGTGGTTTTCCTATTTAAGTTTAATTGCAGAGATGAGTGGGTTATACAATGGAGCATACATTTTAGTAATGAAACTTTAGTAATGAATGGTACACTCAGCAATTTACTGAAAATGTTATGTCTATTCCAGAGACATGTACAGTAAGGTCGGGATAGGTGATTTGTTGGACGTTGTATAACAGATACTCAGATGGGAATAGATCCCAGGTCTCTGATACCTAGTCTAGTGCCTTTTCCAGTAGATGACACTCCTTTTGATGCTGAAAGGACTGGCAGCTGCAAAAGGATTTTTAATGCCCTTGTCATCCTGCTTTGCCTATGGCAAGTTAGGGTGTTCCTGATGCTTTCAGGCCCTGTGCTTGGTAGCTGGGGGAGAGTGTGGTTGTTGTGCAGTTTTGTTTTGAATAAGCAAAATGGACACTTGTATAGGGTGGTTTAGATACCCTTGAATAATAGCAGATGTGTAACGTTCTTTTGCTTACGTGATGATTGGTGTTAGTAGTATTTATTACAGTAGCATGAAGATGAGCAGTGACTCTTAGGTTAAAGTTTAGGAGTTGGAGTATGGATAGGATGAACTGGGAGAATGTATGTATGCTTGGGTTCTAACTGCAGAAATGCTTATACCCATGTTTAGCTTGCTGCATGAGTAAGTTCACTGAGCGTTAGAAATTGCAGTGGATCCTTCTCTCTGTGGGTTGCTAGGCACTGGCATTTTGCTTAAAATCATGTATTTTATTACCTGCTAGTGCAACCCTGCTGGTAATAAAACTATTTCAGACCATCTGACACCAAGCCTGGCTACCTCTGAGCTGAACAGTGTCTGTTTTTTGTTTTTTGTTTTTTTTTTACCTTTGAGTCACAAAACAATCTATATTTCTGCTCCCACTGGTAGAGATTGAGAGCTGCAAGATGTTAAGGCTTGCAAGGCCAGTGTTCTGAGTGTTATAGAAGTCTTCTGTCTTTGAGTAGAGACTGTAGTGTAGTGTTTATTATGTAGACTTGGCTGAGATTTCTGTATTCATGCCAATCTAGACTTAAACTACAGGAGAGCACTCTAGCCGCAAAGATACTCAGCTAGATAGCTGTGGACTCTAACACCCCTTTTTTTCAATCTATATTTCATTTCAGACTCTTCTTGCCAGCCTTTTTTTCTTAAAAATTGAAATCCTTCATTTTTTTCAGGATGCGATTTTTAAATTGTCACATTGTTAGTAGTTGTCAAAAGCATTTTGGTAAACCATTTGCTTTTACGAAACTGAAATAAAGCATAACTCCTGCCATTCAGTTGACGATTTTCCAAACAGTGCCTCCATTAAAATTTTAACGGGAAGTGATTAAACAAACAAAAAGGAACAGAAATATAGGGGTGAAATGAGCTTGATCCAAAACTTCATTTTACTGATTTCAATTCTATCTAGTGTTATGTTAAGCTTTTGATAGTTTACTATTCCTTTATCCCTCTCAGCCCAAATATTTGAGGTCAACAGTTGGTGTTTCTTTCCGTAACTTGGGGAACATGAAACGTACTGTCAAATCTGCTGAGAACACTATGGTTTTAAAAATCCTGAGGGTTGAGATGGCCAGAATGGGTCTTGTTTTCCTTTTTTATTCTTAAAACACCCTACTCTTACACAGTTGATTAAACAGTTTTCATTTATTTTCATTGTAAAATGGGTAAACAGATGTGAGGAGTGAGCTCATCTGTAGAACTTTTTAAAATATGAAATCAGTGATGTGGTTATAGGAATATTTTTGTTTGGTTATTGTAACTTATAACCCACTAAAACTTGAAACGAATGTGTTTCTCTTTTTTCCTTTTTATATTTTCCCTGCTGTTTTATATGAATGTCTGATATAGTAAACCATTACACAGAAGTAATTGAAACAGACTTGGAAAGTGTGAAAGTGTTTCTATTAACCCTTCAACTGTTGGTGCCTATGTGAAGATAATCCTTTGAAAAATCTCCTCTAATTTATGAAGAAGCTAGGGTCATTGTGCCTGGTGTGTAAGGAGTTGTTCAATTTTTTTTTTTTTTTTTTTTTTTGCTATTTTCTTCAGGGTCTTTTAGGTTGGGTTGTATCCAGAAAAAAAAATTGGAAAGAAAAAATATAAAGTATTTACTTAATCTGCCTATAAATTATATGTACTTGTTATAGCGCAGTCAGATTTCTTTGTGCATGCAGGTACTATTTTTTCTCTAGCTCCTCTCTCCTTGATTTCATAATACAATTTCTGTTCGTCTAAAAGACCGGCAGTGATTTGAAGGATAAGGAAGAATGGTACTTGAAATGAGAAGAGATTTTCATATTTTCAACTTGAAACTGAAAAGTCACGAATTCCATTCTGGAGAATACATATCTAAATGGATGCAAGATTCCCCTTTCGTATAAAAGTTTTTTGAAGAGATGTTGGGCCCAATCTTGTACCCATCGGGTTATAGTAGCTTATCTGTTGATTTCAGAGAGTGCAAGGTAGGGCAATTTTGGTTTAAAAGATGCATGTAAACTTCCACAAGCTTCCAGGTCCTATATAATGGTGAGAGAGGATTGAATCATTCAAATGCATTATGGTAGGTGGTGCAGAAGAGTGATTGAATAGAAACCTCATGAGAAGCAATTAACATTTAAATAAAAAAAAAAAAAAAAAAAGTCCCAGGGTGCGATGAGTGTGGGGTGTGCAATGTGTTTTAAACAAAGGGAGAATTGATGAAATAATTTCATCAGTAGCTGGTCAGGGGAAACATTTTAGAAAAAGAGTGTTCTTAATACCTTAGCAGTTAGAACCTGTTGAATTGCAGTTCAAAGGTGGGAGATGAATCGCCTTATTCTGGATTATTTTGCTCACATGTACATGAAAACTGGTCTATTAATAGTGATTCCATCATACTAGCAAAGTAACTTGTTCTTTGGCCTCTGAAGGTGGATTGATTTAAATCAGCAAGTAGGACATCTTAATTTAAACTGTTGAACATCCCCCCAGTAATCTTTTTGATATAACCACTTATATTTGCATAGCCTTTTTATACTAAAATTGGTATTTTATGCTAGCCAAGATCTGATGCATTTTATCTATGCACATTTTAGCAGTTCAATTACTTAACATACATTTAATTAGACCTGAAGTTTTTATTGTGTTAGAAAATGGTATGGGGTTGTGGGGGGAGTTTGCATGTGGAAGTGGCCACTGCCACCCATCACACTGTGCTGCTGCTGCTGCTCCACGTCCACCTGTGTACCCCCCGCCTCCTTCCCACTCCATGTTCAGCCCTGCACCCCCCCCACCCCCCAACTGGTTCCATGTCTACCTGGCCTACTCCACTGGAGCCCCGCCCCGCCTGTCATTCTTGACCGGCATTCTTGGTACAGTGCTGGCTGGAGCCACACCCTCCCAGGAACCACAGCATTACAAGACAGACAAAGTCCTATATATGGATAGAGATATGTAGATTCATTTAACTTCTTGAAACTTTGCACTTTTAGATAGCGGTAAGGGCTTGATTCTGTGTACTGCACAAATTTTCAGAGAGACAAGAGGGCTGATCAAGTTTGTTATCTTTCTTCTTGATATACTGCTGTTAATAAGGATGTTATCTCTGGAGACACAAAGCTGCAGTTCAAGAGCTGAAACCAGGCATCATAGAAATGCTTAATGGGATCTTCTAGACTGAGCACTGAGTCCCATTGAGTAGAGTGGTTTTCTTTAATCTTTATTAATCTATAGAGGAGCCTCTGTGAACCCCATAAAATTCATTCTGTGGTTTGCTGTGACCTGTTTATAAAACTTTTCTAAAAAGGTTATGTGAATATATTGTCTCCTAGAGTAAGGATTACAACTTCTAATTATATACTATGATGATGTCTTTGAGCTTTAGCATAAATTAAAACGATCTCTATATAGGTTTAGTTTTTATTTAAAATCATCTTAACAAGAAAAATCTGATTTAAATAACCCCCCGATTGTATGTATTTATTTATTTATATTTAAATTATTGAGAGAGAGATGGATATTGATAATTTTTTTTTTAAATCACCCTGGGTGAGGTGGCTGGCTGTCTTTGATTTCAAAACCAATTGATATTAATGGATGTTAACTGCCTAAACTGTTTCGCACAATTCTTTAACCATTCATCCAAACCTTTAGTTGCTCAAACACATCTGAAAATGTGGTCCTGAATTCATAATTTTAGAAAGAGTAGATCTCATGACCTCCCACCTTTTCTCCATATGTTGGAAAAGAAAAACGCACTTTCTGGTTTCCTCAACTTTGAATCAGTCCAAATGGTAAAACTTTCAACCTGTTCTGCATAATAAAACTAAGAATACTTGGTGAAATGAAAATGCTCCACTTCAATTCACTGGAAAGACTGAAGATGCTGTAATGCATCATGTGACATCAGCATGTTTATAAAGCTTGTATTGACCTTATCTTGATATTTTTTTCTTCTCATTTTATGTAAATAATTAAAAAGTCATCCAACTCATTAAAATCAGGGAGTTCACCATTGCAGCATATTTTTAAAACAATTAATAAGTTATAAATTGAGGCAAATACGAAGTAATACACATAGGGATCAGTGTTGGCAAATATGACATAATGCTTATGGGGGAAAAATAATCTTGGCTATACATGCAGTGTTGGGCTTTGAAGTAGCAGTTATGACTCCAGAAAGCTATTTGAAGTCTTTGTATAGTTAAAAACATCATCTTGGTGTGCAGCAGCAACCAAAAAAGGCAATAAAATGTAGGACATCATTAGGATGGGAATTGAAAGCAAAATGGAAAACATCATCATGCTACAGTATATACTTCCATGGTGGGCCCACATCCTGAACACTGCATGCAATTCAGGTTCCTACATTTTAAAAGAATACAGTGGAACTGAAGTTAAAGAAGGGCAATCAAGATGGTCAGGGGTATAGAGCAGAGAAAAACTGAGAAAGCTAGGAATCTTCAGTTCATAAAGGGAAATGCTGATGGGGGCAGGGGGATATGATTGAGGAAATAGTTATTCACCATTTCCAAGAATATAAGAATAAGGAGGCACCCACTGAAATTAACAGGAGGCGGGTTTAAAACAAACAAAAGGATGCTGTTTTCTACTGGTTGCCGTACAAAGTGATTGAGGAGGAGAGTATAAGTAGATTCAAAACAAAATTAGACAAGTAGTGCCCAGCCTTCCTGTCCTGTAGGCCAGATGAGTGGTGTGGGGTCAGTCCACAGGCCAGATCCAGTGCATGGGATTGATCCGTGAGGCAGGTCTGGCTTGGGGATGATGCATGGGTGTGATCCAGTGTGTGACCCCAGCCCTGTGCACGATTGAGCCTGCCACCCCAGTCCTGGCCCTGGCCTTGGCCCTGTGTGCACTGGATTGGACCTGCCACCTTGCATGTGCCAGCTATGGTCTGCTGCCCTGGCCCTAGCCATGCACGTGGTGGATAAGGCCCTGGTGCTGTGTGGACTGCATTGGGCCTACTGCCCTGGCCCTGCACTTTGGCCTGACCTAACACGGGTCCATATCATCTGGCCTGCTAGGGTTGGAAATTTGGCAGTGGGGAGTGGTGGCAACATTAACTGGATGATGTCTCCATGGGTTTGTTCTGCTCTGCAAGTCATAAATTGAGCCCTCCTGGATCAGACAGATATGTGGATAACTGGTTTGTTGGGAGCTATTAAATAGACCAATTGGGGCTGTATCATTTAACCTACAAAAACCAATGATGGTTGATGGGAGGGTCTGACAGTTGTCATATTGTACTAGAAATGCTCCATTCCTGTACTCTCCCTCTATAGTATCTTTGCTGCTTTTGGAAACCGGTCTGTTTATCATATAGCAGTGGTGGCCGTAGGCTAACCAGGAACTATAAGCTCCCCTCAGTGGCTAGAAAGAAGCCACTAAATGTACTACTAATCCCAGGAGTGCAGGTTATAGGTTAATAACTAGGGTGCCAAGTGAGGACATGAAGTAGAGATCTCTGGCTTTTGTCAGTTTTTAAATTTCTTATACCAGTGCAATTAAATAATAAAATTTGTGCAGGCACCAGAAATAAGTGAAAGGTTAAGTTCAGTCATCTTGGTGTAGCTGTAGTTATGTTTCTATTGGTATACCTTATTTCCCTAGGTGATGAACACTACTGATTATAGCTGCGTACATTGAGCAGACCTTGGGCTTTCCTTCAACCTTTGACTGCAGCTGCAGTTAGTTTGATTCTGTTCTTCATTAGACAACTGAAATTAAGGTCTAGATATTCAAAGCAGTTTAGGCATCTGACTAATTTATATCAATGAAAGTTAAGTGCCTATATACCTTTTGCAGATTGGGGCCCAAGTTATTAACTATGGAAAAAATAAAGCACCTTTGAGGCCAACAGTTGTATATGTCTAGTCCAATCTGAATGGCTTATGGGTCACAAATCTTATAATTTTTTTTTTTTTCAAATACAATATATATATTTTTTTATGGGCCGTTAAAGGCTCTGTGACTTAATCAGCTTGGCTCAGGATATAAAATGGTAATAGGCCATAAGGAAACTGCCTGGAGTGTTCAGTGTTGGGGCTGACCCCTCAGTTTCTACAAATTTAAACTTTAAACCTGTTTTGAAAATGGAGGTGGAAAATGTCTTCACTTTGTAGTTCTGAGAGTAATCTTTTTAAGTGTGAACTGCTTCAGTGTTGCCTTACTGAGTCTGCAGGTACCTTCGGAGTAGTTGTTGCTGCTTTGCAGTATTAAGTATCAAAGAGAAATCGCCAGTGTTGTACAGTTTCACTGCGGCTATTCTGATTTTTATACGTAACAATAAACTTCACTCTTACAGCTTACAGGACTAGAGGTGGAGAAGCAACTGGAGTTATTTATAAGTAAGATTTGAAAACAATGACTATGGGGCAGCAGTAATGCTCAACTTATGCCATTATGTTTGGGGTACTAGTGTAAATGGAGTTCCTGCTCTTCCAATAATCAATGGTGCATACTTACCAAGAAGCTACTGGTCAAAGTCTGATGCCAGTGTAGGTTTGTGGCAGCATACAGGTAAAAATCTTACCCAGCCTTTCCACCAGCATCACAAAGTAGAGGGATACCGAGTCTGTGATTCCCACCATGTTGTTCCTGAACTGTTGGGAACAGAAGCTTCTATGTCTGAGCAGTTGTGTGCTCTATCCATGTGCAAAACTTCATCCCAGTGGCTCACTCCACAGAACAGGTTTATATCACAGTTACTTGAAGAAGCCATAATCTTAGTCAAATCTGAAAATGTCTTGGCTTTGCTCACTGATCCCTTAAGTCAGTTAAATGTTTTTCTACACTACAGTTAGAAAAGTCAAGGAATACAGTTAAAGGAAATTGTTTCCTGAGTGGGTCATCATAGTTTTGGTTTCTAATGAAGATTGCATCTTAGTCCTTTTGGACATATCCAAGACACTAAAGCACCTTGTGATAAAACATGCTTAAGACGGAATAAGTCAGAACTACACAGAATAGAGTTCCCCAGATTTGGTTGTAATTATAATTTACATAGACTTCGAATTACTCAAAACCTTCAAAGTGGTGGTTGTGATATGAGGCACACAGACTGATGGATTGTAAATGGAAGATACTGTGATACGGTTTTATGTAAATAACTGTTTAAGACATTGGACTCCGCAGGTTATTAGGAGTCACAATTATAGAAATTGAAACCCAGGTGACTGCCTTAAGTATGGATTTAAGCCCAATGATAAATTTAGTCTGATAACTACATTTTATAGTCATTTTTCTTTTTAATTTTTGTATTTAGTTGTCAGTCTGATTTAAAATAGTAAAGTCTTAGTTTGAACATTTGCATGGTTGGTAATTGTCATATGGTTCATGATCATCATACTGAGGTGGGAAAACCAGCAAAAGTTAACTTCTGCTGTAACCAAAAGAAAGATAAATATCTTTAACAGATGTTTGCTATATTGCAGCCTTTTAAAAATATAACAAGTTAAAAGAAAAGAAAAAATACTAAGACTTTAAAATGTACTTGATGCAGTTATAGTAGTAAAAGCTTTTTTTATGAAGTGTTCTTCCTTTTAAAAACCCCCCCAGCTTTTATTAATATAATCCCATCAAGTACATTTTAAAGCCTTAGTGGGGTTTTTTTCCTTTCTTTTAACTTGTTTGTTATATTGCAGCCTTTAAAAACTTAACATTTGTTAAATATATTTTAATTGCCTTTGGATACAGCGGAAGTTAACTTTTGCTGTTGTATTTATTACCTTAAGAACCAGAATTCAGTGTCAGCATTCCTGGGATGGGACTGTTTAACTGCAGTTGCAAAGCTACCAAGTGAAGTGAATAGGTAAAACAAGTTTATTTTTGTTTTTTTATGTTACTAATATAGTGTGGTATTGCCAACCCCACTGTGTCAAAAATCATGAGACAAACTCTTAAAACCATGATGTTGTTTTTGAAGTGTGTGTGTGTGGGGGGGGGAGTTTGGAGCCTGTGGAGGGGGCGTCCCCAAACACCCCGGCAGGATGGAGGGGGCTGTGGCTCAGGAGTGAGAGACAGGGCTGGGAGGGGCTCTGGCTTGGGAGTGAGGGGCAGACGCACAGAGAGACAGCTGCCTGTGGCTCATGACCTGCCCTGGCCCTGAGGCCCCATTCATTTCAGTGCCTGCCTCACTCCCTAGGACCCTCACTGTGGGGCCTCGATGTGCCCCCTCTCCCCCTGCCCCTTCACGTCCACAGGCTTACCAGCTTAGTGCTCCCTACATACGCCAAAAGAAGAAAATCCCAAGATTTGATCTCTCTATCAGGAGATCGTGAGTCAGAGTTCATTTAACTTGGAAATCAGGAGTCACATGATTTTTTTTTTTCATGAGAGTTGGCATTACTGATAGTGGTAAGCTTATGACTGGGTGATGAGAAGACATTATTTAGATGTGGATTGACTAATTGTTTTCTGATAAAGTGGGTCAAAGTTTGGACTAAAATACTTGATGGCATATCTTTTAAGCAAATTATTAGTCTTGCCTTATTCTGGTAGCACAATTCTTTCTCGACTAATGGCCAAACTTCAGATTGTTGCATGAAATCTGCCTCCACTCTTATGCTTGAAGTATTTCATTATGTCTTCATAAAGAGGTGGCTTTTAACATTTTTTTTTTTTTTTCCAATTTTTAAAGGTGATTTTTCAAACAATTAGCTATACATGATCTAATAGAGCTTTAATTGAACTGATTGGGCACATCCATACATGCAAGCACGTGTGCTTGCAGCAGCTCAAATAGGAGCGGTGACAATTTGAGCCGGGCCTTTTTGCTTTAGCGCACATGCTCAGACATGCACTTTGTTGTGGAACAAATTGTGCCACTTGGGGCACAGTAACCCTGCCTAGCTTCTCCCGGATCTTCAGCCAGGGGGAGCTAGAGCCCAGGGCCAGCACCTGTGCTGTCCCAGCAATATAAAAAGCTGCCCTGTCCTGGCCCCAGCAGTAAAGAAAAGCCACCCTGACAAGTATCTCAGGGTTACTAGCTCTCAGGAGCTTCTGGGGCCCAGCCAACTGGTACCTGGGGACCCTACCCCTTGTGCCAGCTGGAGTGCTGAAGCAGCCCTGAGAGTTCCCTGCACCTTCTACCCACTGCAGCAGTCTGGCAGTGGGGGCTGCTGCCTGGCTGTGACCTACCGTGCACCTGCCAGACTTGGATGGGAACTGCAGAGCCAGTAGAGGCATCTGCCTCTCTGGGCCCGTGGACTGCGGTTGCGGGGTTGGCCTTTGTACGGCACTACTGCCATGTATGCCCCTGCCCGGCCATCTGGGCAGCTATCACCTGGAAGATGTTTCGGGTGTGGTGGCCTGCTTTGAACTGTCAAAGCATTTCCTTCTGACCCTAGTTGTCCAGGAAGTCAGCCACAGCCAGATGGGTCCAAGATGCTAGCTCTGAGCAAGCAGGGTCCTGCCCCTGGCCTCCCTAGCAAGAATTCTGGTGTTCCCTATTGGAAAACTGAAAAATCCCTGATTTAAAAAAAAAAACAAAACCAGAACAAAAAAACAAAAAATCCCAAAGTCACTCTGTAAAATACCCCCAAATCCATGATCCTCCACAAGTAAAACAAAAGACCGCTATAAAGACAGAGAGCAAGAAAGAGACCATGATCAGTTAGACAGTGTTTTATTGATATATCTACAGTGTTAAAGCAAGTCTCTTATCATAATAATAAAGTGAACTCTATAAATACATATTTCATTAATATATGTTTTGCTGCACTTCCACAGGGTGATGATGGGCCCTCTCTCATAACGGGTTTGGGCCCCCAATAGAGGATTCAACCCCCACACAAGGGGTATAGGTCCCCAAAGGGGGCCAAATGGCCCTGACAGGGGCTACCACCCCTCCTGCAAGACCCACATGCCCCTCCTGCCCCCCCCAATTGCTGGCCTACCTGCCCCCATCCCCCACCAGATGGTGCAGCCCCCCCAATGGTTGCCTCACCCAGCCCCACCCCCCACTCCCCCAGACCCTCCCCAACAGGTGCCCCACCCATCCTCATCCCCCAGCTTGCACCTCCAGGCCCCCATGGCTACCCCCACAACCCAAGGCACCATCACTTTAAAAAAAAAAAAAACCCAACAGAACAAAACAAAAAAGGCCTCTGCTTACCTTTGGGGGGGGGGAGGCAGGGCTCCAGGGTCTCCTGACAGAGCCCCTCGGGCAGCACAGGACAGCAGAGGGGCAGGAGAGTCCAGGCTGGGGCTGTCACTGTGTGGGCAAGACCCCAGGCAGATGCACGGCAGTTCCAACTGCCGGTAAGTTCTGGGGTTGGTTTGTTTTTTAAGCTATGGGGCAGGGCAGGGGTTGGGGGCCTGGCAGGGGGAGGGGCCGGCTCCAGCAGAGGGAGGGGGCCTCAGGGGGGCTGGGGGAGTGGGTGGAGCCATCGGGGGTCCTCTCCATGGTCCCCTCCCCCAGCCCCTTACTCACCAGCACTGGAGCCCTGGTACTGAAACGTGCAGCCTTGCCAGCCATGTGTTTCAGCATCAGGGCGAGGGCCAACCATAGAGATGCTCTGGCCCATGGAGGACCCAGCCTCCGGTTGCCTCAGGACCGTGCCCTGTGCCGCTTTTTTAAACATTGATTTTTATTTATTTATTTATAAATTTCTCCCCATGTTGCAAACTTTTTTTTTGTTCCTGCATGTGCCTGTTGACCTGCCTCAAAGGGGCTTGAGGCAGGGCAAGAGGCACATGCTTGCTTGTGTGGACACGCCCATTAAGTCTTTCCTAATTTTTAAAATTTTTTTTAAATGAATGCAGCATGTGTAGGACTCTGAAAAGTGGTATTTTTCTACATAAAAGTTGTAACAGTTTACTTTTAAATCAGTGTCTGATTCAAATTAGTTATGCCAGTGCATGTTTCTATTTCTGAAAACAAATTGATTTAAACAAAGCTAAAGATACCTGACTTGTGTACATACACTTGTTTCAGCTTAAGGTTTTTTATGGTATTTTTACACAGGTTTAACTGAAATGGTTTAAATTATAACTTTAGTGAGGCTGTTGCAATTTTCTTATATAAATTTGAGCCCAAAACACTGTCTGCAGACTGGCTGTAACATCAGAAAGAGTAATCTTTCCTAAATTATTTTTTCTGTTTTGAAGGATGACTAAGGCATAATGGGAGAGGACAGTTCTCCATGGGGGGAATTGCAGACAATTTTCCCATGCCTCCAGATGGAACTGTAAAAGTACAAGGGTGGGAAACAGTCTTGCAGTCGCAGGCGAGTCTTAGGGATTGGGACTTAGACTCAAGGAGGCTCCTGGTCCCCAGGGTTTAAAAACTGGGCAGCAGGGATTGCAGAGCCTGGGGAGGCCAAGAACTAGGGCCAAAAAAGATATTCCTGCCCCAGTTCAGAGTCCCCTGGGCTTTAAATACTATATGAACAGCACATGTAGTGATTTTATTGTATTTTATTTTTTTAAGCCAGGGAGCTGGGACCCAAGGTCAGAGAATCTGTCCTCAGCCCTACCCCCTTGCATCACTGTTTTTAAATTTCGCCATGTACAGCATGAGGCAGTTTTAAACTTGGGCTCTGCCTATTGACAGCCAGTCCCCTGCCTACATAAGAGGGAGGACTGGATGTCAGATAATGGGCTCCCCTGATGGTGAGTGTGGCCCATAGAGCATCCGTCATCCCATGGGTCACAGGAATATATGAAGGGGTAGCGAACAATCATGGGAAAACATGGAAAATCACTCATTTTCTCCTTTAAAGGAGAAAAACATGGAAAACCATACATTTCTCCCTGCAGGCTGGCAGAGTTCCAGCCTGCAAGGGGCTGCAGGAAGCAGAAGGAGGGTGATCAGGCAGGGGTGCCATGTTCATGTGTGGAAACATGTATATAGCAGCCAGACAGTATAGAGAGCAACTCCTGATGGGTAAATCTGTGGGGTGGGGGAGAAGGGAGGCATAGACGATGTGTTGCAGGGGGGCAGCTACATGCCTTCCCAGATTTGCGTGCCCACAGAAGGCATGGGATTGCAGCCTGGCCAGACCAGCACAGGCATGAGCAGCCTATGCAGCCCTGCAGGCACGACCTGACACAGGAGGGCAGATTGGGGTGGCGAGACTCACTGTTACTGCTGCTGGGACCCCCTGTGCCGGCTGTGCAAGGAGTAACTGGCTAGGGGTGGTGGGCAGCGTGAGTAGCCTGAGGGGAGCAGCAACAGCCAGGCCATGGTGATGGGGGTAGAGCCTCAGCCTGGTGTGCAGGTGGCTGGTGACAGGAGGAGTGGAGAGTAGTGCCCCTCTCCCTCATTCCTCCTTGTGCTGCTGGTGGCATGGCTGGCGTGGGGTTTTTGATGGTGGCAGTAGGAGCAATGAGACTTGATGCCCAGCTCTGCATCCTGTCAGCTGGGCTGCAGTGCAGAGGTGGCTTCTGCCCATGCTGGCCCAGCCAGGTTGCAGCCTTGTGCCCACTGTAGGTGCACACTCCCACCCCCTTTCCCAGACACTGTCAGGGTGGCGGGCACTGGGTCAGGAATGAGGGGAACCAGCAGGACTGGGGGGCTGTGAGTTGGGAGTGAGGGGCACTGGCTATTTGTATTATGCGGATTGCACAATGATGAATGTCACTTGTGGGTAATGGAGGACCACATGTTGATATTGCTGTTAATGTTTTCCTCATGTTCATTTCTGCCTTAATTTTAAAGGCTGTTGAGCTGCTTTAACTTGTAATGTGTAATAGGTATTTTGGGGACAAAATACTTGTGTGTTTTCTACTATTTGCTGGGTCGGGACTAGCTATCGCTATTTACAAATGGGTCCTGGTACAAAAAAGATTTGTGAATCGCAGCTCTGGTGCTCTCTGGTTAAAAAGCTACATGGGTTCAGCTAGTAGGCTGGAATGCATGTTCATTCCAGACCCTGAGCTATTCTTCTGTCAGTAAGAATTTCTCCAAAACTGAAAATCTGTATGCTGTCCTAGTTATGAAGAACCTAAAGTAGTGAGCTGTGGCTCATGAAAGCTTGCACATCTCCTGATTCATTTAGTCTGTAAGGTACGCCTCTTCCTTGCCTTTTGTCTGACTTCATACTAACAGCTAGCTACCTTTTCTTAGTAAGAATTAAGTTATAGCAAAATTGGGGGCAGATTTAACTGCTGTTTAATAATGAAACAGGGCCCAAAATCAAATTCTGAAAGAAGAGAAATTGGTAGAGAGATTCATGACCTCCATGGTAACCTGGACGTTTTAGCAAAGGAGATAATGTCCCTTTAACCTGTTTATTCCCTAACTGCTGGAAGAGGGTAAAACAGTTGAGGTTTTGGATTTGTTGGGCACCTTGTGGCAACTTCAAATTCTGGAAATCGGAGTCCTTCTTAGGGTCCAGGGACATACACTCTGGTCAATCCAAACAGTCATACCTTCCCCTTCCCTTTCTCCCCTCCAGCAGTTCTGAATATGTATTGGCTTTTCACCAAGTCTTTATTTTCACTTTTTTTCTGGCTTTACAGATTTTTTTTAAATAGAAAGGCGGTATGGCAAAAGTAATATATAGTAAATTTATTTTGTTAAAGTGTTGCATAAAAATTAAAATTGCATACATAATTCTTTTGAATTGTAGCACATGGTTTTTCAGTTTGTAGTATCCTGGGTAGCTTTTAATTAAAAAGTCATTGCACTAAGCAGTGGTATATAAACTGTTGTAAATGATAGTAATGGTACTGTCCAATTTGTGTTTTGATCTCCCAAACTGCACATCAGTTAGTGGCAGTTGTGATGGTGCTACCCTTTCTGTGGTGGTAAGAGACACCCAGGCATTGAAGTGGGACATCATTTAGCAGCACACCAGTGACTTCTGATTTACTGCCAATGTGGACTGGAAAGGAACTTGGGACCTAGAACAGCACAGTTATCTGAGCTGTTTGCTTCCCTGTCTTAGTGTCTTGGACAACAGTTATTCATCTGTAAAGGTTAAATGGAGAAAACATGAATTGTGGAAGGCTAACTCTAGAAAAAGATACAAAAATATATGCTCAGAGTTGGTCTGTTCTCCCCCACCCCCATTGCTTTGCAAATGAAAATTGCAAAAGGATTTTCTCCACCATCCAGGCTTTGTTTATTGAGGGTGGATAATAGATCCAGCTTTACTTATACCAGGTCTGCGTACCAGGTATACAGTTCTAACAGGACAAAAATGGTTGTAAGTTTGGTCTCAGTAAATCCTGCTGCAGGTGCTTAAAACCACTAATCCAGGGATTCTTCTCTTGCAAAGCTTGCTTTAAAAGCCCTAATCCTTACTTTCTTTAAATTCTAGGGCTCATATGAAATTACTACAGGGCAGTTGTGCACTGTTGGTATTAAATAATGCAACAGGTGGCAATTCTAGAAGTTTTAAAATAAACTGATAAATAGTTCAAAAGAAGGCTATTATGATTATTAAAATACACTGTTAGAAAAAAAATGATTGCTATATGGTATAGTGTTGGTGTCACACAGAAACTAGGACATTGCTTCAGAATTTGAAGTTTTGCAGAATACGTGACTTTGGCTATGATCTATTACAATGGTTTGTGTTGCGATAGCAAAGTAAGATGCCTGATTTATGACTTTGGCCACATGCTGGCATTTTGAATACTCTTTCTAACTGATGTGCTTTATGTCTAAGCTCTGATCTATCTGAAAAGTTTAAACATATTTGAGTGTGCAGCTGGAAAACCAACAGCAATGTATTAAAACCATTTGGTATTGGAAATGGTTGTTTAAAAAGTCTTCATAACCTGGGGCTCGTGATTTTACATTTTGTTTCTAGAGCTGTAGGTTCCCATGTTCAAAAACCCCTCTCATAGTGTTTGCGTGATGTTGTGATGCTGTAAGGTTTATTAAAATTTAAAATGTATTCAAAGGGATGTGATATTCGCTGTTTGACTTCGTTGTCTTAAAATAATTGTCTGAATCTTGGCTCACCTTCAGGACCTAAGAATGTACATAATGGTTCTATTTTGTCAGCAGCAGAAGTTACGTTGCAGATGAACTGAACATGAAAAAAGATAGGGCTTCACATTAAAGTTGAGTATCAAAGTTCTCCATGCTTAAATTGAGGCCAAATTTTACAAAAAGGGACTGTCCTTTGAAAGATGGCAACTTCCTTGAGGGGTTAGATTGGAGCTTTTGACCGAGGTCTTGGAAAATTTAGAATGAACTTAGTACAGTGAAAGGAATAGTATATACCCTTGGTAGTGTTTATTGTACCTTTTATCATGCACAATGAGTAAAAAAAAAAAAAAAAAAAAAAAAAAAAAGGTTTTTAATTCGGCTTTGTCATACAAATACTGTAGTACAGTTAATTATTACAATCTTCTTTGTATCTACATAGACTGTTTTCTTTGGCCACAGTATAGGTTCCTACTACAGTTCTTTAAAAGACAAACAAACCAACAGAAACAGAACTGTACCCCTAAATGTTTACGAATTTGATCACGAATTTTATAGTTGCATTTTTTCATACATCACTTGCTGCTATGCTAATGCCTTCCCTATGATGATAACCTGTTGCAGGACCATCAGCTTCTGATGTCATAGGCATGTCTGTCAAGCGTACAAAGGGGTATGTTTAGTATAACACAGTGCTGGCTGTATGTTCCAATTTGAGAGACTTATAGGGGATGGAAAAGAAAAAGAAATGGGAAAAGAGAAATATAAATTAAGAAAATTGAAGAATAATTCTACGGTATCTCTTAGGTTGGAGAAACTTGAAGTATGATTGTAATGACGTGTTTACTTTTTATTATCCATAGTAGTTAGAAGTACATGGTACTATAGCAGACACAAAAGGTGGTGCACAGCCCCCCAGAAGTTTGAGACTTGCTGATATAGAGGTAGTCCTATTGGCATAATTGTATTTTTTTTTTTTTTACGAGTATGATTACATTCTAGAGGTTAAGGAACTATGAAGATGTTTACTGTACTGGTACAAAATACAGGTTTGGTAGTGTACCTATTCCTCATCTGGCAAAGTATCCCCAGTGTAGAAATGGTCTGTGACAATTACATACTTTTCGTGCTCATCCCATAGTTATCCATTAGTCTGCTTTCCCCTCACAGCGTATATCGTATGTTGAATTTCCTAACTATTTAAAATGACACAAAAATAACTCTTGTATTTTGTCCATCAGAATGCCATGCTGATAGTCTTTACTTGAAGCCAATAAACAATGACAATTTATAATTTTGGTATTGCAGGACTTTAAAATTTGGAATTTTAGAAATTATGATATGTTACTATGAGCATTATGCATTGAGAGGAAAGATTAATTTTTTAAGGCAGTAGCTTGAGTCAAGAGATTGATTGTATTTCTAGCTTTGCCAGGAGCTTCAAAACGCTTAAAAATATTTAAACTTGTGCTTTTTTCTATAAGTTCATGAAAAAGTTCTGAAACTGGTTGTGTGTTAAACATTTTTTTACTTTATCTTAGTCTTCCAGGTTTGCTTCTACCTAAGTTTTCCAACTTAAAAAAAAAAAAAAGAAAGAAAGAGAAAAGAAGCCTTTGGCCTTTTTGACTGTTAAAAAGCAAAAGTAAATATAAAAGGATATATCATATTTTTCCTTTACCATGCCCTCCTAATATATATGGAAAACTGGTGTTGGTGTGTGTGTGTGTAAAATATGATTTATATTGCATATATAAACCATCAGCTTCATTGGCTTAACCTATATTTTATTTGTGTTTCTCTATTATATCTCCAACTTGCATATGGGATCAATATTGCATCTCAAATATGTAAACTTTGTTAGCAACCTTGTTTAGATGTAGGAAACTTGTTTATAAAACCAATTGAAGATCAGAGTAAGAAGTAGTGGTTGGTGTTTAATGTGTAATGGGTACCAAGCACTTCTGTTTCTGTTAGTATTATTAATACTATTCTGTTTAGTATTATTGGAAATTTTCTGAATATTATCGGAAAATGAAACATTACCTAGGTATTTCGTTCATTCAGTCTCTTGGATCCCTTCTACATGTATACAAGTATCATGCAGTTAACTGGTTAATAACACAGTTACCTTGAGGTCAGCTACGTGTAGAAAATACTTCTCACATGATTTAAAAAAAAAACAAAAACCTCCAACCATCTGTGAAGTTAGACCTTGAAAATATGTACTAATTTTATAGTTGATTGCTATTGAGCTTTAATTTGCACCAGGGCAGATAAAAATCAACAATTAAAAAAAAGATCGGATTTTTACCTTATCAGATTTTTTTTTTTTTTTTATTGGTGCTTTTTCCCCAAAAAAAACTAAACCTCTATATAAAGATAGTTTTAATTTAAGATATGTTAAAGCTCAAAGATATCATCATGGAATGGGATTATAACTTCTAATTATATTATTTGAGACAATATATTCATGTAACTTTTCTAAAAGTTTTATACATGGGGCATAAGCCATGGACTATATTAGGGGCCTAATCTTGTGGGGTTCCCAGAGGCTTCTTTATAGATGAGTAAAGATGAAAGAAAACCACTCTACCCAATGAGACTCAGCACTCAGTCTACAAGATCCCATTAAGCATCTCTCTGATGCTTAGTTTCAGTTCTTAAACTGTGGATTTGTGTCTCCAGAGATAATATGCTTGTTAACAAGCATATTATAAAGATGAGAGACAACAGACCTGATTCCCAAAGACTGGAAGAAGGCCAATGTGGTGTCTATCTTCAAAAAAGGGAGGAAAGTGGATCCAACTAACCATAGGCCCATCAGCCTGACTTCTATCCCGGGGAAGATCTTAGAAAAGTTTTATTAAAGAGGCCATCCTTCATGGACTGGCTGACACCAACATCCTGAGGGATAGCCAGCATGGGTTTGTTGTAGGTAGGTCTTGCTTGACCAATCTCATTTCCTTCTATGACCAGGTGACCTATCACTTGGACAAGGGAAAAGAGATTGATGTCATATATCTTGACTTCAAAAAAGCCTTTGATCTGGTATCCCATGATCACCTCTTGGCGAAACTGGCCAGTTGTGGCCTTGGGTCCACCACGATCCACTGGCTGGAAAATTGGCTCCATGGTCAGACCCAGAGGGTAGTAATTGATGAAAGTCACTCATCATGGTGTCCTGTGACCCATGGGGTTCCCCCAAGGCTCTGTCCTTGGACCCATATTGTTCAACATCTTCATTAATGATGTGGACACTGGAGTCAGAAGTGGACTGGCCAAGTTCACCAATGACACCAAACTTTGGGGCAAAGCATTCACACTAGAAAACAGGCAGATGATCCAGGCTGACCTAGACAAACTCAGGAAATGGGCGGATGAGAACCTGATGGTGTTCAACACCAAAAAATGCAAGTTTCTATACCTTGGGAAGAAAAACCTGCAGCTTCCTTATAGGCTCGGCAGTGCTACGCTGGCCAGCACTAAGGAAGAAAGAGACTTGGGGGTCATCATTGACCACAAGATGAACATGAGCCTGCAATACGATGCTGCGGCTAGTAAAGTGACCAAAATGCTGGCGTGCATCCATAGATGCTTCTCGAGCAAATCCCGGGACGTCATTCTCCCCTTGTACTCGGCCTTGGTGAGGCCGCAGCTGGAGTGCTGCGTCCAGTTTTGGGCCCCACAATTCAAAAAGGATGTGGAGAAGCTTGAGAGAGTCCAGAGAAGAGCCATGCACATGATCAGAGGTCAGAAAAGCAGACCGTACGATGACAGGCTGAGAGCCATGGGACTCTTTAGCCTGGAAAAGTGCAGGCTCAGGGGTGATCTAATGGCCACCTATAAGTTTATCAGGGGTGACCACCAGTACCTGGGGGAACGTTTGTTCACCAGAGCACCCCAAGGGATGACAAGGTCGAATGGTCATAAACTACTGCAAGACCATTTCTGGCTGGACATAAGGAAGAACTTCTTTACTATCCAAGCCACCAAGGTCTGGAATAGCCTGTCATAGCACCTACATTGAACACCTTCAAGAGCAAATTGGATGCTTATCTTGCTGGGTTCCTATGACCCCAGCTGACTTCCTGCCCTTTGGGCAGGGGGCTGGACTCAATGATCTTCTGAGGTCCCTTCCAGCCCTAATGTCTATGAAATCTATCTGTCAGCTGTATTGTCTCTCTGCAAACTTCTGTATGCAGAGTCAAGCCCTTGCCTCTGAAAGTACAAAGGCTCAAGAAATTAAATGAATAGAGCAGGGATGGGCAAAATATGGGCTGGATCCAGCCCACAGAGGGACTTTGCTAGGCATGCAGTGGGTCCCCTGGTCCCACCTCGCCCGGACTCCATCCATCCTGTGGCATGTCCTGCCGCTCCCTGGGCATACAGCAGAGCTGGGGTGGCTTCGCAGCTGGACTGCCTTCCTAGGTAGCCCAGGCAGCGGCAGCTCCTTCTGACTGTTGCTGCCGCTGGCCCCAGCCCCAACCCCGGTCCACCCTGCACCTGCTCCAGAATCAGCCCAGCAGAGTGGACCAGCCAGAACATGAGCACATGGCCCTGACCCGGGCCATCCCGCACCTGCTCTGGACCTCCTACCCATGCTGAGCAGCACCAGGGGCCAGGCAGAAGCTTGCAGTCTTGCCAGGCCATAAGAGACCCTGTTTGGGAATATTTTAGTGAAGGTTATATCAAACAAGAATGCACTTTTTGTAGAAAACAATGATTAAGTTGAGGCTTCCTGACCAGTGATTTAAGTCATGATTTAAATTAAATCCACCCTGATTTACAAATATAGCATGGTCTCTCCTGCAGCTGGGAGCCCTGTCAGCTGTGGGCTTCCATCCCAGGGGTCTTCCTTGCCCAGTCCAGGCTGCGAGTCCCATAAATGCTGGGTACTTTCAGTCCCAGCAGCTGCAGATGCTGGGTCCCTGCAGCTTGCTTCCCAATCTTATGAATCAGCTAGGTGCGGCTTCTGTCTCCCAGCCTAGGGGGTGTGTGAAACCCCAGGGAGGGAGATAGCTGCAGATGTTTGGGGCATCCTTGTAGGTGGGAGTCGCTCAGCTGAGGGGGCTCCCAGTAAGAGAGCTTGCTTCTTGCTAGTGCTAAGGAAGCCTGGGATCAGGCTCTTCTGCACCAGCTATCAGATGCAATGGGATCTAGTGCGTTATCCCACAGTCATGGCTCCTGCCATGAATGTGTGGTTAGATACCATTGCACCTTTGTGTGCATTTTGAGGGGGCCTCAGGACGAGATCCCCATTATTTCCTCCCTGAACAATGAAGTTACAAGGGTTGATTATCACTACTGTCTGGGCTTTTGTGCATTTGTAATTTTTCTTTCTTTAATTTTTATTAAGGTGGTTCTTGAGATCCCTATCTCCCATATACCCAAACTGAAAAGTACCACATTATGGCAACAGCCAAACCTGAAGTGCTGGTAGGGTCTTGCTCATAAAGTTTAAAGAAGGAGAAGCTATTTTGAAAATGATTTCATTTTTCTCAGTTGGGGTACCCTCAATGATTTTGGTAGAGGATAGACTGAAAGCAAGTGAGTAATGGGGATAGTAGAATAAGAAACTTCTGTTATTCTTTGACTTTTTTGGCTGATTGTATAGAATTATATTCATGTGTCCCAAAAGGATCTGTGTTGTTGTCATCAGCAGAGGCGTAAATGCTATAATATGAATATTTGTGAAACAAATACGACTTTTCTGAAGCTATCTTATGCCTTTCTTTAGAAGAAAGTGTAAATGACCCAAACCAAGTAACTAAGGATACGGGGACAAGAGAAACTGATAAAAAAGAAAAAATGCACTTCTAATGAGCAGGTCAGAAAAAGTAAAATTATGTTTACATACAGAAGTTTGGCTTTTTTAAATTAAATTTTTTTTTAAAACAGTTTTGATTATAACAATGCAAACCCTTGTATAGACGCACTTAAATCCACATGCATTAGGCTTGTACTGATCTACTTTAGTTACAACTTAGTACACACAGGCTACATTCACGTGTGCATTAATGCATCATAATTATGGCAGTAGCACCAGCACACATCTCTCTTACGCGATGCTAATGCACAGTAGATTAATTCTACTGCACGTTAGTGCATTAGGATGGCTGTTGGCATGATGTGCTAATGTGCAATAGAATTAGTCTGCTGCACTCTAGCATCTTGTGTAGATACACGCACTGTCTTTTTACTCAAAGTAATATGTTACGATGACCTTTTGTTAGTACCTTTTCTCTAACCAGTTCTTGTTAGAGAAAGTGTATGAATCCACTATCTTAACAGCAATTCCAGTCCAAGGGGAAGAGGGCATAATTCAGTCCCAAAATTAAATGTAAAAGTATTTGGTATAAGGCAAGGATGAATGAGAAACACTAGTGGCCTCCTTTAGGCTTCTTGACTGTACTTCAGCTCTTAACTGTTTTATATAACAGTAGCTCCTTTTCTCGTGTAGCCATGATGGTCCAGAAATGATGCAATGCAAGGATTTCTTAGAGTGATATCTTTTTATTGAACCGATATGTAAAAGATACTATCCTATCTTTGGGTCCATTTGATCTAATAAAAGATATTGTTTCAAGAAATCCTCGCTTGTGCCTTTAGTTAGACATCTGTAGTAGATTCAGTCCTTTTGACCTGCTCAGGTTCTGACCATCAAGGTGAAAGCACTGAAACAGCACTTTTGCACATTTTTTCTATTGCTGTTGCTGGCAAGTTACCTGGAACTCAAAATTTGTGCTGCTTCCTTTTTGATCAGTCACTATGTGAGCTGCCCAGGTCAGAGCAAAACTTGCCTTGAGACACTTCCTATGGTAATAACCACAGCCATATTACTAGTTTTTGAACTGTAAATCTTGTTCCCTTCATGTGAGAGCGGTTGCCTAACATTAGTTTATATCCTCAAGTATGATGGTTAAAATTGATAGGTGTAGTAGTCTGTGTGACTCCAGATACTGTCTTTATTCCTTAAAAAATCTTTTAAAATACTAAATGAATTACATGTTACAAAATAATCTTTCAGCAATTTTGTTCCACTGGCTTGATTTATCTTTCAAGTCTTTTATTTTTCCATTTCAAACTTGTTGCATTTTTAGTTCGGCTATCTCAATATACAGTTCCAATAGAGGTTAAATGCTAATGCTCTCAAATAGCTTTCTCTTTCTTTTTAAAATCACTTTTTGAAGACCTACAACTTAATCAAGAGACTTCATTGCTGAGTTAAAAAACAAACAAACCACTCTATCTGTCATTACCTATCCAAGCTGTAAGAATAAATTAAACAAACTGCCTTATCTTTTGAATTTTAAAAATACAAATGTTTCATAACTTTATTGGTGAACAAGATATTGAACACATTTGTGCTATTAGATGGAACTTTTTAATGGCTTTTTTGTTTATAACACAGAGAGAAATATTTTTCATTTGTGTCTAAACTGATAGCTGTTTGTACCTGCCTTCTCTACAGCATTCTCTTCAGCAGCAGTAGTAATAGTAGTTTTTAAAGAAGCCGGAAATCCCATCTGATATTTTCAGACCTGGGGCTAGTAGCACCACCCACTACTACTGTTAAGGAATGTGTTGGTTCTGCCAGGTTCACTTTTTTTCAGTTGTACCATATAAAAAACCAAACCCTCAGTCTTCTACTAGCTCATATAGTAAAGGAAGCTCTTGTCCATAGGACCCATATGTTGCTTCATTCCCTGACCACTTTATACTTTCTGAAGATATAGGAAGGAGCATAAACTAGAACAAGTGGTTTCTAATTGCATGTTCAACATGGGTGTCTAACTTAAGATATTCCTATCTGACTAGCAAATAGTGCTCCACACATAGTCATCACTGGAGTCAAATTGGGGCTCTGCTCTGCATTTACTCTAAAAATTGGGCCCTGGGTACCTCCCAGTAAAATAGTCATAATAAATAGGCACTTTTAACATTAAGCCTTTCATGTTCCCCATCCATAGAAGGTATGATTCTGTCTCACAGGGCACCGTGAAGGTGAATTAATGTTCACTAAGTATTCAATTACTGTAGTGATGAGCACTGTGGAAGATCTCCTGAAGAAATTAAGGACTTCTATCTTCATAGTAGAAGGTGAATAGTGTTTCGTGAAGCAGTGGGCCATGCAGTGAACAACAGGGATAAAATAGAATATCAAGGACTGTTCAACCTGTACTCCAAATAAGGCGGAATTTCTGTGGGGAAAAATAAACTTGTAATTAAATACTGTCATTATAATGTAGTTGCACAAGAGGGCCAGATTAAGATGGTATGAAGATTCTGTTTGTGTTCCCTTTTCTCAAGAATAATCTGAGACAAGGATTTTTGTGGGTGGGAGGCAAGGATTTTATTGGACCAACTGTGGGGTTGGGATAAAGCTAGACAGGCTTTTGATGCAGGATTGCCTTGCATGAATAATTGATGAATATAAGGAAGCCTTGCATTCAGAAGCTTGTCTAACTTTTATTGGACCAATTGCATGCTTTGGCTAAAGTTCCCACCCTCAAAAATCCTTGGCCCTCATGTAATTCCTGGACCATCACAGCTATAACATCATTCTGGCACTACCAAGAATAATCTAATTTACTTGGTCCATTCTAATACAGTCTTTTGCTTTAGTGTTAAATTCAGCAAGAATTCACTGTTCAAAGGGTAATATATGCTGCTTTACATTGGTAATTTATTCTGGCACTACCAAGAATAATCTAATTTACTTTGTCCATTCTAATACAGTCTTTTGCTTTAGTGTTAAATTCAGCAAGAATTCACTGTTCAAAGGGTAATATATGCTGCTTTTTACATTGTGGTAATTTATGCAGCAATTCCCAGGACATCTGGGTGGGTAAACTTTCTTTTCAGTGATCTCTAGCTGTGATGCAGTTCCTTATACCTCACCTTTTTCTAGATTTATCAGCATAATTATATTAACTGATATCTTGTTAATTTGACCTACTAACAGAGATAGCAAGATGGAAAGGTGGAGTAAACTAAAAAGCTGTCCATCATATTAATCTACTTTGTGATATCCTTGTGGCATCCTTTGTCTGCTCTTGGTGCTTTCTTCTGTCAGGAATAAAGAAAATAAACAATGGGTCTGTTTCCTTTAATATTTTGGCTCCTGTTAGCTGGCGTGCTCATAGTAAATATTCAAAAGAGCTAAAAATATCCTATAAACTTGTATAATTTGATATTATCTTATTTTTCATAGAATCCAAAAAGCAGGGCTGGAAGGGACCTCCCTAGGACATGCAGCCCTGCTCTCTGCCTGTGGCAAGATTATCCCTATCAAAGTCATCCTATTCAAATCCATTGTCTAAACATTTAACAAAACTACAGTCCTGACATAACACCTTAATCTGCCCCAGGTAAAGGCAGGGGGACCATGGTAATGTCATCCTTTGGCTGTTGTAAGGAGTGTTCATATAGGTGTTTATACTCGCAGCTGGTTGTAATTGTTGGTCAATAGTAAATTAACCCAAAATGTGGTTTTGGTCTTCTCAGATCCCCATTTAGAAATTTGATTCAAATTTGAATATATATTTTACCTGGGGAAAATTTTTATTAGATTCACAAAACGTGGCCTGGGGAATGTCTTACGCAAGAGGTGGGGCACTTTGGTTAAACTTATTTTGCCTGATATGGAAGAACTAAGCAACCCAGGTATGGCATATTCTGAGATGGATCTCCAAGAATTCTCCTCTAGCTTTTTGGGTTAGGACTCATCTAGGAGGGGCAGGGGCACCCAATCTAGTGAATGTTTTGATTTAGTGGAAACTCGACAACAGGAGAGATCTAAGAATATCCCATCCTTATAGCCTGATAGCTGGGGTATGTTTTTAGGGATGTGAGATGTTGAGAGATAATTGAAACCAGGTCTTTCCACATCTTGGATGAATGCTCCAAATGCTGAAGTATGTGTAAGCACCATATACCAACACCACCTTCTCTGCATGTTTGTGCATAATCTGTCATTTCCTTCTTCCTCCCCCCCCCCTTTGTTTTAACAGTTGCTCAATATAAAACATTTTACTTTTGGTGAATTGATTTTGTATCAGACTTTATTGTTTTTAAAGCATTTTTCATTTGGTTCATTTATCTGAACCAGTTTATTTTGTAGGGGTTTTTTTGTTTTAGGGGTGTTCAGCTGGTAAAAACAAAAATTAGCTATTCATGGAAGGCCTGTATATACTTTACATGAGGCCTCAATTTACCATGTTTTCTCACATGCTGCATGTCCATGAATAAGACATGCGTCTTATTTTTTGAAAAGCAAAATGAATGTGGGAGAAGAGGAGATGTTTCTTGTAGTAAAAAACTGCGTAGCAACAGTGGAAATGAACTTGTTCACTGTTCTGCTCCCTGTGGATCCTACAGACATGGTTTTTCTCTTTTTAGGAAGTTTTTGTATTGTTGCTTATAATGTATACCTCAATTTCTAAGACCTGCTTTTTGCAGAAAAAGGTCTATTGGTAATACATTACCAATAGTAAAAGGCTGTTGGTAATAGTCTAGAAGCTCTTATTTGAATTTTTTAAAAAGAAGATGCTTAAAAGATGAGTTTTGGTAGCACTACAGGAGGAAGGGAAAATGCATTTTTCTTGGGCTTCATTTATATGTAATCACAGTAAGCTTACAATTTGTCAGAGATCAAATAGTAGAAAGGATTTTTGAGAAAAAGATTTTAAAAAGTTCAAGAGCAGCATTTTGTTGAGAAGCTCAGACCCTGCAGCATGAAGAAGTGTAGGTGTACCTACCAAGATGATAGGTACTTCCTGGGGATGTCAACCTGAAACCTTTTAGATCAGGGGTTAGCAACCCCCTGCATGTATGCCAGAGCATGGCATGCGAAGGTATTTTTGTCTGCCCCAAGGTGTGCATGCCAAGTTGCAGGGAAGGGGCTGGGGTTGTGCTGCCACAACAAGGACTGGGCCTCTTGCAGCTGGCCCCCGTCTCCCCCCTGCCATCCTCCCCAAGGCACATATGCACCCTCCGCTGGCAACAAGCTGGGCTGGGGCTCTGTGGACTGTGGTGCAGCTGCTTGCAGCCTCCCCGCCAGCTGTTGCAAGCAGCCTGGCCTGCATGGCAGGTGGCAGGGACCTTTCCAGAGTGTGGGCTGTCTGGTGGGCAGCTGGAAAGCTGCAGGCAGCTGCACTGGGGTCTGCAGAGCCCAGGCCCAGTTGATTGCTGGTGGCGGGTACATGCACACCTGGGGCAGGTCATGGAAAAGATGTGTGGGGCTGCCTCCTAGTTGTGGCAGCGCAGCCCTGGCCCCTTTCCCACTGTCCTCCCCAAAGCATGCATGTGTGCACCTGCCACTGGCAACAAGTTGGGCCAGAGCTCTGCAGGTGGCACAAGGCTCCACCTGCCATGGAGCCCAGACTGCTTGCAGCAGGTGGGAGGGAGGCTGCAAGCAGCTGCACCGAGGTCTGCAGGGCCTTTGCTCGTTGCAGGCGGCAGGCACATATGCGCCATGGGCAGGGTAGGGGCCCCAACTGCACTGCCACAAAAATCAGGTCCCTCAGGGCTCCCCAGCCATCCATTACTAGCACGCCAACATCTTCCAGATAGAGGTTGTGGGTGTTTTTGGTGCTCTGCCCAAAAATGTTGCTGACCCCTGCTCTGGATCTTATGTCTTTGCTTGTACCTGCAGGACATGTAAGAATCTCTCAGAAAGTAGTTAATTGCTAAATTGAATGTTTATGCCAATACATTGTTCTATTGTAGAAGTTTAAGTAAAATTTTAGACTGATAGAGACTTTGTTTTGTAATAGACCCTAAACCCTTACAACTGTAACAAAGAACTTACATACTAGAGGGTCGTGCATTGTTTGGTGGGGGGAGGGGTTGTTTTGTTTAAGGAAGGAAGACCCCAGATCTTCAGTCATTGACTTGAGCTTGTTTATGGTTTTGAAGTGGTTGGCAATATTCTGTGTTGTTCTGAAATAAGTAACATGATGAAAACAATTGAATAAAATATAACATCACCCCTTTTCTTTGCAGATATGAGAAATGAGTGTTGGACGCAGAAGATTAAAGCTGTTCGGAATTCTAATGATGGTAAACTTTTTTATTTATGTAATTGTGGAAGTTTCAAGAAGTGGTGGCCACGAGAAGAACACAAAAGGACAGGTTGTTATACCTGCCAGCAAATTCTGGAGGAAATTCTGGAGGCCTCACAAGGCCTATTGGAATAAACAGCAACAGAAGCTTGATCTCCTGTACAACCCCATTTTAACCTTGCTTTCCAATATGACTGTAGAAGAAAGTTTAATTTCAAATGCTAGTGTTCTGAATTCCTGTGATCCTGACCCATCAGTGACTTCAGAGGTTAATGACTTCGCAAATTTGCCAGACAGATTTAAAGATTTTCTGTATTATTTGAGATGTAGAAATTACTCATTACTAGTGGATCAGCCAAACAAATGCAAACATAAACCTTTTCTGCTGCTGGCTATCAAGTCACTTATACCACATTTTGATAGAAGGCAAGCAATTCGGGAATCTTGGGGGAAAGAAATTAAATTAAGAGGTATAACAGTAGTGAGGGTCTTCTTACTGGGGCAGACCCCACCAGAAGATAATTTTCCCAACCTGTCAGCCATGTTGAAGTTTGAGAGTCAAACTCATAAAGACATTCTTCTTTGGAACTACAGAGACACTTTCTTCAATTTGACTCTGAAAGAGGTGCTGTTCCTTAAATGGGTCACTAACAGTTGTCCAGATGTCCAGTTTATCTTTAAGGGGGATGATGATGTTTTTGTGAATACTCATCAGATCCTGGATTACTTGAAGAGCTTATCAAAGGACAAAGCCAAAGACTTGTTTATAGGTGATGTGATTAAAGATGCTGGACCTCATCGAGAGAAAAAGTTGAAATACTACATCCCGGAAAGTGTTTATGAAGGTTCTTATCCTCCATATGCCGGAGGTGGTGGGTTTCTGTACTCTGGTGACTTGGCACTGAGACTGAATAATGCATCTGACCAGGTACTTCTCTATCCTATTGATGATGTTTATACTGGAATGTGCCTTCAGAAACTTGGGCTTGCTCCAGAAAAACACAAAGGCTTCAAAACATTTGATATTGAAGAGAAATACAGGAATAACATATGTTCCTATACAAGCTTAATGTTGGTGCATAGCAGAAAACCTCAAGAAATGATTAAGATTTGGACACAGTTACAGAATCCACACTTAAATTGTTAATGCATTAAGTAATGTGTATAAGTGTCTTAAGTCCAAATACTTCTTTTCCAAGTTTGGGTCTGATTTCCTCTCTGAACTATTAAAAGTCCTTTGTCTTCATTAGCTAGAAACTTTTTCTGTCCATACTTCAAAAAGTGATAATAGTAATGTAATAACTTTTGATGGTATTATGTGAAGATGTGGTCCTGATCTTTCCACTGTTGCAGTGGTCATTATGTTTCAAACTTGCCTAAAAATAAATTAAAATAAACTTCAGAAGTTTTAACACCCAAATCATTGATTTGGTTAGCTGTTTGTAACATTGGAAGTATGGAGTTACCCACTTACAGTTGCTGTTGCATCTTTCATTACTGGTGATGGGAGAAGATGTAAACTATTTCCATGAAAGATGCTGCCTGAATGAAATAGCAACATCACTTGGAAATTTAGAAATTGGAGGAAATCAAATTTTATTTAAATGCTTTAATGTTATTCTTATTTACTCTTCCTGTGTCTTATCCTACAGTATTCTCTCATTTAAATGTGATCTGCTGTGCAAAAATGTGTCTATCAAAGTCTGGAGGATTTTCCCTTTTTTGAGTAGTGCTTTTTCTTCAATTTATTTTATTTTTTTTTTTAAGCACAATATAACTTCAAAAGGGATAAAACTTAAAAGAGGTTTGAATACCCAAGGGGAAGGAGAGATCATCTTGGCAATAGGCACAGTTTTGTTTCTGATTTTTTTCAAAGCATAAATGATATTTTAAATGGTTTTGTCACTCCTGTGAAAGGCTACTTGGTCCGTCTTGTTTTCTGTATTGGCTTCAAAACCCTTACCAAGTAGCTTGATTTGATACTGAAATGTGAAATTGCAGTCAGCTTATAAAAATTTGGTTTGGATCTCTTCTACAAGCTGGTAGCAAATCTAGAATTGTGCAGATCTTCTTAAATGTTTCAAAATTTGAAACAGAAACTTGCAAGTTGCATGATGGCTCATGTAGGGTTAAATGTTCTCAAAACTCAGAATCTTTTTTTTTCTTGCTCTGTTTCCTCATTTTGCTTATATGAGAATTATTCTAATAGTGACTGCTTCCTTTGTATATGTAGAAGTGCCTGTCTATTTATTGTTCAGATTGAAGACCAAAACATTTTCTTAAATATATTTTGTGTAACATTTTATTTGTATAGTGTTGTCACTCAGATATTTAAATAGAGCATGGTATTTTAAATCTGAGATGTGTAACATATGTTAAATAAAGCTAATTGTTATTTTTGAATTTGAAAAATAAAATGTGATTTAAGTAGTTTTTGTATGTCTCCTTCTCCATTTTAATACAGACCTGTGGAGCTATCAAGCTGTTAAATGAATAAGAAACCATAAAAAGCTATTTTAAAGAACTTCTTAGGAATATCAAGTTGTTTATTCAGTATACTACTGTTTGCAGTCTAGAATGCAGTAGAGATGGCAGAAAGACATGCTGAGTCCTAATTATGTTTCAGCTTTCTAAGTACTTAAACTACAGTTGGGCTAAGACGACATCAAATAGTAAAGAGCAAGAATAATGAACTCCTTTTTAAACCCCCCTAGGAAAAACTACAGAGTTAGAAATAGGGAATTGTTTGTACCCGTTTCTGTACCGTGCCAGGAGGGTGCAGAGAGTAGTACAAAGAGGCAGAGAAATAGAATTAAGGCTTAGTAGCTAACCCTTATTTTTGTTGTTTAACAAACTGCTTTCCAGCTATAATACTTATTTGAACTCCTGTTCTTTCCCTCCTTGAAAGAACAGATTTTATGTCCTGTTGTCTGTCTTCCCCCCTCCCCCCTGCTTGAGGCTTCCAGAGCAGAGTAGTCAATAATGGACCTCCAAAGCTGTTGCAAGGGTCCCAGAGTACCTGAAATGAAAACGGAAAATAGAGAAATACCCAGGACTACAGTTGCAACAGGGAACTGGATAACAAGAAAACAAACTGCAACTACTTCTTGAGGGTAAGCAAGAGCTACTCCTTGAGGGTAAGCAACCCCTCCTCACCCCCCCGCTCCCAATTTTGCTAATTATATTGTAGTGTTGGTGTGCTGTATACTATAAAACATACAACTGAACAATTAAATTAGTCATACATTTTGTTACAAGGAGAATGGTTAATTTAACAAGATGCAAGTTTGAAGGATTATGGGGCGAAGATGAGCAGGAGTTAGTAGTTGGCAGAAGACAACCAAAATGCACAGTATTACTGATTTTAAGGTAGTGGAGCAGATCATTTGCTGTAGTGGAGGAAGGAGCAGCATGGGAAGTGCAGAAATGAAAGCTATCTTAAAATAACCAGCTACCTGGTCAAAATAAGTAAATAAACAAGGGTGGAAATGGGTTTGGCTGCAGCTTAATGAATGGAACATGGTAGGAAGAAAGGAGGCGGTATTATTTCCCTGGTGGATATTTTACTCTGCCATATTCTACCATTAGGACCTACTGGTTTCTTGTCTACTGGGACCTTGTCCTTAAATCCATCCTTGGGGAAAATGGGATGGTGGGGGGAAGACAAATTGTAAAACAGATGCTAAAAAGGAAAAAAAAATATTTTTTTAAATGTTGAAAGTGCCAGATCATTCTCAGAGCTGTTGGTTGTAGCCATGTTGGCCTAACTACATAGGCAGGCAAGGTTCATTTACATGCATTAGTTTTGTGCTGGACAGAAGCCAGGCAATGCCTAATCCAGTTGGATGGATGTCTGCTTTTTTTTATGTCAGATTCTTTTGCCAGTATACTTGCTGGACTAGCTGCTGGCTTTATATGTTCACTTTTTCCCCCCCCCCCCCCCCCTTGAATTTCCACTAACAAAAGGGTAAGTTGTTTCCTCGTCAAATCTTGGCACCCCATGCGGTGGATTTTTTCCTCCCTTCCACACACCCCCCTCCCCAAAATAATATTTTCCCTGATTGTGAGAGATTGGGTTATTGCTAGAGACACCTGAAGACCAGACCTAAAGGTTTTAGTGTTCAAAAGTGCAGACAAGTACGTAGCAGAATGAATATGAAGTGCCTAAGTGAGTTGAGAACCTAATTTGTTTCAGTTACTCTTAAAAATCCTGGTAGGCACCTTCCTACTTCTGTAAATCTGGCCTTGAAGGATCATGCATTTGTTCCCTTGGACTCTGCTGTATTTCTTCTTTGTTGGGCAGCTGATTAGGCTTTTGGCATGATACCTGAACTTTAGCCTGCCTGCCCTCCAGAACTACCATGCCTCCAACCTTAGCAAGATTGCCATTACCATGATCCAGCAGGGTGTGACTACATTACAGACCTGTGATAGAACCTCTGCTGCCAGCCTAATCCCCTGTCAGAAAATGGATCATGCTACACCTTATAAACAACTTGAATAAGTTCTTGTACAGAACATCTTTGAGGATGATTAGGGACAGGATTTCTTTTGTCTTAAGATTTCAGGGAAGGTCTTAAAACTTATGCATTGGATCATGACAAAAAAGGGGAAATTTGTAAATGCCCCACAGAACATATGATAGAGGTCTGTCTCCTTGCTTCTTATTAACCTTGGCCCAAGATTTTGTTGCTAAAATCTAATAACACTTTTTTATCATATTTGTCTTGGCCATAACTTGTGCAAAGAAGTCTCAGACCTGGTTAGTAACCAAGTAATTTACTTCAAACTAGAGACTAGCAGAATGGCAGCTAATGTGTTAATTAGACATGTCTGTATATGATGCACCAGGCATTTACATTTGGCTGTATTTAACTCTTTGTAGAAATGCAAGTACTAATCATGTGTTCTTAGCTTTTCTGGGCTGCAGAGTAGGTAAATTGTATGGCATTGATCCACAAGCAGGCATGGCCCCAGACTCGTGCTTGGCTGCATCTTGAGCCATGTGCCAGATTGGGCTTATGGCTGTGACCCAATCCAGTGCACAGAGTATGTCATCTGGCCACAGGGCTTGGAAATTTGGTGGTGGGAAGCAGTGGCACTGTTATTGGCCACTGCTTCCCAGCCACCAAATTTCTAGGGTCACAGGAGCTCCTTGCCTGCATAACCTTTTCTAGACAAAGCAGGAAAAATGAAGATTTCCTGTGCTTTCAAGGGATGTATAATGGGAGAAAACTGTATTACCAGTAACTGCCTGTGATGCAATTCCCATTTGAACCCCTAGCCTTCTCTCTCCAGACTTCTCCTCCTAGTATAATTTGCAACTCTGTGAGATCTTTCATTCACTTCCCACTGCCGATCCTCTTGCTTGAACACTGCCTCTTTCCTCCCCTTGAAGTAGCTCACTTGCCACCCTCTTTCTCCCCTCATCCTCCTCCCCGACTGTCCAGTCTTGTGTGACTTCATCTGTCACATCCAGGACTACTCCTTTGTTCTTGTCCTTTCTTCCCCTGCATTGTTTCAGTTTTTAGCACTCAATGCCCTTGATTCTAAGGAACCTTCTTATGCATTGCAGGGGTCACTTTCCCTGGGTCATTCTGGCTGACAGGCTGAATCAGACCTAGATTCCAAAACAGTCTTCTACCCTAGCACTAGAATACCTTACCTCCATGTAAAGGCCTGATTCTGCTCCTAAGGAATGGAATTTTGCAGGAATAGCAGGATAGAATTTGACCCTTTTTTAGTTTGTGTTTGGGCAGACTAAACTGTTTGCAGCTCTCTAAAGCCCTGAACTTTATGGGTGTTAATTAATGCCTTCAGATTAAAGTAATGATATAAACAAAGTTGCATTGTTCATATTAGAAATTAAATAACACTATTTTATAGCTCAAAATGGATTGTAACCATTTTACAGTAGTTCAAGGTGACTCCCATTTTTTGCTCATGAAGTTAAAACTGGTACAAAATTGGTGTGAAGCTATCATTGTCACTTATTTCCTACAGACAATATTGCTTTGGAGAAGCTTGGAGGTAGGAGTTATTTTAATGCCTACAGGCTACCTTTCAAAGCTGAAGGTTGCATAGGTAAGTGAAGATAACATTTATTGGAATTACAGGATTATTTTGTGTGTTACTACTGAATTTTGTCTGTTTTCCAGTTTTTAGGTGTTAATACTATGCGGGGGGTTGTGTGCTTCTTGAATTCACTTAAACAGTTCCTCCTGTCTACTTCTCCCCTTTCAAAAAAACCATTTTATTTCTTGCAGATGAAAATGTTTTGTCTGCTTTGGGATGCACAGATGATCCTATGAGGCTGAACGAAGAAAGAATAAAAGCAAGTTCTGTCATTAAGGAGACCCCTACAATTTCACTTTATGAAACCAGATTTTCACTTGAAAAGACCATTTGGGTTATAATTTTATTGTATTTGCCCACAATTCAGTTCTCCAAATGTAAAATTTACCTTCACTTTTCTTTTCTGCATTTCCATGAGGTTGTTAGTTTCCTTAACAGTTTTCATTCTGTGCTCTGCTCTTTTTCCACTACCCATTAACTTGGTCATTTGTTGTTGGGTGACAGCATTTGAGAAGGCATGACATTGTGTGAAATGGCACCCATGTATATCAAAGTGGGCATGGAGGTGAAGACCCACTTGTTTGCTTATTGCAGCCGTGATTATTATCATTTTGTCAGAGAGAAGAATGATGCAACTGCCCTGCTTAGACTGTTTGTATGTGAATTGTGCCTAAGTAGTGTGACAAGTCTCAGATTTCATCATCGTAGCTGTTGGAGAAAATTGAAGCAAAAGTCCTGGGCTGGCAGGAACCTACCCACATGCGTTGTAGGGAGGGGTGTCTGTGGCAACCCAGAAATTGTTGCAGATTTCTCCAGGGAACCCAGGCAGTGGGCTGGTCCCTGGTCTGGACCCCTCTGGGTTATGAGTGGAGTCTTGCATAGTAGAGTTGGGGCAGGGAGGTGCGCATGGAAATGTGGGGTCAGGGTTGTGTGTGTGCATGTGCACGCACGCACACACGTGCACCACATTGTCCTACCTGTCCCTGCTCCTAAGAGCCATGGGGTCGGGGGGGGTGTACACATGCTAACCCATGCTTTTGGGAGCTGTGGGGTGGGGGAGGTTCTGGGTGTGCTTGCGCATGTCATACTGTCCTACCTGGCCCCACTTCTGGGTCGTGTGTGGGTGTGCACATATGTCCCTGGGTTGTCCCAGTGCTAAGTAATCACAGCACCTCTCCTGGCCCTTGCTTCCTGCCTCCAGCCCTGTCAGCCATGGGCAGGCAGTGGGGGCAGGGAAGCATCTGTGTCCCCTGCACAAGTCTTGGGACCTGGGCAACTGAGTCCCTGGGCTGTGCCCCCACAACATGTGTGTGTAAGACCCAGACACTGACCCTGGAAGAATGCTCGTGCTTGGGCACAGGCTCACAGCCCTCAACCCTGGCACCTGCATATCCAGCTAGAGATGCCCATGCTTCTATGGCTCGGGCAAAGCTCATCAGACCCTGACCCTGGCACCCTCATACCACACAAAGGACAGAGGTGGTCAGGTACCCTGTGACCCAAACCCCAGCATAGATACATCACTTCCCAAGCAAGAGTCAGTGAGCTTGGCTTGGGCTCACATAGAGGCTATCCTGTACCCCCCATGGCTTGGTCACTGCTGCTAGGTATTTGGGCTACATGTAGCTGGGTGTTACAAGGGCTTTTTGGCCTGCAGCTATCGGGTCTTGGAGTATTAGGGCCAGGAGAGGGGAGAGCACTAAGCATCCAAGCTGAGGCAAGCAGTCAGATGCCCCTAGAAACCTCAGGAGTAGCTGCCTCTGTGTTACAGGTAGAGGACACTAGAACTTTTCAGGCTGGGGCATGGGAAGTTCCCAGCATCATAGGGCATCTACTGGAAGCCCCTGGGAAGTTCAGGGTCATGGAGGTGGCTTGGTCTGTGGAGCTCTTGTCACTCTGGAGCAGAGGCTGCACCCAACTGGAATGACAGGGAGACCCTATCTACACCCACCATTCCATCTGCCTCCTCAACCAGACCCCACCTGCAAGCACTGGGACTCCTTGGAAGACTTCTGTCCCATTTCCTTCTAGTTTTCATTGCCATCTGCGGCAAGAAGATCCAGCACCATCTTTGCAAAGAGCACCACAACAGGGACATGTGAAAATACATTGACCAACGGATACAAGCACAGGCTACAAAAGGGACTATGTGCAGTTTGATGCCAAGATGGAATGGATAAAGACATCCAGTACAAGCATGTGCATGATGCCAATAAAAAGTCCAGGGCCAGGAGGCAGAGCATGCCCCTCTACAAGGAGTTTGTCCCAGTGCTTCACCATGAGAGCCTATTGCTACCCTACACGCATAGGGACCCACACTGTAAGAGGAGGCCCCAGGTTCACAAAGGCCCCTAGCCAATGGGACACTGGGTACCCAGGAGCAGGTCCCCAAGGACCATGCTTAAGCATGTGCGCAGGAGCAGGTGGAACTCTGACGCCACAGACTTGTGACCCAGAATGTGGACCTCAAGGCTATGCCTTCCACTTTACAGCTGAACTTGGCCCCCAGGACACTGCCCCCCTTCCAGCTGTGCAGAGCCATGCAGATCCCTGACTACCAGTGCAGTGGCCACTGCTGCAGCACAACCTACAGCACTCATGACCAGCCTTGTCCCCTAGTTCTGGTGAAGACTGGAACTGATTGAGGATGTTTTTCTGCCTAGGATGGTATGGCTCTCTGCTCCATGCAGCTGTGATAGGGATCCAGGTACCAGGGAAAATGTGAAACCCCTGCAAGGAGGGGAGCAGGCAGGCTGTGTCCACAACCAGTGGGGTTGGGAGATAATGGTAGGATAATGCTCCACCAGTCCAAAGCCTTCTGTGCAAGCTTATCTCCAGAAGGCAGTCACCAGACGCAAACTGTTGGCCTTTTCTGCACCCCACCCCCCCCAAGCTTTGGAGGACCAGAGGCTACTAGAAGCTATCCCTGCAATCACAGCCTTCTCTGTCACAACAGCCTGCAAGAAGTCCAGAAGAGGAGGGGGCCCAGTGCATGGATGGAGGGGCATGGCGCCTTGCCTTCACTGCTCAAAGCGCAGGGCTCCAAGCCACTAATTTCTCAAGAGGTTTCTGTCTTTCAGCACTGGGCTGAAAGACAATCACCCCCTCCCCTTTTACCTCTCCCTTCCTAGAGTGCAGCCAAGGTGCAACACACCTCCCCTCCTGCCCCCCCCCCCCCCCCGCCAGCCTTAGGCAGTTAGCAGCTCATCTCCTATTTCGTGAAAAAATTAAATCTGCCTCATTTGCACTTCTCTGCCTTCTCTTAGGGCTATGCTTGGCTACTGGGAGAAGCTGAGCTTCCTTCCAGCTGCCCAGAGCGTTGATACTGAAACAGCCTCACCTCCCTTGTATGCTTAAGAAGGCACAGAAAGATTTTCCACTTTGCCTCCAGCATTGGATGAAAACAGGGCTAAGTGCCAGCGCCCTGCATTCCTCCCCAGTTAGCAATGCTATGGGCCTGATGGCAAAGAGGACAGAGATCAGGGGACAGGAGATAACAAAGCTATCTATGAAAACAACCGGAGTTGCAGAACAGCAGGAATGAGAAACTTCCCCCTTGCTAAATAACTCTATTTCCCTGTGTCCCTCCCAGTCCAAGAAAGATATGAAAGTGATGGCAGGAACCCCACCTGGGAACTGTTAAGAACTGTTGTCTTATATTAGCATCAGGAGCAGATTAGCTGACTCTGGAAAGGCCTGCAAGTAGCAAGCTAGTATTCTTGCCTTCTCCTCCCTCCCCCATCTGATCTGACTCCCTGCCACAGTTGCAGGGCCAGCACCCCCAACTTCAGGGGGGGGCTTTCTCCCCACAACCTCTCCATATCACTGGTCTGCGCACCGTGCCTTCTCTGCCCAGGCTTCGCAAAAGATCTCCCCCTTGGTCTCGCAGAGGTTGTGGAGGATGCATGCAATGATGATGAGACACAACAGGTTCTTCTCCACTTTGAGGCTTGTACTGAATGTGGCTAGGGTGTGATGTGGGATAAAGATGATTTAGTCCTCTAAAAAGAGGTACATATGCATAGGTAATCTTGCCTTTGTTATATTTCCCATTCAGTCTTTCCAGTACTGATATGAAGGAGCAGAGTTGAGTTTTACAGAAGTATTTTGGCAGCTGACATCTGACCTGACTTAACACATTTTGATAGTCTTGTAAGTTATTGACAAATTGGCTTAAAAGAGAATATGTCCCTTTGTACGAGAACCAATATTATTTTCCTAATTTTTTTAAATCTGTTGTACCCAAACCCAATCTATGTACTCTGAAAGAAAGTTAACCACTTCTAAATGCATAACAAATATTGTTTTTCAGAATAAGGAAATGCATTAGCAATATTTGGAAAACCAAGATGCATTTCCTAAGGGGCAAGCCAAACATTTGAAACTTTGGGGAAGGGGTATGGCAGTGGTCTTTTTTTTTTTTTTTAAACTCCTTGTAGTCATCACTGTAGTTCTCTCATATGCAAATAAATGGGAATAACTACATTATTGTAGGTGGAGAATTTTAAGTTATTGGGGTTTGCCAACCCCAAGCATTCAAAAATCTTGAGTTGGCCCTACCCAAAATCATGAGATTACCCCCTCCTCTGATTTACTTGGTATAGTTTTTAATATTTGCGTTGCAGGCTTTGAGATCTGAGGGCACCTCTGGATGAATGGACATGCAGTTTTTGGCACCACAGACCCTATGCATGCAGAAATTCTCTGTGCTGCTAATTTGCAACATGGGGGATGAGGGGGTTTGTCACCAGGAGATCCTGGTGTCAAAAAATCCATACCTTAAAAAAGCAGGGTAGCATGCTCACAGCTGGAAACAGGACCCTGTCCTGCCAGAGCCATGTTCTATCTGCTGGCTGGGCTCCGGGCTGCCGGATTGCCGTGGCTATAGTCCCCAGGGGCCCTCAGAACCCCAGGTAAATCTGCTGGGGGCATCCTCTTTCCATCCTCTTGCCGGGAGCAATGTACCATGTGCTGGAACACATGTGCACAGGCATTTTCCAGGGACAAGCAGCTGTGGCTCCTATTTGTCCCTGGGGAAATGCACATTCCTGCTTGTGAGGACATGTCCTTAGTACTTGTGATTGTGGAACAAAGCTGGAAAATTGGACCAGTCTGCTAAAAACTTCCTTTTTTTTTTTCCCAACAAAAAAAAAAAAAGCAAAGAAGCTGAGATTCTCTTAGACTCTCAGGAGGCTCCGAGTTGGGTTTGTAAGAATAACAGAAACACAGGGAAGATATTTTACAATGAAATCATCAGAGTTGGCAACAGAGCAGTGCATGCTGAAGCTCCTTTTTGGATCATATACAAAGGGAAACGCTACCCTATGCATATCTTTCATTGGAAAGACCTATTCCAGTTACATCACAGCTACATATGGCACAGAACTACAACAAGGATATGTTTATTTGACGATGGAGTTATGAGTGGGCTGTTCTCTGATGTGCTGCACTGAGGCAAACACCACTGAGTACAGGAGGAGCAAGATCTTATATGAGACGCATACTACACTTGAAAGAAAGTGAATGATTAACTTTTACTAGAAACCTTGTGCCAGTGTGCAGGACAGTTGAATGAGGCTTTTGTCCCTGGAAAAAATGTGGAGATATTCCCATGCAAGCGGTACTTACAAGCAGAGTATCAAGCTGATGATATACGGTAGGAATGAAAGAAAACATCTGCCTACCTGAAGCATGGGGAAAAAAAACAGTTTCAAAGCAATAGCTAGGAAAGTTCTGCAATATGAGCTTTGGAGAGGAAAGATAAGAGTTAGTAAATTTGGGCTGGTCTGGAACTTTAAACATTTTTTCAGCGCTTGACTTAACGCCAGTTTTGAAAGGGATTTCTCATTGCTGTCTATTGCAGAGTGGGTTCCTTGAGCCAGATTCCCAACTATGGTTCTGTCTGTTTTGCATTGCTTGAGCTGTGCAGCAAAAATGTAATCTGTCCACAGCTGGTCAGCTGAGACTTCCC
The DNA here is from genome assembly GCF_052110815.1 of Crocodylus siamensis. Classification (NCBI taxonomy): domain Eukaryota; kingdom Metazoa; phylum Chordata; order Crocodylia; family Crocodylidae; genus Crocodylus; species Crocodylus siamensis. The sequence goes on from NC_143395.1 coordinate 181,240,611, forward strand.
CAAATAAAACGAGGCTAGATGAGGAGTTTGGTGCAAGAAGCAGACTTCTTTGCTTCTGCCAGCAATTCCCAGCTGTGTATGCTTCCTTAACTTACTGTCATAACTTGAGGACAGCAACCACTAAATAATACAGTTCAAGATCTTAAGGAAAGAGACCAGAATAAAGATAATGTACTTGCATTTAAAAAAAAAAAAAGAGAGAATTCAGGGAACCAATGGGCAGGATTTCCTGGGAGGCAAGTCTGAGGAGAAAAGAAGTCCAGGAGAGCTGCCTGTACTTTTTAAAGAGGCTGCAATAAGGGCATGGAAGCAAACTATCTTGGTGTGACAGAAGAGTGGGACACCAGCCATACAACAGGACACCAGCGTGGCAGATGGCCATCTCCTCAATGAGTTTAAGCTCAAAAAGGATACAAGAAGTGGAAACTTGGTCATCACGCCAGGGAAGAGTAAAGAAGTTGCATAGGCATGCAGGGAGAAAATCAGGGAGGTCAAGGCACAATTTGAGAGATGACTGGCAAAAGATATAGCAGGCAATAAAAAAAGAATTCTACATGTAAGTCGGAAGATGGGGAGAAATTGAGGAAAGGTAGGTCCCTTACTAAATTCAGTAGGTGACCTAATTATCAATGATGCAGAGAGGACTAAAGTATTTAATGCCCCTCTTATCTCAGTCTTCACAAATAAGGTCATCTGCCAGATCAAGAATGCAGTTGGTAGCAAAGATAAGGAAGGAGACAAATGGCTTAGAGTAGTGGAGGAACCGGTTTAGGATGACTTAGAGAAGGTAAATGTTTTTAAGTCAGCAGAGCCAGATGGACTGCACCATAGGTTACTGAAGGAATTGGCTGAGGTAATTGCAAAGCCACTGGCTACCCTCCTTGACAATTTGTGGAGGTCAGGTGACGTCTCAGATGATTGTAAAAGATAAATACATCTGCCATCTTTAAGGGGAAGGTGGAGGATCTGAGGAATTATAGACTAGTCGGCCCGACTCTGTTACCTAGAAAGATCATGGAGCAGCTCCTAAAGCAGAGACAAGGGTGATCAGGAACAGCATGTCATCCCTGTCTAACTCGGTTTATTTCTATGCCAAGGTGACAGGATCTATGAATGAGGAGAGAGCAGTGACCTTGACTTTAGCAAGGCTTTTGACTTTTATCTGCTTCTATTTAACCTTCTCCTTAACAAACTAAGGAAATACAGACTAGATGGAAGTACTGTAAGGTGGATACAAAATTGATTAGATAGTCATGCTCAGCAGTGTTCAGTGGCTCTGTCTAGTTGAGAAAGGGTGTACTTGGTAGCTGTGTTGGTCTGAGACAAGAAGACATACAAAAAACTAGAACTCTTGGTTCCAAAATGATACCTTTTATTAGATCAACTGGGCAGTCGCAAGAAAAATGCCCTTTTCTGCAAGCTTTCGGGATTCAGTTGAGAAGAGGATTCAAGTGACATTCCCCAGCAGTTGTTCCCAAGTCTAGAATTATTTAACATCATCTTTAATGACTTGGACAATGAGATTGAGTGCACGCTTAGCAAACTTGCAGGTACCACCAAACTGGGTGGAGTTACAGATGCTAGGGCTAGAATTCAGGATGACCTAGATAGACTGGAAAAAATGGTCTGCATCAAGCAGACAGACTTCAACGGAGACAAATACAAAGTCCTACATTTGTGATTAAATGATTTCATGTGCAAATATAGACAGGGGAATAACTGGCTGGGATGCCAATTAGAGAAGGACTTGGGAGTTGCAGTGGACCATAAGATGAATATGAGCCAATGGTGTGCTCTTGTGGCAAAAAAAAGAGACAATCCAGCAGGGTGTTCACTTAACAGAAGTGTCTCTTGCAGATCAAGGGAAGTGATTTTCCCGCTTTATTCAGAGGAGTCATCAGGTTTTACAGTGTCCAGTTTTGGGTCCCACACTTTAAGGAGGATGTGGAAATACATTAAACCAACTCAAATAGTTAGAAAAATTCTTCTTAGCAAGCTTTCGGTCATAAATACCCTTTGTCAGGCTGAGGAAGCATCTGCAGTCAGTGTGTGCTCTTCCTGGATGGAAACTTACATCCATCCAGGAAGTGATCTTGTATAACATTTTTGGATAACTTTGCCACTATGGGTTAGCTTGCTAAGGCTGTAGTTATATTCTGCACAAATGCAAGGAGCAGAGAGGTTGAGGAAACAGCAGTGGCTGGGAATGCTCATAAGACTTGCATCCTACTCCTGGTTCTACCACCGATATGCTATGGAACAAGCCCCCTCATCTCTCTGATTCCATTTATTCAAAACACATTCTGCCTCGTGTATTTTGTATGATAAATTGCCTTCCTGGATGGTTATGGTGCTGTATCTAATGCAAGTAAGTCGACTCTCAGTTGTAGCCTTTGGGTGCTCCCTTCAGGTAAGTAGCCATGGAGCTTGCTGGATATTCTACTGCATACGTGGGGAATATGAATATTCTATTACTGCAGAGAACAAATGATTTTTAGCAAATGTTTTCTAAGCAATCAAGTTCTTCTTTTGCTAAAATTATTGCTTAACAGTATGAATGCTCAGAAGCTTTGGAAGCAGTTAAAAGATATTGTTCTCTTGCCAGACTGAATTCTGATACAGAAATGTGATTAAATGTCTGAAGATGGTTTTAAGATAGTAAAAACGGGAAGTAGCACTTGTTTCTTATAGTGGCTTAAAAAAAATCAACGCCTGCAATTACCACACACACACAAGAATTTTAATAACACTGTCATTTAATGACAGTTTGTTACGATGGCCTACAGAAAGTCTCAGGCTGCTTTTAGTACAGGCTGTGCTACTGGCTCTGCTGAGAGATCATTTCTATTATTTTGTGGCAAGGGAGTGTAAAAAGGATGCTGCCATGAGACACCATCCAGCACAAGAAAAAACCCCACAATAGCAACGGCTGTTTTCATGGCTGGATACCCCTTTCCCCAAAAACACATTGGATGTCTTCAAAGAGCAGAAAGGTCTGCTTAATTTTTAAGTATTTGCTTAAATACATGGATGCTGTTCGACTTGAATACTCTGTTTAAAATTCCCTATACCTATTTGACTGCAAAAATACCTCTTCAACTTTCTCTTTCATTCATTCCTTTTTAGTTTTGGTCTGGCTAAAATTCTGTTGCCTGGCTTTTTCTCTCTTGGGTGTATACTTTGGATACTATCAGTCCAGCCTATCCAGTGGGGGATTATTTTTGTATATGCAAAAATTTTAAGAGTCTTTGGAAACAAGTCCTTATACGATGGATGTTCATATCCATAATTCACGGGACAAGGAAGCAGAGGTTTGGGGTTCTTTTACCAGTTATATCACTTCTGGTGCAATGGTCAACAAGCTTTTTCACTTGTGAAATTTAGGTCCCCAGCCATGGAATGGCAGTAATATTCTGATACTGAGGCTCCCAGCTAGTACGGTGATTACAAACGTATTTACGGTCTAACTCTTCCTCCCCCTCCCCTTTGCACTCTCGCTTTCCATCTCCCTCTGCCTGAAGAAGGGTGTTCGTACCTGAAAGCTTGCAAAGAACAACTTTTCCAACTATTTAGTTGGTCTAATAAAAGATTATCGCATTTACCCAAAGAATCTTGTTGGCCTATGTCCTTAGACTAACAGGGCTACAACTAGCACCCCCCCAAAACATGGAATTAGTAATGCAAATCACTTTGCACATTCATAAGTGCAAGATCAGTGCACAACATTTTCAGTGTCTCAGTTACAGAATTCCTATTCAACATAATAGGAAGAAGGTCCAAGAAAGAGCTTTAGAATTCAGTCATTTCAATGAACACATTAATTCCCAGCATTTTCAGATCAAGCTATTACATTTCTTTCTGTCTGTCATATGACTAAGAAAGATGTAAACAGGTAATTTACTCCGTTTTTTTCCATAAAGCGTAATTATACAAGGTGCTGGGTAATTTTACCAGTCAGAGTCCCTAAAGGGGTCTTCAAGCCACAGACTTTTTAAAGCCCTTGCCTGTGAGCTTCCACTCTTACGTTCTGCCCTAGATGGGACCAGCTGGGATCTATTAACCCCGTTTTGTGGTGTTATGGTCAGTTTGACACAGACCCATTGATCCGATTTATTAGAATAACTACTTTACCATTACAAAAAATCCTTTTGATGGTAAAACTCCTTGAGGGCAGCAACACCACAAGGAAGGCCTCACTGGTGTCTTCCAGTGTTGGTGTGTACAAGACAGTCTGCCTGGCAGGGGCATGCATGGGGCTGTCCTGAGTGGTGCACTCTGTCACAGCATAGGCAAACTTTTCCATACCTACCAGGTGGAGTAGGATCTGATTCCTCTCATTTGTGACCAGTGCCACAAATGTCACCCATTTTTTCCCCTCCATGTCCACATAACAGTAACCAACAAAAGGGTCCTTTGCAATATAAACAGTTTTATATATGCCTTTCATTTTCTGATGCTTCATTCTGCTGGGTTGAACACCAACTTGTGAGTCTGTGTAGCTTCCAGGTGAGTTTACACTAACAACTTCCTTTTCCCCTGCCCTGAAAATGAGGTCTTGTGTTTCCCAAAGGGTTGTGATCTTCATTGGTACCTGTCTAGTTTCAGTCACATGCTTTCTTTACCACCTTTACAGTCCTTCCTACATGCAGCAGTTTATTTGGACTGTTTTTTTGGGGTTTTAAAAATATTTTTGATCCTCAAATCTTGCTACGGTGTACACATCCCTGTACTCTCCAGATTTGTGTGAAGTAATATTCCTCAGGGTTGGTTGACAACAGTGTTTTATTTGATTAATGTTTTGGACATGTTTCCTACCAAGTACTCCTCTGGGACTTGTAGTATATCAAGGAGTCTATTGGCTACAAAAGTTATGTTTGATTAATGTTACAGAGGCATTTTCCACAAAGCAATCCTCCAAGCTGCCAGTCTGGATTGCATTATACACTAACACTGTAAGCTGTGAGAATTCAGATTTTAACAACGCAATCTCTTCTCCTGTATGCTTAAGTTTTGTGAATAAACTGATAGTTCCTCTTTCCTGAAAATAGAGACAGTCAGTATGAGAGAGCATGTTACTTCATCTTCTGACTAGCAGAATACCAGAGGCTTAAAAAAAGAGGTTCCTCTCTTCCTTGTAGAAGGAGTGGTTTACTTTGCTTTCGATGCGTGTGTTAAAGGAACTCTAGAAGCCTGGTGCAGAAATACTGAGTTGTTAGTTAGAGAGCGAATCTGTCTGATCCATCCAGTTTTATTGTGTCATGATACATTTTGATGTGGCTACTGGTGGTCTTGAGGTTACTAGGATTAGTTTTATCAACTTGCCTGGGTAGCACTTCCCCCAAGGGAATCCTGCCATACCCTGACATGCAAGACCTGTGGATTGGTTTTTCAAACTAAAAAGATGGAGGGAAGAGGATGACGACATAGGTAAGATTTGATGCGAAGCAGGACATCATACAGATTCTATACGGTCTCGAGGAGGACAGCAGAGGAATAAGGAGTTCATCTGTAGATAATGAGGGTGTGGCAGGGTGGCCCCTAGGGGTGCCGTGACCTCCCCTAGTGCCCTTGCCTACCGTGCCAAGTCTGGGTCTTTAACACATCCTCCGTCTTGCCCGCCACGTCTTTGATCTTCTTAGTTCAGTTAAGGTGGCTGCCTTCCTACTCTTCTTGGCACGGGGCCAGTCTTACTATGCCGGGATTTCCTCCAAGTCCCGGTGCTGGTCTTCTCCCGGGGCCAACTCAATACACGCACCCCCTCCTGGGGCAGCTCTCTCTGATTGTGCCCCTTCTCACCCAGCCCAGACTTCCCAACAGGCTTACTCCCCTCTCGGGCCTTCGTATCTCACAGGCAGCACCCCACTCGGGCCTGCCTCCCTTATATTTCACGGCCACTCACGTGCTGGCCTGCACCCCGCACTCCCCACGGTCTCTATGCCCACAGTCGAGCCTGTGGTTGCCTCTCAAGCTCCGCTGCCCGCACTTGGGCCTTCTCTGCCCCCACTGGGGCCTTGCTCACACTCCTTACACTCCGCTGCCTGCACTCGGGCCTGTATATGCCCCCACTGGGGCCCTTGGTTGTGCCTCTTGTGCTCCCTGCCCGCACTCGGCCCTTCTATGCCCCCACTTGGGCCTGTGGTCACGCCCTGTGCGCTCCCCGCCTGCACTCGGGCCTCCTATGCCCAACTTGGGCCTACACCCCACTGGGGCTCTTCCCAATTGGGGCCTGTCCCAGTAATGCCCACTTTGGACTGGGGGCGGGATTCCCCCACTGCTTAGACCCACCTTCCTGGGCCTGTGCCCTACTGGACTTCCGCCTCTCCTAGACTCCTCCCAAAGTCGCCCCAATGGGCTGGGGTCGGGACAACCCCACAAAGCGGCACCCTCCGTGGTGCCAGGAACTCCCCCACCTTACTGGGGAGCTCCTGCTGAGGGCTCCTCCACCCCTACGGCCTCACCCGGTCCTCCGGTCTAATAATCACAACTCCACAAAACTATGCTGGCTCTCTCACCTACCTCTGTCAGGGTTCTCTCCACCCCTGCATCATTGCAGCCGGTCAGAGTGGTCAGGCTACAACCACTGACTCAGGCTGCTCTGCTCATGCCCGAGCCCGAGCCCCTGCCCCTGCCCCTGCCCCTGCCCCTGCCCCTGCCCCTGCCCCTGCCAGAGGGGAACTGTCTGGCTTCAGCCTTCCCTGCCTTATGAAGGCCAAGCCTCACCCCCTGGCGGTCAGCTGATCTAATCGGCTCCCAACAACTAACACCTGCTGCCTTACTAACTGGCAGCTAAGCCATTCCCTATCTTCGGTAGCAGGCAACTCAATAGCCCTGCTACACAGGGTAAGTCAGAACATCTAGAGTTCCAGTTAAGTAACAGGCAGCTGAGCAAGGACAAAATGCATGTTTCAGTGCAAATGGGAGAAGGCTAAACAACAAGATAGGCAAATTAGAATGCTGGTATTAAATGGTGACTTCAATATTTGAAGCATCTTAGACTTGATTGAAGGATGATAATCAATGGGATGGTGTTATAACAGGTTACGAACTATATAGGAAAGACACAGTAGGATGTGCAGGTGGAGGAGTGGCACTGTTTGCTAAGGATAGTATATACAGTAATCAGCATAACAAGTTATTTGAAAGGAAAACTACCGTAGACTTCCTGTGTGTGGAAATTCCATACCTGAATAAAATAATATAGTACTACCATTGTACTATTGACCATTTGATTAAGAAGCCAAAGGTGATTATGAAATGCTCAGAAAGAGTAGCGAAGCTGGTAAAATGGGACAAGCAATAATAATGGCAAACTTAATCTATCCTCACATAGACTGGGTATCCACCTCATCAGGGCAAGATGTGGAGATAATATTTCTGGAAGTGATAAATGACTGCTTCAAGAACAATTCGTCATGGAACCCTGTAACAGGGGGCCCGTTCGGGGTCGCATCCCACACTGCCCGCCCACCTGTTCTTGGGGTAACTGCCTGCCTCCTTGCCCACCACGCTTTGATCTTAATGAATTAATTAGTTAGAAATTCTAGGCCCAATCCTGAGTAACGTCCAGGACCTGGTTCAAAAGGTACGGTTGGTGAACCACTCTGTAGCGGCAACGGTAACATAATCATAATCAGCATTCTAGCAGGAGGGAATAAGCTTAAAAAAAAAAAAAAAAAAGGTCCACCAGGCTGATATATGACTTTAGGAAGGAAAATTGCATAACAATTGGGAAGTTGGCTAGAATAAAGTTTAAAGGAACAGTCAAAAATGTAAAAGGCCTGCAGGCAGCTTGGAAGCAGCTTAAAAATATCGTATTAGAAGCTCAGGAAAAGTGTATGCCATGAATCAAAAAGGGTTCCAAGCAAACCAGTAAAGCCCCTGCATGGTTTAACAGCAGATTTAACAAGGTCATTCAAGCCAAAAAAGCATCCTTCAAAAATAGAAGACATGCCCAAATGAGGATGAAGCTCATAAACTCCGACAGCTGAAATGTAAAAGTAAAACGAGAGGCCAAAAAAGAATATGAGGAGCATCTAGCAAAAGATGTTGAAGTTACGGATAACAACATCAGAAGCAAGAAGCTAGCTAGCTAGAGACTTGGCACCATTAGATGACCAGGATGTAAAGGGTGCACTTGGGGATGTCAAGGCCACAGCAGAGCAGCTAAATGAATTATTTGGTGTTTACTGAAAAAGATACTGGGGAAATTCCCATTCCAGATCAATCTTTCTTAGTAGATAAGTCTGAAGAGCTGGATTACCTTCAGGTGCCGTTGCACCCCTGCTCTCCTAATGCATCATTTGTTCCCCCTTGCCCACATAGACTTATCTGGAGGGAGCTGTAGGAGCTGTTCTCTGCCACTGCACCCCCTGCCCCCGATCACTCTCCCCGACGCCCCTCAGCCCCAAGCAGCCCCGTTCAGGCCAGAATTCTGCCCGCCTGCAAGGGAAAACCCTCATGTTTCTCCTTTAAAGGAGAAATCCATGATTTTCTTCATTAACAGAGAAAATCTGCATTTTCTCTGCTCAAGGTAAATGGAAAACCCAGATCCCTGTTTATCGTGACCCCATCCGCTGCCGTTGCGAACCCATTTGGAGAAAGAAGAACAAAAATTGAAAATCCTTTCCATCAGTGGGGACTTTCCATTCCTGATGCATGAGTTTGACAACCAGCATAACAAGCAGCTTTCATCAGATTAAGTTATTAAATGTAATAAAAGGAATAAAGGAATCCAGGCACAGTAAGCAAACATACCAGTATTGACAAGAATACAGACACTGGACTGGATGGTTTAGTCAGGGATGATCCATCAGCTAACCCCAGCAGGAGCCAACAGTAACAGCCAGGTATTTTTCCAACCTGAAGAGAACATCAGGCAAAGAATTCATTGTTTGCCTTTCTTTTACAGACCCTTCACATGGGGAACTAGAGAGTCTGTTATTGGTCTCTCAAACAAATTAAAGTCTTTTTACAACAGGCTGTAAGTCCTATGGATCATTAATCCAATGTAAACAAGCAGAAGCTCCAGGCTTTTTGCACAGAAAAATAATACAATGTTGTGAGATCAATAGGGAGAGATGAATGAGCTTGCATGGCTGGTGCCTAGCAGCTATCATTACAGTATCCTGAAGAACACCATATATGCAATGCCATAAGTGTACATAGTGTTTTGCAGAGAGAAAGGAAACAAGGCCAAATGCAGAAGCTAAGTAAGCATAAAGGGACTAAGACAAGGATGCCCAGGGTGCAACAAAATGGTTCTGCACCCTGGGTGGTGTGTGGGTTGAGCCAGGCCAGGCTGACGAAGCGGCTGCGACAACCAGGCCAGCCATGGTGGTAGTTCCATTCTTGTGTGCCCCCCGCCAAGTTGGTGGTGTGGGCTCATGGCCTACTCTTCCACCAATAATTGTGCTATTGAAGGAGGCTAAAATGGTTCAACCGTAAGTATGTGCTGTCAAAGATAGCTTGAAGGGAGGAGCCATCTTTATTCAGAAAAACCCTGCTTTCAGTCTAACCAATACTCTCTGCGGAGTCAGGTCCAGCTTGCCTGCCAAGGTCCATGAGTATGGCTGCTGCCTGCACTAGTCTCCTGGCCCACCTTCTCCTCATTCAGCTTCCTCCTCTTGTGTTCATAGCTATGACTTGAGGCAGGGCCGGGCTTCTCCTTGGCTTCATCCCCGCTGTGACTGTAGGCTTAAGAGCATGACTCTGGCAAGTGGACCAAAAGGTCCACTCCCTAAGTGCACCTTTTGCTGGTGAAGTGGACCTTTTGGTGTGCTTACCAAATGCTTCAGCTTCGTTTGAGACTTCTAGGGAAAGTAGTGTCATTCCAATGAACCTTTCTTGGATGTTGTTTCCCATGACACTGGGCACTGTACCAGCTAGGAATGGTGCTGAGCCAGGACTGCATGCTGGAGGGATTCCTCTGTGGGTTCCTGTGAGGATGTAAGAATTTGCAGGGGAGGGTGCTCACTACAGCAATAAGACTGTTTACCTGACTGGTCCAAAGACCCAGCTTCTAGAGTTTATTTCCTGGTTATTAGTTGGCTTACAAAGGCTAGGAACAAATGTTGCATTTGACCTAGAACAGAAATATCTCAGGACTGGTATGTACACACATCACCCTTCCAATCATGATTTAGTGAGTGGATGAATGCGTTGCTGTGTTGCTTCTACTGATTCAATTATGCAGTTCTGAGATAACTGTTCAGATGCAACTTTGCAATGTCCTGGGATAAACTGTTAGCACTTCTTATCCCATGAACCTTTTTAGGATTTATCCCAGGACAACAGACATGGATATATCAACAATTGCACTTTGTCTTGGGATGGAATGGTTTATCTTGGGAGAAACGTGACATCCGTTTGTAGTCAAAGAGTTAAAACAACTAAGGCTGCCTGTTTACTGCACTGCAGAAGCCGTGCTGTCTGCAGATGTCATGGTTGTCTATGGTATTAGATAAATAATTACATGCAAAAAATGTAGTAAAAAAAAACATTATTAAGGTTGCAAAATTCAGCATGCAAAAGTCAAGAAATGGCAGAACTAAGTGAGGTAGGGAACTGAGACCCCAAGAGATTAAGGTCAAAAGTGTTCACTATTGCTGGGTGCCCAAGATGTGACATCTCAGAGCTGACTGGTTTGCTGTTTTTTTGGAGTAGGTAGCCCTCTATATGTGCCAGGCACAGTGTCCATTGGCTTCAGCAGCAGCTGTAAGTGCTCAGCATTTAGGCAAATCAGACCGCAGGAACTCACAAAAATTCCCCAGAAAACAAGGAACACGTAATTAGTTCATGGTTGATTTAAGTGATCACTCCATGAGGAGAAGAGGCAGGGAGGGAATCCAGTTCTCCTGGATGGCATACAGCTACTTTAGCCATGTAGCCATTGTTTTTTCTTTTCCTGTAGTCCCCTACATGATTTGCCTTACCCTGTGTGCAACAGGTGAGACAAGGGACTTTGTGTTTTTACACTTGCTCTGGGGTGCTTGAAAGTGCCCACTGCGTCTCCTGTATCAGTGTCCCCGTGCTTCAAAATGGTACCAGGGGCAATTTAACTAAAGTTCAAACAAACTTTAGTTGTAGTGCCCTCCCCCAATTGCCATTTTGGAGCGCAGGGATCCTGATACACAAGACATGAAAGCTGCTGGAGCATACTAATTGGCACACTTCAGCAGACTCAATTAATCAAGTCTGCTCCAATGCGCTGTAATTACAGTGTGTCAGAGCAGCCTCCCCGCACATCTGCAGGCACCCTGGACCACAGCCAACTTCACCACCTATTGATTCATCCCCGGAGTGGGTCCTTCCTGTGCACTGAACAAAGCAGGGTCTTGCCATCATGTTGATGCAAAAAATTGCGGTCCGTTTCTTGGAGGCTTGCAAAGTATCACAGACACACATACATTAGATGGCACAAAAGGTGTATTTGCAAATAGGGTCAGAGCAGAGTCAAAAACTCAGATTACTCTGAACCCACCAAGGAATTTTTGCAGGCTGTATTTATCTTTTTCCTCCTGGGCACGTGTGCAGAAACAGGAACTCTTACAGTTCATTTCCGTTTCATACAAGCATACATGTAGTTACATCACTACATATATCGCATGTATATTATAATTAACTACTTAAGTATGCAGGGCGGAGAGGTAAATATGCATCAGCTAATTAAGCATGCTCAGACAGCACTATAGGTCACCAAGAGTTTAAACCCCCCCCCCCTTTCAAGGACACAGTCAGTTGAATTCCAGCTTCTGTAATCTGCATGAGAAAGGCTAGGGAGAAGCTGGGGGAAGAGTCTGCGATTTAGTATAAGAAGAGCTGTGGCAAGGCTGGGCAAGGAAAAAAGTCCTTGGCAGTGTTTCTTTCTTATCGGGTGTGTAACTGTCTTATAGTTTTTAGCAAAGACTTTATATTATTTTCTCTTTTTTTTGTGTAACTGCCACGCGGCACTCTCACATTTATGTAACCTTGAAGTAGACTGTTAATCAAAATGAACGCTTTGTACTTCTCTCCACTGGCATTAAGCTACACATGCGCATTCTGTAAATTTCATTTCTTATCTAAAAGTGTCATTTTTGCAGAAATGAAACTTATGTAGAAAATCTGCCTAGCAATAATTATGTAAAAGAAAATTATCCTATCTGTATACTATAGTTAGTGTCATAGAGGCAGTCCAACAAACATTTATAAAAGAGGCAAAAAGCAGGAAGCAGCAGAGACGACAACTGGAAAACTCTGTGGGCCTGATCACCCCGCAGACCGGTTCTCAGCCTCCCCGCCTGGGCGTATCCCAGCGAAGATAAAGGCCTCAGAAATCCGACAACTGACAACGATTTGCTGTGTTACAGTATTGCTTTGTGTTTCCCAATTATGAGCCGTTGACCAGTTCTGGGACTTAAGGAGCCGGCAGCCGCACCTAGCTTTGGACTAGCTCCACTGTTGGAACGCAAGGGCTGGCTCTGGAACCTCGTGAACCAACGGACACCCTATAGATTAAGAGACACTAACTACTTACTCTAAGTCGTCTACTTGTGCCAACTCGGCGAACCTCGAGGGCGGCTAAGAGCTACCTCAATTCCGCCCCACAAGCCGCGCGCTCACACAACTCCGCAAAGCCCGCGGCTCCCCTAAGCGGTGCCGGAGCCGCTAGCCCGGCATTTCGCCACAGGGTGCAAGATGCAAGCTGTGCATTTCTAACAATACTCCATTTCTAACAATATCATCAAAGACATTCATAGCATATATGCACAAGGGGCCTGAAACAAGTTGAAAACCACGGTAAAGAGAATCTCCCTGTTTCCAGTTTCACTGCAACCAGGGGCTGTAACTGATGGGGAAGTCCTGCTCGGAAGGAAAGTGCCTGCTCTGGACTCCAAAGTTTTTAGCAGCAAAGATCTATGAAGTCTCTCCTGAGCATGGGCAAACGTTGCTTCTCAAAAACCCAGACCTTGGTGAGACTTGGAGGGCTTTTTCATGAGGACAGCAAAGAACCTATCTCTGGGAAAGAAGCCAGATTTCAATTTGCTGCTCCCAAGTGTGGGTGTGTTAGGACCTCATGTTAAAAAAAACAAAACAAAACCATCTGCTTTTTTTAACATGGGTAAAACAATTTACATTCCCTTAACCTTGTTCTTGGAAATAGTAGAACTGTGTTTTGCCTGAAATCCAATCGCCGAGTCAGCGGCTGGCGATTCCAAGGGGTGCCTGGCTGATCTCATGCATTGCCAATGGTCTGAGATAGACAGCCAGTGTGTAAAATACCAGACCAAACTGATAAAGATTGCTAAAACTATATGCAAGGAAAAACAGCATCTTCTAAGTGTAGGGCACCCTTAATAATAGGTGGTGCCTACCACCTCTCCCTAGGATAAATTATGTTAATAATTACAATCATCCATCATTGGCAATCCCTCACAGTTGAGGGTAATTGTCATCCACGGTTTCCTTATATGTGGGTTGGCAGGTGGCTGATGAGGCCAATCTGGGATCGGCAGGTTCTACTGCAACTTGGGCACGTGTTTCCATGAGGTGGGCAGCTCCAGATTCTTGATTTGGTCCCCAACACGCTGTTTCTGCCACTCCCACTTTTCCATTTCCTGTTGTCATCGTGAGGTTTCAAAGTCCTCAGATCCTTGCAGCACTCTTCCTCCATTTAGAGCAGTCCTGGGTGACAGTCTCCCACAAGTTGATGTCAGTGCTGCATTTTTTTTTAAGTTGGCTTTGAGGATGTCCTTGAAGTGCTTTCTCTGCCCTTCTCTTGATCATATGCCTTGACAACAGTAAAATACAGTAGTAACCTTACAGCTGCACAAATAGTGATTCACCTATTCAGATTCGCCTGCTCATTATATTAATGTATGCAGTAGACATGCATTATAAATGTGCCCCTCATGTAACTGCTAACTGCTATCTAATTCTTCCTCCCTTTACACATCAGCTGTACATTTTGTCACTTGTCCTCTGTACACTCACCCACACCCTGTTCGTGCCTGATTCTGATCTGAAGTCGTAGAAATGGGAAGAGTCCCTTGGGTTTCAGTGTGCTTTGGACTGGGGTCATCACTGCTAATTCCAGAGAAGTACAGGCTGCCACATGCAGCCTTGCTAAGTTCAGTAAATTAATTAACTAGCTACTGCCCTGGCTCTGGAGTAAAGTCTTCCAATCCTGTTACCAGAGACCTCTGTGTCCCGGGCCTTGGTTATGTTCCTTCTGTTAAAGTTGTGCATGCTCAATAGTGTGGAACAGCAGGATGGAGAAGGTCTGAACTTTTGAACTATTGTCCTACTTAGGAGTTGTGAGCACGGTCAGTTGGCACACAAGTGACAAACAAGTTTTGGCACCAAAAGTGTGGAAGACAGAAGATTCACCTTACGAAGCGGTTGACATTGTGACTGGTTGCTGATTGAGAATGTGACAAGTATGCATCTGAGAGTGATGAGTGACAAGCGCATCTTTGGTTTGATTGGTTGAAGTTATGGGAATAAGCCATTGGCAGTGTAATTGGTACAGAAAAGTGGTGTGATTAGAGGGTTATAAAAGAGCCTGAGCCGAAGACTTGGTATGCGATTGGGGTTTGATTGGTGTGAGCGAGACTTTGATGTGCGAGTATTAGTTTGGACGTGTGTGCATGGACAATTGTTGTGGAAGGTGGATGTACTGCTGTGAGCCATGGATCTGGATGGCAATTTCTGACTGTTGAAGGCAATTCTTCTAGGTGTGAGCACGGCTTCCCAGGGGACATCAGAGAGAACCCCAGACCAGCTATCCACCAGGTAGCTGACCACCATCACCTGTAGAACGGGTAAAGTATTACCCATCCCTAGTAAGGAGTGTAGCCTCCCTGGGAGAAGAATACTCTTGGGAGAAAGGAGGAAAATAACATGTGTTGACTCACCATTGTAGCTAAGGGAACCTGGGAGTCTTGTGAGATGAACCTGGGCCTGTAACCACAACATTGTTGCAAGTGTGGAGTGAGGAGAGTTTTGCTCTCTAATTTTCTCTCCCACACTCATTTTGTTTCTGTCCTTTCCCTGTTGATTAATTTTGCATTTGATTTTGTTCACTGTTTAATTAATATTGTTAAAAATATAGTCTTGCAGTTTTCAGTCTAAATTAAGTCTGTCATGTTTGTTTAAAGTCCTTTGTTGCCAGTGAAAGCCAGGCTGTAGGTTCAAACTTGGCAGGAGTAGGCTCCACCACTTTCGTTTGCTGGGTGAGTGAGTTAATTAGCGAATGTGCATATCCCCAGTGAACAACCCCTCTTACTAGTACACATGCAAAGCCACAATGACTAATGCCCTGTCATACTAGTAGTACAAATAACAATACTGCAAACATCAGAGCATATATTGACTTCAAGGAGAGAAGTCTTCAAGAGGAGACTGGGCAAACACCTTGCTGGGATCACTTGATCTCAGCAGTATTCCTGCCCAGAGCAGGGGGGTTGGACTCGATGGTCTTTTGAGGTCCCTTAATTTCTATGGTTCTATGAAAAGATGATTCCCTCTTAAAGAAAGCTGAACATGTTTCAGCTATTAACATCCAGTCGATTGCAGAAAAACCCAAACAGAATTATGTTGTCCCAGCCCCACACTCCTGGCCAAAACCCATTGTTTATCTCCAGTTCACAGATGAACTTCCAGGTCTTCCCAGTTATCATCTACAGACAAATGCATCAGGAGCCATTTTGAACAGTGCCAGGATCAAGGCAGCAGACAGCAAAGTTGCATGATAACCTCTCAGAGCAAATGTCAAATGTGTCCTTCACTTTTCATGTGCATCCAAAGGCTTTTCCCTTGACTGATGGTCATTCCAGTTCTAATTTATTATTATGTATATTGTGACAACATCTAAGGAGCCTGTAAGGGAGCAGGACTTCATCATGCAAAATGTTGTACCAATACAGGCTTCAAAAAATGACCCCATCCCAAAAGATTTGCCATTGAACTACTAGGTGAGTGTGAGCGCAAACAGGTTAGGAGCACAGAGACATGATGAGATACTATTGATCAGGCAGTGGGCTCAGCATACCAGCTGGCTGACTGTTGGCAAGGTTCACGTAGACACCGGAGCCAAGGGAATTATAGGGAAAAGCAATTGCTAGGGAAACATGTTTCCACTCTAGTGGACATGCTTGCTCATGTGGGGGCTGTCCAACTGTCTGCTAGTCAGCAATCTGAGAACTCGGTGAAGGGGGAGAAATAACAGCAGCATCTGAAAATGTTTTAATGCAAACCCTCCCCCCCCAAAAAAAAGAAAAGAAAAGAAAAGAAAAAGCCCAACACCAAAACCAGGTAACATGAGTAATCCAGTGAGTCCAGGGTTCTTTTTTAAATTATTATTATTATTTTTTGCCTAGTATGAAATGTATCTACACTTGTTTTGTCCCTCCAAAGAAGCAATGCAAGGTGTACCAAATGGATAGACAAAGGGGACAAATTTAAGGCTGTTTGAGAGACTCTAATTCTGAATTTCCTTAAACCTGAAGCTCCTGAGGTTTATGAAAAATGCCAGGCAAGCTGGGACAGTCGTGCTTTTCTATGCATGTGGCTTGTTTTTAAATGCTAACACTAAGCAGTTCTCTTCAGTGATTGTTAGAAAAAATATTACCCTAAAGTGTTTTCTGGCAGCTATCAGCCCTCCTATCAGGTAAGCTCAGTTGTTCAGGCACAGTAAGAAGGAGGGGGTCTCTCAGACAACTATAGGAGCTCTGGGTCTGAACATAAAGGCAAATTTACACCACTGAAAAAACCATGCTAACACGTGCTGCACTGCCTGATGGCCCCAGTTGTACTACACCCCTTGGATATAACGTATTAGCCGCCTCCATGGGTGTTGGGACCAGGCCAATGGACTTACTGTCTCGAGGGTGCTTAGCAGCTAGCACCCAATAGTGCCTTCAGCTAACAATGTTACATCTACCTCAGATGCAGAGCCCTACATACAGTGTGCTGTAGTTGGATAATGCAGACATGCCCAGCTGTGTGTGAAGATGATGCAGGAAGATGGGAACAGCCAATGGCTGTTAATCCTTGCTGTTGCTTTTTAAATAAATGATTGTTCTTCCTCTGGGAGACCTGTGTAAATTAGACACAAGAATAAAAAAGCAGGATTGCCCTGGGACAAATAGTTTGATGTTTAGGATAGAACTGCCTTTTTAGAAGAAAACCCTCATATTTTCCCCTTGTCTCATGATCTTGCTAGTGTCAGGGCAGACCTCAGCATGAAAGGGCCCTATTTGAAGCATCTGTTTTTCATAGGGATCTTTTGCCATCAGCAATATTGCTGAAACACTTCTGAATTTAAAGAATGTGGTTACCCTCCCAGTCCCTCTGTTCTACTAAAAGCATATTGTTGATTAAAGACGTATAATTTGTGAGCTACTAGACTTATAAATGAAGAACTATGAAGAACTATTCATCTTTGTAAGAGCCAAAAAAATATCCCAGCCAAATCTTGGAGAAGCTGTTTGGAAGGCTGCTCGGTGACAGAGAGCAGTTTAATGTATTTATGAGGGCTTCCCTGCTGTCTGCTCTAATACAACAATGCGCTTTCACCAGCTGTTTACAAAAAAGGTCTATTGTGACTTGATAAAAGGGGTTTATGGACTACATTTGATCATCCAGCTTCTGCTATAGTCTATATGAGTTGGCTCTAACCCTACACGAGACAAAAGAGAGTAAGTGGTGATAATAAAGGAAGGAAGTTAGAAGGGTTAGAAGAGTGTTACAACCATGAAAGATGAGAAGCTGGGCTGAGCATCGCATGTTCATCTTGTGGGTTTCTTTTTAAAAATGGTGTTAATGACAAATGAATGGACTAGACAAGACTGAACCTTTCACTTCACAGCTGAGCAGTGACTCACACGAGTATGTTGAGTGACATCCAGGACTTCCTCAACAGTGGAAGCAAATGGTTCGTGAGTTAGGCCTGTGTCAGCACTTGCATGTTCAACAGGATTATGTCACATGTAAAGTGTGTGGAGACACAGAGGGCCATAACTCAGATTTCACCATTTCAAATACTCTTTTCAAGTGCATTTTTAACTGGTTTCCCATTTTTTTCTTTTAAAAAATGATAGCCTTGTTCATTCAGTCTTTCATAAACTAGCAATGTTAACTTGCATACAAGGAAAGGTCCTTGTTTGGGAACTGCTCTGCCTGAAATCAGGGTAAAAGTTCTTTAGCTGGGCACCCTCCCCGACAACTGATACTTCCACATGAATTACTGAATATAGTTATAGGCAAGAATATAGTTAATAGTCTCCTCTTAAAGTAGCCCCTCAGCATGCATATTAGTTAACATCTGGAATTTCCCACATAAAGTGTTCAGCAGAAGTAAGAGATTGAACAGTGTGGGAAGTGTGGGGGAAAGTCCCCCTAAATATGTATTTGAATATATTTATTCAAGCATGTTCATATCCCTGTCACATTCTTTTGACATGCATTTAATGTGACTCTGACTTTCACGCAAATAGCCAATTTTAAAATTACAATTGCATTTTAAAACTCTAATCATAGGCATTTGCACCAGAAACCTGAGTCTAATAATCACATATATAATAACCAAGGAAGAAGGAACACATCGTGTGATCTGTCTTCAATCAAAATAATCGAATTTAGGACCTCAGGCATGAAATCCTTGCCCTATTGTCATTAGGGCTAGAGCTTTACTCCACATACCTGCAACAAATTGCTTATAAACAAGCCAGTCACCACGAACCAATCCCAAAAGATATTCAGTGCATAAATATGAATAAAGTTGAAAATGTCATAACTGAACAATTCACAAACAGGTGAGATACATCAAACATGTTACTTAGCAGTCATTTGCCTTCCTGGGATAACTCTCTTTAGTTGTTATAATCTTACAGTCCAGAACAAGATTTGTTTTGGTGTAAATACTGGATTTCTGTAGTATTTGCTGTATCTTTTATTCCATTTATTTCCATTCTAAATTTTCCTTGGGTCTGACTAAATAAGGAGAATGGAGAATGCTTTATCCTTAGCAAGAGTTATTGTCTTCTACACTGGGTAAGAGCAGAGGAAAAGGTTGTGACGTTTTACCTTTGGCAGGATTTTTTAACCATTTCCCCAAGTCAGGCTAACATTCAGAACGCCACCCCCTTGTCTTGCATCACACATACTTTCTTGAAGACGCCAAGAATCCTTGGGAGAATCCCGGAGTCTTTACTCGGCATCACCCAGTTGCTCCTTCTCAACATTTCCATTTGAGTCAGATCATACTGGCAAGTTCAAAATGGGATCTTGTCTGAATAAAGACTAAGACCTACAATTAAGGCCTAGACCAGGGGTGGGCAATTATTTTGGGCAGAGGGCTGCTTACTGAATTTTGGCAAGCCATCGAGGGCCGCATGATAGGCAGCCCAAGGCAGATTAATATTAATTTTCTAAAATTTTTAGGGACCCCACGAGCCAGACACAATGGCCTGGTGGGCTGCATCCAGCCCCCGGGCCACATTTTGCCCACCCCTGGCCTAGACTCAGGTGCCTTGAACAGGAGAGTAGACTGGATGATGTCTTGAGGTCCCTTCCCACCCTGGCTTTCCATAGCTTTAAGGTATTTATGTGTCTAACTCAAATTTAGATCTAGCTTTCAAACTGTGACATAGGTATTCAGTCTCTGAAGGCCTCAAAACCCACCTGCATGTGACCAGGGAATAAGAGTCTGCCTGGCTGGGAGGCTGGCTCCAGCTTGAAGTGATGACAAGTTAATAGGGTGGAGACCCAAAGATGGTTAAGAACTTGAGGGGGGAGGGGAGTAATGGAGAAGAGGTGGGGAGAGACTTTAGACTTGTAAAAAAATATTTATAGTATTTTTAAAAGTGGAAGTGCAAAAGGGTGTGGCCCTCCCAGGGGCTGATCATCAAACACTTGTCAGTACTCAAAGCACTCATATTGCCAGAGACTGGAGCTGCCTACCTCCAATGACCCCCCGTGGGGTTATTTATCTGTCCGTCTTCCACGTTGCAGAGTGCCCCTTTGATGGTCCAGCATGACACAAACTGGTCCACATTTGGTTGCAAGATGAAATGTTGAAACTCAAATGTGACACACGCCGGGATCACAAAGTGGAAGTGTTGGAGGTCGTTGCTGAAGCCAGTCACTGTGAGCGGGTTTCTGTGGCTTTTTAGGATCATCATCTGGGCCTGGCCCAGCAGGAAACTGAGTAGGCAGATCACGCTCCCTTCAGCTGTTCATTATGGGATAGAAGAAATGTATACAGTCTTGGTGAAGTCGAAGTCCAAAGAGAGTACTGAGGGCAGCAAAGCACCACAGCCGGGGCAGTCTAAGAAGGCATAGAAAAGTCTCTTCCACCTCCTTTCAGAAAGAGCAGGCCGATGCGCTGCAGGGTCTAGGTGGTCAACAAAGGTGCCCTATGAGACAGCTGCCACTGGAAGTTGTCAGTTCTCTTGGCAATGGGTAGCTGAGGTGGAAAAGGAGGAGGAGGAGGAGGAGGAGGCTACTGTGCTAGGGAGAAGCCCAGGGCTAAGACTGCTCTTCCTAATGTCCAGATGGTTTGGTTCTTTGTTGTGGACTCAGGGTTGTTTCTGTGAAAAATTAAAGTGGCTTGTCTGTTGAAGACAGCAGTGCAAAGACCTGTTTACAGGGGCTTAGGCACCTAAATACTTCTGAGGATTTGGGCCGAGGAAATTCAGTACCAGCATGAAGTACCAGTACCAGCATGACCCCATCCATCTAAGGAAGAAGAGATAAATGTGAGTTTCATTTGAGTTTTGATAATTGCAACAGGTGCAGACATAGTGGCCTAGGCTTCATCCTGGACAGTACTAGCCTGGTGGTAGGTCTTATAGCTGGTCTGTGCTGGTGCATGTGCTGCCCTATCTTTCTTGGCATGGATAACCCAGCTAACTAGTGGTGCTGGCCTCGGTCCCACTTCCAGCTGCATTGTAGATACACCACCTGTGCCAGGAAAATCCCCATTTGTTGATGGGGGGCAGGATCAAGGGTGGGGTTTCTACTCAAGGCAGAAGGGTTCTGATACATTGGGTCAGTATCTTAATCAACTATAAGACAAGCAAGACTCTAGCAAAGTGCAGCAAACACCTGGCTGGAAGCTGAGCAGAAGGGAATGTCCAGCTAGAGCTCCCTTGAGACTCCACCACCTGTACTTCACAGCTGCACTGCATGGTTAAAATCCTACACATCCTTGCCAGTGAGAGCCACTCACAGTAAGAACTGTATGTAGAAGTAGGCAGAAGAGGGGAATTGAGATGATCTAGTTCATTGGCTTGACTTCCACCCGGAGAGGCACTGTAGCCAAAAGTCACTACCATCTGTTAGTTAGCAGTTCAGGAGCACGTGGGTAGTGAGCTGGTATTTTCAGTTTTGTTTCCATTGGCTGGGTATCTCCACCAGAGATTTGATGCTCCTTCAGGTGACACAGAGACCAAAAGCAGGGGCTGTGGCAACAGATTCAATCTCATTCCCTTCAGACCTGTGTCCTCTTCTCAGACCTGAGGGAGGTTGGTAAGCTGAGGGCTGGTTTTTGCCACTGAGACTGCTCCTGGAATAAGCATAAGAAAGGGTTATACCTTTCCTAGCACTGTTGCCTCAGCCCCTTCCAGAAGCACCACAATCACGTGCCAGACTGGAAAGAAGAAGAGCTTTTATAGAACAGATTGTGCAATTAGTGTGCTGTTCAGCTGTCTGGGAGTGTCCATAACCGAGTCTGATGAGTTTTATCAGAAACTCTCATCTTTCTTTACCCAGAGCATGACACAGCTGAGCATGTGACTAATGTACAGTGCACATGAAGAAAGATCAGATGTATGCACCCAAAGGTATATGTTAGCCTGGCATGGTGTGAAGGAGATCTTGACATACAGCTGTGAATTCTTCGATGAAGTAAAAGGCTGATTTACCCACGGGTCTCTTCAGAACTGTATGGAAAGTCACTTTAATGTTTCCTTTGGGTCCTTTATCCTGATTATGGCCAGCAGCTGTATCAGTGCCACCTTTGCATAATTAGGCAAAACTGCCATTTGCATTAGTGGAGTTTACCTACCTGAAACTGAGTAGTCTTCACAGGTGCATGCAGCATCTTTGCCTGTCTGCTCTGAAGTTGCATTGGTGTAGGTGTACTGGTAGCATTGGTGTAGGTGTACTGGTAGCTGGAATCAGGGCAGACTGTGCAGAGTAGACCTAAGAAATAACCTAATCCTACGCTGATCTGTTTCCTGAATGAGGAGCACTGACAAGATACATGTTTTTACTTGGGGGAAATTATTACTATGGCGACGATGTGCCACACTATAGGAGGTCAGGTAAAGGTGGCAGAGAGACCTTCCACAGTTTTAGAGGGGCTTTGCTTGATCTAGCATAAATGCAAAAGAGCTGCTTTGACTCTGACACTGTTTTTAGCAAGTATGTTTCTGATACTTGGACAATATTCAGGATTTTTTTTTTAGCTAGTTGAAGAGTTCCACAGGGATCAATTAGAACCTGTTAGCATCTAATCAAGAATAGTCTTAAGTGCATACAGAGGCAGATAAACAAGACGGGGGTACACCCAGCTCCTTTCATTTGCAGTTGCCACAGGATATAAATATTATGTTGTTGATTTCGTGATCACAAATAAAGGCCTATTCACAGAGAAATTGCTTGTGTACACAACATGGAAAAAAATTCTTCTTAACATGGAGTTTGCTTTTGCCTCCCAAAGATCAAACTGTGCAAGCCACTTATGTTTTGATCTGATTTGAGTGGCTTTTTTAGAAGTGGTGCAGCTTTTTGCATAAATTGGGAATGGACTTTTTTCTTTATCAAAATGAAGCCAGAGGCCACCTAAAACACACCAGCATACAATGGGCATATTATTATCATCTAAAGCCAGTAATTACATTTGGTGATACTATGTGTGAATCTTCTAAAGGGGAGTTGCTGAGGAGGAAAATGAGGGGAATGGTGCTTCTTCTGCAAAATGCATTTGTTGGCACGTGTATCTTGAGACAGTCATCCTGAGATAGTAGGAAGGTTTATAGTAATGCATGTGAGAGAGATGGCTTGTTCAAGGACAGTGAATAAGATAGTGATAAGGTCATATCTATGAACACAAGCTTCCTGGATTTCAGTCTAGTTCCCATAGGGTCTGAATGACTGAGTCTTAACTTACTTGGGAAAGCACTGATGTTCATAATGAAGTATTCTACACAAAGTAGGTGCAACTAAGACTCATAGGATCATCCTGATCATGTCCACAATGTAATGCAGAGTCACATTGGGCTGACTATATATCCAGGGCCCTTTGGCAGCATCTGCAGTGCCCCAGATAAGAGCTGGGCTAGATTCTCTGGGGCCAGTTTCTTTGGCTGTTCCAGAGCCCAGGTTCTGAATCTGGAGGGAATGGGCCCAGGCCCCTACAGTTTGGTGGCAAGGCAGCAAAGCGTGCAGCTAGTCATGTTAATAGATTCTGTTTGCCAGTTTGCTTGTAAAAACCTTTATTGTGGCACTGGGCTCTAAAGGCATCCCTGGCCACCTGGTCCTAGCTCAGAAAGACTCTCTGAGGAACAAGCATGTGCAAACTGCTTTCACTTCCTTATTGCTGTATTCTTAAGCAATTAAATATTCAGCATTAGCCTCTGTTTTCATGGAATTCAAACATGCCATAGCAGACAACTTAATCATGATTTAAGGACTCTTGGCAAGGTGTCCCTTTGTGCTCACCTTCACCCAGGCACACTAGGACAATACCTCATCTTACATTTTGTAATAGTGGAGGGATAGGTTAGGAGCAAGGCAGATGAGCACCCTGCAGGATATTTGATTAGTCACAGGCTGAGTCACTTTCTTTGCACACTGCATTGGATTGTCTGAGTTACTTTATGCCATACGAAGGCAGGAAGAAGGCAGCAGGAGCTTTGTTCGGTTAAACATAAGCCAAGTCAAGAGGACTTGAGGGGATCTGGCACCTTGCAGGATGAAGCCTAAGAACAGCTACGGTGAGGTGTGTGGGTGATGCTGGTGCTCCTCCATGTGATGACTTTATGAACTGGAGGGGGGAAAGCAATTAATATTAGAATAACAACCACCACTGTTCCTCTCAGTATGATTCCAGCCTTTATTGGTCCCAGATGGTTCAATTAGAGCTTGCTTGTATGAAAGAGGGAATAATATTATTTTCAACACAGTTACATAATTTTTTTACCCCCCTCCCCAGCAAAATCCCATTATCGCTGTTAGGAATCTGCATTGTGTCTAATGTAAGAAGTGTGAAGATTTAATGGGAAATAGAAAGAACTTTAGATGACAATCTCTTACAGGAAGGGATTGCTCTCACAGTTATTTGCTTAGGAAGTTTGATCAAGCCAAGACTGACGCAAATCCTAAGTAACAATAGCAGTTGTAGCACATTTCCATGGGATACAGCTCATCCCAGGTTGAAAAGCAACATGTGGTGTTGTGGGAAGGAGAGGAGACTTCTGGGAAATTCAGCTTGCTGTTTGTCATGCATAACCACTTACTAAATTAAAACCTGAGTCATAGTTTAGTGGTCTGTCACTTTTTTGGTCTCATTTCTGAAACTCACCATTATGTCTGATAACAGGACGCAATAACTAATACCCTGCTGCTTCTCTGAATTCCTTAGGTTTGCAGCCGATCGTTGGCAGATTAGTACAATACTTTGATGCTTCTGCACTGGGTGTTCTTTGCAATTGCTCACCTAGGATGCAATACCGCCTACAGCCCAAGGTAACTCCCACAAGAGCTGGCAATCGAGCAAGTGGGGTTTGTGGCTGTGGCTTCATAGCAGTTGTATTATTACTCATTTCTTTTTAAATGTAGTGCCTAATTTTGTGGGTTTTGCAGAGGCAGATGCCTCTGGATTTTGATGGGAGTTTGCCTGAATAAGGAGAGAGTCCAATCTAACTGAGCACGCCAGGATTTGACTCTCAGATAATGTCTTTAATTTGCCTCTGGCATTTGCAAACAGCACCCTGGATCCTGTGACCGTGCTGAGCACACACAGAGCTGAAACTGGGAAGCCACAGTAGAGGGAGTCTTGAGGATCAGGCCTCTTGGCAGCTGCAGATGTTTAGCAACTGTTGAACAAGGCTTAAAAAACTCACTCTCCCAGGGGAAAAGAAAAATAGGACAGGGAGTGGGGCCAGGAAGCAGAACAGATAGAACCGCTGGCTTGAGAGGGACCTTTGCTGATGAATGTCTTGGTGCCAGCTGATCCCTTACCTAGGAGCCAAAGTAGTGCAGGAACTGAGCAGCTGTTTCCGCCCCCTTTCCCACCAAGACAGGAGGGAGCAGCACTGCAGGGGACCAGGTAGAGCCTAGCAGCACAAGCCATTCTCGTGCTAGCTTGCAGGCTTATTCCTTGGGCTTAAATGTACTGGGGAAGATTCTTCAAGGCTAAGTTAGGTCCCTAGATTAGTTTCACTGCCTCTTCACACTTTTTTTGTGGGGGAGGCATGCAAAAAATGTGCAAGGCACTCCACCCGAGTGTAAACCCTAGCCCTCCGTCCCAACAAGCCTGCAACCTGAATGAAACAACAAATGAGGGGCCTGCTCAGAACAAAATGGCCAAGAGGCAGGACCACAATAATGCCTAAATACTCAGTGAGGCACGGGCAAGTTCTTTCTGTTCCATTACGTACGTATATATAGTGCGTGCCTGGCTTATTGGCCCTCTGTTCTCCTTCCTCATGGGCTTCATGGCCGCGGTAATTTTTAGCAGGACTTTGAATGCAGTGGGTGAGGTGCCCTGGCAGATGGATAGTCTTCCCCTGGCTGGCTTCCCAAAAAGATGAGCGCTCTTTCCTGCCTGGAGAGGGGGTCAGACCCGATGATCTACCAGGTCCCTTCAGACCCTAGAAATCTATGAAATCTATGAGGCAATAAAGGCAGCAACTATACATTTGGGCTTCAAGGAGACAGTGGAGGTTTGGAGACTGGTGCTGTGAGTGGGGAGAGAAAGATACCTGAGTAATTTGCCTCTTGTTCAACAAAGCATTGCATATAGCACAAACTGCGCTGCTGCTTTGCTGCAGCTCAGCTTTCCTGTTTCCCCACAACCTCCCTCCCTATCCACCTGCCCTGACATAGACCACTCCTTCCTTTATCTACAAGTAATGATGCTCCAAACACAAGAGCAGTGAGTTTACAGATAACCACATATGACAATTATAGATCTCCCTCGCTTTGAGGTTTTGCATGTATGAATTTGCTCTTATGCAGTAACCCTTTTTATACCAAACATTCGTTATATTTGGGTTAAATTCACTTGTAAGCGATCAGTGTGGTGGAAGCCTGCAGTCAGCTGCCTTGTGTGGTGCACCGTGGGAGTGACATGTACCAAAACAGTCTCCTGTGTGGATCTGTGCTCGTCGCTCATCATCCGAGATGTGTTTCTGTAGCTGCCACCCCCATTATGACAGTGCCCTGTGCTTGTGTGTACTGTCTGCTGTTGGTAAGTACCAAAATTGTCTTGTAAAAGTAGTAGAAATGGGCCTGGGAGTCAGTACAGTCGAGATCTTGGAACAAATCCCTATTTGTTACATTGTAAAGTGGGCTCCTTTTTAGGTGAATTCAGGTTATGCTCTGTTTTCCAGGAACACAGTACAGCATCAAACAAGGGAAATCTGTATTGTGTTATAACCAGTATTAGTTATTATAACCAACTGTAATGTTCCCACTGATTGAATGGTAGTGGAAGCAATTATTGCGCTGCCATAGCAGCAGCAAATTATTACCCTGCAGAGAATAAGCAGCTGTCTTCCTTGATAGTTCCCATTAATGTATTCTGTGTGTATTAGGTCAGAAGAATGTTCTTCCCTATGCAGATACCCTCTTCCATGAGTGAATATTTTTTTCCTGTATGTTCAGAGCTTCAGCCAAGTTTTTTGTACACCAGCTCTAAGAGCTCTTTCCAGCATGATTAACCAAGAAGTATTTGACTCCACAACTCCAGCAGCAGATAGACCACCTCCTTTTATGGCGTCCTAGGGATTTCCTTAAGAGATTCCAACAGAACAGTTATGTGATCATGTTGAAACATACTTTCTGTGTCAGCAATGGGAAGACAATTGTAAGCAATTCCTCCTCTGCTGTTTTCAAATTGTTTCTATGCCAAACCAACACAGCATTGAAATCTGAAGCTTACAAGAGAATTGGGCACAGGAGCTTTGAGATATTGTATAAATGAAAACAGAATTTAAAATGACTGAAGTCATCAAACCCGTTGCCTTTTCCAGTAATTAATTGAAAGTGGACAGAGCAGTGGTATTTACTGATCAATTTTAGCTAAAAGAATGTCTCTTTCTACAGATCTCAAAGCAGTAGCTCTCAAGAGGATTGGAGGCATTTAGGTTGGATTTAGGTTTTAGATTGTCTGAATCCTGTTTTTTGAGGTCTGTCCCTCTTAAGTTAAAATAGAAACATAAGCTTTCAGGCTAGGTACAGACAGTCAAAAAGTCCAAGGCTGAATCGATTCAGTCTTTCCAGTTTAGTCTAAGCTGCACAGATTAAATTGAAACAGAAGTGAACACACATTTACCTTTGATTCCAGAAATGCAGCCACGTGCCTGCAGTGGCTCAGGCCAGAAGCTGGAGAGCACTAGAGCAGGCTCTCTGTCTGTATGTTCGCTTCCTCTTCCAGGGCTGAAAAGCATGCTGGGATGCTGGGGGACTGTGATTTAACTTGAACCAGGATGGAACTGGGACAGAAGTTTCATAAACCAGTTTGACCCAAATCAGTTAAGTCTGATACTACATTCAAACAGGTTTATCTTAAACCAGTTTCAGCCATTTTGAAACTGGTTTATATGCACTGTGCTTCTGTTCTGTTACTGGTTTAAACCAGCTTCTGATCACTTAAACTGGTTTATGTATAACTTCTTTCTCTAGCCTTGCAGATAAGGTTAAGGTTTTGGGAGAGAAAGTTGTTTGGTTTTCACTTGACAGAGTACTATCAGAGAACTAGCCAATGGCCTGTCAGGAATGACAGGGGCCACCACGCCATGCCTCGGCCGTCTCCCAGAGGCAGGGTGGGGGAACCTTTCCCCGCTGTCCCCTCTGTCCCCCTTGGCCAGCACACTGTGCCGCTGCTGTGAGCAGGGAGCTGGGCCGGGGTGGGGGGTAAGGCGCCCGTCTGCTCCATCTGCTTCGTCCTCGCTGTCGTGGTGGCGCACCGCCACTGCTGCCTCCTGTCCCGAATGCTCTTGGAGCACTCTGATTGGTTGTTTCAGACAACCAATCAGAGTGCAAGTAAAACATTACAGACAGACAGACTACAGTCTTTATAATATTAGAACGGGGTGCTGCTAATCTCATCTCTGTGTGTAGCACGTTATAGGTGCAGTGAAGTTGTTTTGGTTGCATTGTGGAAGCTGAGGGATTGCAGAGACTCTTCCGTGCTTAGCATGACTTCTCCCTGAAACAGGCCTGTGCAGGACCTACCTGGAGAGGTGTGCAAATGCATTACTAAAGTGTCCTTCTATTGGGATACCTGCACAGTATCTCAAAGTGGTCGATATGCTATCTCTTTTTAAAGGGTTGTCTCAAAGACTCTGGATTGCTTATTGGAGATGAATCTACCAAACTGTACCAACCAGGGCCTGCTGATCAAAGAATGTGCATCAGTTTTGGTGGTGGAGGGAACATGTCTGCAGCTGAGGTGGTTGTTATGTCCGTCCACCCTGTACTTTTTGTGGGTGCTTGTCTATTTTGAACTGGGTTGTGACCTAGCAAATTCTTCACACCAGAGGCTCACACTGAAACTGTTGAATGAGCGAGAATTTTCCTTATTTTCACACTAAGAGCACAAGACTCTCACAAGATGATCCATTTAAAGCTGGCATGGGTATTGCTGTACTAAGCTGCAATCTGCAATGTAGATAGATGTTAACTAAGGTCATGGCAGGCCGTAGTGAGAGTTTTAAAAGGAAATGACTGTTTTACCCTTTCCTGCTTGTTCAGCCAAGTGGTTTAAAACCCTGGTGGTTCTGCTTGCATACGTCTCAGCCTGAAAGGAGGAGAAAAAACCCTCCAGAATAAATAGTACATAAGCTAGAAAAAGCCTATAAAGTAAACTTGGCACAGCAATGTTCCTAAAACAAGATGTAGTTATGCCTGCTGTGGAACAAAAAGAGTTTTAGGAAGTTTATCTCAGAAGAAGAGTTGATTGAGTTGGTTAAAATGAAACCCCAGCAGCTTCCAGCTCCAGAGTGGTTCAGACCACTTTGTGTCAGTTGGATTGTAGAAGACATGTGAGATTTTTATTAGGTGGTCAGCAGCATAAGGATGGATAAACTGACATGGGACAGGTTACAACGTACTCCTCTCTGTTCTTTGGAAACCCTGAGAAAAGGGGAAGGGGGTGGAGCATTCTTACTTCTTAAAATCAATTCGGTGAGATGCTGTTTATTCTTTTCTACCCCCTGAATAAATTGTGCATGGCTGTTAGGTCTAAAGCTTTGGTTCTCAAACATTTTAAACTCAAGGCACTCCTCACAAAATGCCAGCTCTTAATGTTCACTCTTTTTAGGACTACTGAAAAACAGTAGAGAATTTTTCTGTTGAAAATAACTCTGAAAGCCCGCAACAGGTCAGACTGTTTAACTCTACAAATTCCTATTTGAAATCTCTGGGTTTATTTGGTGAATCGCGTTTGCATGCCTCACAATGGCACCCCGTGGCACCCTTGTAATCATTTCAAGGCATGCCAGGGTGCTGCAGCACCCAGGTTGAGAATCACTGGTCTAAAGTGACTCATTTCAGATCATGGGAAACAAACTGACAGCCCAGGGAGTGCTTTACTCTTGAGCATCCTGCATCTAAAAATGAAACACAAAGTGTTTCCTCTGCAACAGAGAGGCATGAGGTCTTTTACAGTTAAAGTTGTACTATGTGGAAAATGAAATAACATTGTCCAACATGGCCGCTTCCAGAGCAGATCCTTGCTGGAGTTCTGAGTTATGGATACTCAAGCTGCAATGGTTAAACTGTTGGGCTAGGGATGGAAGTTACACATAAACCAGTTTAAGTGATCAGAAACTGGTTTAAACCAGCAACAGAACAGAAGCACAGTGCACATAAACCAGTTTTAAAATGGCTGAAACTGGTTTAAGATAAACCTGGTTGAATGTAGTATCAGGTTTAACTAATTTGGGTCAAATCAGTTTATGGAACTTGTGTCCCAGACCTCTTTCTGGTTCAAGTTAAATTAGAGTCCCTCAGCATCCCAGTATGCTTTGCAACCCTGGGCTGGGCTGTGCTGTCTTTTCTAGAGAGCAGGTCTAGCCCTGCCTGTCTGCTCTCTAGCTAGAGCAAGGGCAGGGGCATGCCCAGACGCTGGCCAGCATGGCCCCCCTACGGGGAAGGGACAGGAGTAGGCTTATTCCCCCTCCCTCCCCTTGTCCCCCCAGGGGACCGCAACCAGAGTCTGCCTGGCTGGGGCACAGCAGCCCCTGTCAGGGTCCCCCCTCCTACCCTCACTGCTTCAGCAGCAGGGGCAGGGGTGTAGCTAGATGCCAGCCAGCATGGCCCCACCATCTGCCCGTCTCACCTGGGACTGAGGCTGGGGCTGGAGGGCTGAACCAGGCTCACCCATGGGTGCTGCTAAGGTTGGGTGTGAAGGGGCCAGCTTGGGCTGGGCTATGGGGCCAGGGCCTTTGAGCTGGCTGCAGCCTGAGCTGGGGTTGCAGGAGCTGTGCAGCTGGATTGCTCCTGGCTCCCTACGCCCAGGCTGGGCTGGACTGTCATGGAGTTGCAGCTGGTTGGAAGCCACAATTGGGCTGGCCCCTCCACACCTGCCCTTAGTGCCCACAGCCGGTCCAGTTCAGCCCTGGGCAAGGCAGGTGAATGGTGAGACTGGCCCGGGCTAAGCAGGCAGGGCTCTTCCCAGCTGGCTTTGGCTCCATGACAGCCTGGCCCAGTGCATACAGGTAGCTACTGGCCAGGCAGCAGTGCAGAGTTGACACTGCTGCAGCTGTGGGCAGGTGCCTTGGCAGCTAGACTGGCTGCACAGGAAGAGGACTTCGTGCCCGCAGGTGCCCAGGCTGGCGTGGTGGTGCCAGCAGATTGGGAGCCTGGCAGCTACTGGCTGCAGGGGCTCATGTACCCACAGATGTTTCTGCTGTGCCCCCTGCTGGTCTGTCTCATGTGGCAGCTACAGACGGGCAAGATGCAAGTGTGATGGCGTTGGTGGTTCTGGGCATATAAGCCCCTGCAGTGGGTGGCTACGAGGCTCTGGGCCCGCTGACAGTCTCCAAGCCAGCCTGGGCAGCTGTAGGCTTGAAGGACTCATCCCACGTGGCCAGTCTAGTTGCCAAGGTGCCTTCCTGCAGCTGCAGTGGTGTTGCCTCTGCACAGCCGCCTGGTCAGCTGCCATCCATACGCACTGGGCTGTCATGGAGCTGCAGCCGGCTGGAAGGACCCTGCCCCCACAGCCCAGCACAGGCTGGCCCCTGTATCTGCCTGTATCACCTGGGGCTGAGGCAGGCCAGCTGTGAGCGCTGCTGACGGTAGGTGCAGAGTCGTGGGCCTGGGTATGGCTCCCAGCTGGCTGTGGCTCCATGACAGCCCGACCATGTCTGGGCATGGAGAACTTGAAGCAATCCAGCCCAGCTCGAGCTACAGCTAGCTGGGAAGGGCCCTGCCCCCACAGTCCAGCCCAGGCCAGCCCCTCTGTGCCCACCCTCAGTAGCACCTGTGGGCCCACCTGCCCCAGCCCCGCAGCCCCAGCTGCAGCCTCAGGCTCAGCCTCGGGCAAGGTGGGTGGATAGCAGGATCATGCTGGCCATCTCTGGCCATGCCCGCTACTACACAAGCAGCCAGGGACTGGAAAGCTGGGCAGACCCTGGCTGGGGTTCCCATGCCTTTGGTAGAGAATGGAGACAGGGGAGTTTAATCCTCCCCCGAAGGTGCTGCCCTGGTCAGTGTCTGGCCACACCTCCTCCCACTCCCCTCCTCCTGTCAGACCAACCTGGTGGCCTTTTACGATCAGATCACCAGGTCATTGGATGCAGGGGTAGCAGTGGATATAGTCTTCCTGGACTTCCGGAAGGCTTTTGACACTGTCTCTCACCCCGTTCTCATTAAGAAACTGGGGGGCTGTGGTGTAGACACCCACACAGTCAAATGGGTCGCCAACTGGCTGGAGGGCCGCACCCAGAGGGTGGTAGTGGATGGGTCCTTCTCAACCTGGAAGGACGTGGGCAGTGGGGTCCCGCAGGGCTCGGTCCTCGGGCCCGCACTGTTCAACATCTTCATCAGTGATTTGGACGAGGGGGTAAAAAGCACCCTGTTCAAATTTGCTGATGACACTAAGATGTGGGGGGACGTGGGCACACTGGAAGGATGCAGCAGGCTACAACCAGACCTAGACAGGTTACAAGGGTGGGTGGATGAGAAGAGGATGGGTTTCAACACAGACAAGTACAAGGTGATGCACCTGGGGAGGAACAACCAGCACCATACCTACAGGTTAGGGAACTCCCCTCTTGTCAGCACGGAGGCGGAAAAGGATCTGGGGGTCATCACTGACTCCAAGATGAACATGGGCTGGCAGTGTGGGGAGGCAATCAGGAAGGCCAACCGCACCTTGTCATGCATCCACAGATGCATCTCGAGCAGGTCCAAGGAGGTGATCCTTCCCCTCTATGCGGCACTGGTCAGGCCACAGTTGGAGTACTGCGTCCAATTCTGGGCACTGCACTTCAAGAGGGATGTGGACAGCATGGAGAGGGTCCAGAGGAGGGCCACTCGCATGATCAGGGGACAACAGGGCAGGCCCTATGAGGAGAGGCTACGGGACCTGAACCTGTTCAGCCTCCACAAGAGAAGGCTGAGGGGGGATCTTGTGTCCTGTTATAAACTAGTCAGGGGGGATCAGCAGGCATTGGGGGAGTCCCTGTTCCCCCGAGCACTGCCAGGAGTGACCAGGAATAACGGTCACAAGCTGGCAGAGGGTAGGTTTAGGCTAGATATCAGGAGGTGCTACTTAACGGTCAGGGCGGCTAGGATCTGGAACCAACTTCCAAGAGAAGTGGTGCAGGCTCCTACCCTGGGGGTGTTTAAGAGGAGGTTGGATGAACATCTTGCTGGGGTTGTTTGGCCCCAGTAATCTTTCCTGCTTATGTAGGGGGTCGGACTAGATGATCTGCTCAGGTCCCTTCTGACCCTAGAAACTATGAAACTACGAAACAAACCTGGCAAGGGCTGCTTCTGCCTTTCTTCTCCAGGCTTACCATTCAGGCCTGGGTGGGGGCTGAAACCCTTCCCCAATCATACTCAGGCCTGCCAGGGCCTGGCCATGCCCCTGCCCCAGGTCAGCTTCCTTCCAGCTTTGCAGCTGCTGCTGAAGAGAAGGGAGGGCTTGCTCTAGTGCTCCTCCACAGCTTCCAGCCTGAGCCATTGCAGGCATGTAGCTACATTTCTGGAATCAAAACTGAATGTCTATTTGCTTGCAAATCAGTTCAATCTACGCAGGTTAGACTAACCTGCAAAGATTGAATCAGTTCAGGCTCGGGCTTTTTGAATGTCTGTCTTTAGCCTTGGAGGGACTGGCTGCTCTTTGTTCTGAAGACAGTTGTGCCACTTCCAGCATACTTACCACTTCCATAACCATGCCAGGTTACTTGCCTGCACTTCACAGCTGCTTTTCCTTCATCCAGGTAGCTTTTACTTCTATTACTTCAGTTAGATTTATTTAAAATCTAACGTTGTGTCAGTGAGAGATGCCCATTGAATAACTCCGATTGAACCAGTTATTGCCAGAAAAGTTGCAATGCTAGCACTGTCATGAAGGCTGGCTGGAAATGTCACTTCCAGCTGGAGGAAAGGTCCATACAGAGCTTTCCTTTGACTTGGACAGTGCCACTTTCAGCTGCTGGGCTGAGCCCCACCTGTGGTAAAGGGCAGCATATGGCCTGACTCATTTTCTCACATGCCTCACTCACGAGCTCTGAGATTCTTGAGACCTTCTGTGCTTTAATTGTTTTTCCCCTGGCCTCCATGGGCTGCCGAAGGGAGGCTGACACACGTTCTGGGCTTGCTACCTCCCAAATGGGAAGGAGTGCAGCCCACTTGGGGTGGCAGTGGGGGAACTCTCTCCCAAGAGGCTCTGTGCTGCACTAAACCCATTAGGGAGGTAGCAAGTGCTGCCCTGGGACAGCAGGGAAGTGCAATCACTCTTCCCTGGGCTGGAACCCATTACAGCAGTGACCCAGAAAGGAAAGGCTCTGTACTTTCCCTCTTGAAAACAACAAGAAACCCAGTGAGCAAAACAGATGTTTCCAGATTTTTTTGAGCAAACTGGCAGGATACAGGAGTTGTCGTGTTTTGCTTCTGTGTAGCTGCAGCTGTGGCTGCCAGATCCTTGTTGTCTGCTTCTGAGCATCAGGGGACGCTTTCTCTGCTTGCCCTCCCCACATCCCTGTGTAGCTGCAGCCAGGCAGAGAGCTGGAAGTAGGAGAGGTGTTGTTAGCTGCTACCCCACCCCTGATGCTGCCATGTGGGGAGGAAGTGGGAGCACACGCAGAGCAACAACGCTTCCTGCATTGCCCCACATAACTGTGTTTGTCCTCAATTCACTCCTGCACGCTGGTGCACCAGCTGCTACTGCAGAGCAGACCTCAGCATCATGCAAAGCAAAGGCTTCTCTTGTGTACCTCCTCTGACTTCCCTAGCCTTAAATCCTGCCCTCTCTGCCTTTCTGCAAAGAAAAATCACAGCCTTGGGAGAGTGGGGAAGAGGAAACTGCACCAGAGCCATGAAGGTGGAAATCACAGGAATTGTCCCCAGATCAGAGGATGCTTAGCTACAGTAAATGCAGCCCGGCGAAATATCATTCAGAACAGAAGCTGCTTTCATTCAGTGTCTATGGTTAATGGCACATTACTTTGACCATGATGTTCCTTCCCCAAATCACACGTCCAAAAACATAAGTAAGAAGGAACCCTCTGTGCACAGCTTAGGGCGCATCTCCCTGCTGACTGCTGCACCCTGGCCAACATGTCCAGTAAGAACTTTAGCTACGTGTGACTCGCCATGAAACCACTGCCTGAAAAAGACTTTCATAGGATTTGTCCCATAACAGGAACTCTGGTGTGGCATTGTAGGCTACTCATGTGAGCAGATATGAGGTCCTGGCAGCCCTGGAGGAGGAGGGAGCAGTGGAAGATTCCAGGGAGGAGACTTTGTGCACACAATGTCCTGTGCGGGCGGCGGGAGTCAAGAGGCCTAAGAGGAGGAAGCGTCGCGTCATCGTGATTGGTGACTCCATCCTGAGAGGTACGGAGGGCCCCATCTGTCGCCAGGATCCCTCAGCACGTGAGGTATACTGCCTGCCCGGAGCGAAGATTCAGGATGTGAAGGGGATGCTCCAGTCCATCATCCAGCCCTCCGATTATTACCCCATGGTCCTTGTCCATGTGGGTACTAACGATGCGGCCAGGAGAGCCCCTGATCGCCTGATGGAGGACTACCATGCTCTGGGAGGCGTGCTGAGGGAGATGGGCGCACAGGCGGTCTTCTCTTCCATCCTGCCAGTGAGCGGACGCGGCAGACGTCACGAGATGTGCATTGCGGAGACCAACTGGAGGCTACAGGAATGGTGCTTCGAGGCGGGCTTTGGCTTCCTCAGCCATGACCGGCACATCGTGATGAGAGACATGCTGGGATGGGATGGGCTCCACCTTTCCCCTAAAGGTAAGCGTGTGTTCTCTTCCAGGTTGGTGAACCTCCTTCGGCGGGCTTTAAACTAGGCTCGTCGGGGGAGGGGGAAGATGAGGGCGGAGGAGACGATGACATACCAGGCCCAGCAACAGCCAGCGAGCCCAGACCAATGGTCAAAACGGAGAAACAGGTAAGCGATAGGGGACGGGGCATTGCTGAGACTAGGGGGTCAGTGGGCACAACCGCTGAAGGCCTCAAATGCCTCTACACGAATGCTCGAAGTATGGGGAAGAAGCAGGAGGAACTCGCCCTCCTCCTAGCTGTCACCAGCCCTGACATAGTAGGGATCACAGAAACGTGGTGGGACTCATCGCATGACTGGGCGGTGAGTGTCAAGGGCTATAGGCTATACAGGAAGGACAGGATAGGAAGGAAAGGTGGAGGAGTAGCACTCTACATCAAGGAGGAATATACTTCCTCGTTAATTAGCATGGGGGTAGAGGGGGGGCACTCTGAGGTGCTCTGGGTTAGAGTAAAAGGCAGTCCAGGGGAGAGAGACTTAACGGTGGGAGTCTACTATAGACCTCCCAACCAGGGAGAAGAGCTCGACCTGGAATTCTTAGGTCAGCTTACAGAGGCAGTGAGGGCTAAGGATGTGGTCATCATGGGGGACCTAAACTTCCCAGACATCTGCTGGGAGGAGCAGTCAGCCAAGTCTGATCGCTCACGTCGGTTCTTAGCCAGACTGCAGGACCTCCATCTAACCCAGGAGGTGCACAGCCCCACCAGGGGAGACGCCTTGTTGGACCTAGTGCTGGCCACGGGTGATGACCTGGTGAGGGGGCTGCGGGTGATGGGCCACCTGGGAGACAGTGATCATCGCTTGCTGGAATTCACCATCCAGCGTAAGGTGGCAAAGGGCTGCAGCAAGGCAACAGCCCTAGACTTTAGGAGGGCTGACTTCAACAAGCTAAGGAGGATAGTTGGGGAAGCGCTGAGGACCCAGAGGGGAAGGGAATCAGAGGTCGAAGGTGAGTGGTTGCTCCTTAAGGAGACGATCCTCCATGCCCAAAGGGAGGTAATCCCAACAAGGGTCAAAGGGAGCAGGAGGGCACATAAACCCCCATGGCTCACTAAGAGCATCCGGGAATGTCTCCTTGCTAAAAGGGAGGCATATACCCAATGGAGAGATGGGGTCATCGCCAAGAAGGACTATGTTATAGTCGCCCGAGGATGTAGGGGGGCAGTCAGGAGGGCCAAGGCAGAGTTGGAGATAGGACTAGCTTCCCGGATTAAGGACAATAAGAAGTCCTTCTTCAAATACATAGGGGGTAAAAAGAGGGTCCCGGGTAATGTGGGGCCCCTGCAGGACACGATGGGCAACTTAGTCATCACGCCAGATGACAAAGCTAACATATTTAACGATTTCTTTGCCTCTGTCTTCCTAAGTAGGGACCAGTTCAGCCACCTCCCTGCTGGGCCCCCCTCGGGCCCCGAGAGAGACACGCCTGGGCCAAGGGTTAGCGAGGAGTTAGTTAGGGTACTTCTGGAGAAGCTGGACGTGTTCAAGTCCGCTGGTCCGGACGATCTTCACCCTAGGGTTCTACAGGAACTGGCTGAGGTCATTGCGGGACCCCTGGCACGGCTCTATGAGCACTCGTGGTGCTCTGGCGAGGTGCCGGAGGACTGGAAGAGGGCCAATGTGGTCCCTATCTTCAAAAAGGGAAAAAAAGAGGACCCGGGAAATTACAGGCCAGTTAGTCTGACCTCAATCCCGGGTAAGCTCTTTGAAAAAATTATCCTGGCACACATACAGGAGGGCCTTGCAGGGGAATGCATGCTCAGGGGCAACCAACATGGGTTTATCAGTGGCAGGTCTTGTCAGACCAACCTGGTGGCCTTTTACGATCAGGTCACCAAATCATTAGACGCAGGGGTTGCTGTGGATGTAGTCTTTTTGGACTTCCGGAAGGCTTTCGACACTGTCTCTCACCCTGTCCTCATCAAAAAGCTGAGAGACTGTGGTGTCGATGCCCACACGGTCAAATGGGTCGCCAACTGGTTGGAGGGCCGCACCCAGAGGGTGGTAGTGGATGGGTTCTTCTCGACCTGGAAGGATGTGGGCAGTGGGGTTCCGCAGGGCTCGGTCCTCGGGCCTGCACTGTTCAACATCTTCATCAGTGACTTGGATGAGGGGGTAGAAAGCACCCTGTTCAAGTTTGCTGATGACACTAAGATGTGGGGGGATGTGGGTGCACTAGAAGGGTGCAATAGGCTACAAGCTGACCTTGACAGGTTGCAACGGTGGGCGGATGAGAATAGGATGGGGTTTAACACTGATAAGTGCAAGGTGTTGCACATGGGGAGGAAGAACCGGCACCACACTTACAGGTTGGGGAACTCTCCTCTTGCCAGCACGGAGACGGAAAAGGATCTTGGAGTCGTCATTGACTCCACGATGAACATGGGCCGGCAGTGTGGGGAGGCAGTCAAGAAGGCCAATCGTACCCTATCATGCATCCACAGATGCATCTCGAGCAGGTCCAGGGAGGTGATCCTCCCCCTCTATGCGGCACTGGTCAGGCCGCAGCTGGAGTACTGCGTCCAGTTCTGGGCGCCACACTTCAAGAGGGACGTGGACAATATGGAAAGAGTTCAGAGGAGGGCCACTCGTATGATCAGGGGTCAGCAGGGCAGGCCTTATGAGGAGAGGCTACGGGACCTGAACCTGTTTAGCCTCCACAAGAGAAGGCTAAGGGGGGACCTTGTGGCCTGCTACAAACTGGTCAGGGGGGATCAGCAGGTATTGGGGGAGTCCCTGTTCCCCCGTGCGCTGCCAGGAGTGACCAGGAATAACGGTCACAAACTGGCGGAGGGTAAGTTTAGATTAGATATTAGGAGGCGCTACTTCACAGTCAGGGTGGCTAGGGCCTGGAACCAGCTTCCAGGGGAAGTGGTGCAGGCTCCGAGCCTGGGGATTTTTAAAAGGAAGTTAGATGAGCACCTTGCCGGGGTCATCTGACCCCGGTGCTCTTTCCTGCTAAGGCAGGGGGTCGGACTAGATGATCTACCTAGGTCCCTTCCGACTCTAGCTACTATGAAACTATGAAACTATGAGCAGATTTGGAAACATTTCAATAACTGGGCAGTTTTTAAAATGTTTGCTCTGTGAGTGCTATCCCTTGGCAATTGCATCTGTTTTCCAAGGAGGACTTGGAATAATGTGGAGTGAGCTAGACCCTTCTTCTTGTATGCTGCCCAGATAAGTACAATAGCATAAGCAGATGCTTTCCCTTCCTGCAGAAATAGTGGCATCAGATCCTTGCCTCTCAGGACCAGAGCTGTGGGATCAATACCCCTAGCCCATGCTAACTAGCACAGTCTCCACAGTGTACAGTCTTCAGAGTTAGGGACACGGTCTGCTCCCCATTTGTGTAGCATGCTCCTATGAGTGCATGAGGTGCAGAATAGATCTATCATGTGTACTCATGGCTTGTCCCATGGTATCGTACCTTGGCTGTGCTAGAGAATGCACCCTCCAGCTACCCTGATTTTCACAGGCTGAGAAAGGCAGGATTTTCCCATAAATGTCAGGTATGACAGTCACGATGTGGGTGGTTGGTTCTTGACCCCAGAAGCTCGCAGCCCAGGGGATTAGGAAGAGAATGAGTCAGGGAGCAAGGGTCCCAGATAGAATCAGGGGTCAGGAGTCCCGGGTCTGTAAGGGAGTGTGATGTGGGCAGTCACTGCAATAGCATCTCAAGCCAGGGGAGTTAGGAACAGGAAGTAAGGATCCAGACCAGAGGCACTGGCCAGGGAATCAAACAGCTACTAGCTGTGAGAGACTGAGATGTGGGTAATAGCCAAACTAAAGCCATGAGCCAGGAGGTAGCTGGCAAAGGGGTCCAGGCTGGAATCTGGAACAGAGTCAGCATGCAGGGCTGGATGTGTCTACCCAGTTAATCAGGAATCATGGGCAGAAGCTAGGAGCAATGATGAAACCAGGGAGCCAACAAGTAGGACTCAGGGGACAAGAATCTAGGAACGAATGGGTAGGAGCTAAAAACAAGAAGTCAAAAGTCCAAAGCTAGACAGAAAGGTATCTGTCCTGCTGGGTACTGAAAGAGCTGCTGTTTATAATCAGGCAGCCACATCCATGCAGGCAAAGGGAGGGACAGGCGGTTAGGCCGCTGGCAGAGAAGCCCGCTCAGGTTGGGGGCAGTTTAACTAGCCTGCTGCTCCAGCTCTGGACTATTAATAGTTAATCCTCCACTAATGATTCGTTGCAGAGCAATTGTGAAGTTTATGCTTTTTAATAAACAGGATGCATATTACAGGTCTAGCCTAAACATGCTTTTTTTGATGGAGCTAGAAGAATTAGTTATAAGCTGCTAAAAATAGCCCACGAGAGCTGTACGATGAAAAGTATTAAACCTGAATAAAAACATCCTCTCCCCTTGCATTAGCATTAAACTTAAATTCAATTTAAAGCACATTAGCAGACAGCGAAAACCTTTCCCTGTAATGGTAGGAATTGTTAATGCGTAATACCAGTAAAGTAATACAGTTACACCAGGGATTTGGCACGCTGTTTTCAATTACCACAAAATATACCAGGTTTTCCACTCCTGCTTATTCACCACCCATTTTTAGGTGGAGCACATTGCTAAATGACATGACGTTATCACCTGCCCACTTGCAGATCAGAAGGACTTGGGGAAAATTGGTTTCTGCAAAAATGAGTGGTGTATAGGAAATATCACTCTTCTGTGTCCTGTTTTCTTAGTCTCCCATTTCATATCATAGAAAAGGGATCGGACAGAGTGGGGAAACCCGAAATTTTCTTTATTGTGGGTGTCCTGACGAAATTTCTGGGGGAAAGATGTCTTGAGCCTATTTCTGTGAGTGGTGTGACTATTATTATTGTACATTGATTTATCACAGTAGTATTAGATGAGGCTCTGGCTAAGGTGAGCACAGCAGTGGACTAGACAAGCATGTTATAAGTCAATCCCTCTCCTGTAGAGTTTAGGGCCTTGTTACATCTTACTCTGAAAGCCGCACAAATATTAATTGGTTTGTTTTGATCCGCTTAGTGGAGCAGTTGCACCTTAAGACAACAAGCCTGCTCTGACTGCCCCTTACCTGCACAGCTGTGACTTGCCATTAGAGGTTTGGTGAGCAGGGGCAGAACTAGGAGCTAGGGGCAGGACTGGCTCTGCTCCTGCTGGGTTGAGCAAGCAGAGCTGGACTCGCTTGCTCTGCCGCCCGGCAGGAGCAGAACCAGTCTTGTCAGTGGCAGGAGACACTGTAGTCACCAGGCACTCTGGGGCTGCAGTGCATAGCTGCATGGGGTGGCTACTCCTTAATGGAAGAGGTGTAATATTAGATGGATTAGAGATAACCCTGTCCTGGAGTGGCATAACTTCAAGTCGATTTACGAG
The DNA here is from genome assembly GCF_052110815.1 of Crocodylus siamensis. Taxonomy (NCBI): domain Eukaryota; kingdom Metazoa; phylum Chordata; order Crocodylia; family Crocodylidae; genus Crocodylus; species Crocodylus siamensis. The sequence goes on from NC_143395.1 coordinate 181,281,719, forward strand.
TGCTTTATGCCACTTAAAAGGTGTTAATGTGTAGCCAGTCTAGAAATTAAGAGTTTCAGAAGACACCTAAATTTACCATATAACAAAGCCCTTACAGTCTGCGTACACAAGGCAGACAAAGTTTGGACAGAAGTAAATATTATCCCCATTTTACAGATAGGGAATCGAGGTGCAGAACAACTGTGATTTTATACAGTTGGAGAATTCCTGACCTATTCTACCTGCCTAGGTTTTTTACACTATGCCCATTACCACTGTCCCTGAGGACCCCAACCACTGGCTGCTGCGATGTTGCCACTCCTGTGATTTTAGCTTGCCTTTTACCATAATCAGTGGTTTTCTTAAAACCCCAGATCCTGGAGTCTTTGGAATACAGGTGTTCCTTACTTAACGTTGTTTCATTATTACAAGTTGCGCAATGTTCAGTTATAATGTTGTTTGGCCACTGACTGCTAGTAGGTAACTACCGTGACGTAATTGGAGCTGCTTAACATCATTTTGCTTAAAGTTGCATTTTTCAAGAACGTAGCTATGATGTTAAGTGAGGAGTAGCTCTGTAGGCAAATCTTGACTTTTGTTAGAAAAAGTAAGTTTTTAGCCCATTGGGTTCCAAACCACGGAGAGAGAGTGAGAAAAAAAAAAAAGCCTTACAATTTAAAAAAGCACTGGGGTTTTGGAGCCTGACTCATGATACTGGAATATCTGAGGTTGGTAATACTGTATTTCCACTCAGGAAATCTGTTTGTTGATGCAAACCAATTCTTCAGGGCAGGTGGTCTAAGGCAGAAGACACAGAATTGCTGTAGGGGAAACGATGGAGAAATCACCTTGCAGTCTGCTGGATGTTGGAGGGATGATGCTCTATAGTCATGTGTTCATGTGTTTCATTCTGTTTAGCTGTCTGTTGTGCCGTGACACTTGTCTAGGCATAACAGGACTCTGGCAACAGGCATACATGCTGGGCAGCCGCTGGCTACTATGTCACATACTTATCTTCAATGCTGTGGTTTGGGATTTCACAACACCTGCACTTGATTTTATATTTGGCAGACGTACCGCAGACCCGGGTGGTGTGCTTAGAAGAGGTTGGCCGGCTTCCATTGCTTATGCAAGGACAAATAGCCAGGAGCTTCCCAGTGAGAGAGGGAGTGAGTTCCTTCCCCCAACCCTGCACTAACCACTGTTGAATTAGGGTTTTCAGCGAAGGGGGGAGTTGGGTTTCTTCTTGCATCTTTTTGCTAGTTTTACAACAAAATCCTTTGTTCCCATAAATATGTGGGATCATTAGTTCATTGTACACCTTAAATAGTTATTTCTTTTTTCAGCAGAAAGTGGAAATGGCCCAGCAATGGAAGTCAAAGAGTTGACACAGTGCTTATGCATTCCAGTGGACTAAAATTATATCCATGAATGTTGTCTCTGTAGCACATCTGGAATTGGTTGTTTGTAACAGAAATGGAAATCCCTCTTTTGTCTTCTTCTTAAGCAATCAGGACTCCTGGTCTGGGAATTTCCTGGCAATGACTATGCGCTTGGGACAGTGTTCCTTTGAATGATAACTCAGCCAGTCATCGGGATCTAGTAGAGTATACACAGGAGTGAAAGCCAGAAACTCTTGTCGTCTTATCCTAGTTTGCTACTGCTAAAAATGGCAGGTGGCGAGACAAATCACTTCAGCTGCTCTGCATCTCAGTTCCTCTGTCTGTCCAGTGATGATAATTAGTTAATGTTTGTAAAGTGCTTTGAACACAGGTAGTAATAAGCAACTAAATCATGATAGGGGGTGCTCTAGGTTAGAGAAAATGCACATTTCAGGGATGCTGAAATAAAGCTGAGTGCTTCAAAACAGCCCAGGCATGCATGTATGGGCCTGGCTCGGTCAGGCGCTCTGGAAAAGGTTCTCTGCCTCTCAAATGGTTGACTTGGGGCAGGGGGCGGGTGTAGAAATAAACAGTATATGAGAAACGTACCATAGTTGGTAATTACCAGTACAGATGCAGTTCCTCTGCAGTGTGCTCCTTTGATACAACTCAAAGCTCAATGGTTACAGCTGCAACATTTTTTAATTCAGAGAGCACTTTTTATTGTCTGCAACAAATAGAGGTTTGAAATGGTAACTGCAGAATCCTGACTATGCCAAGAAACCTGGATATAATGTAATGTAATCAGAGGTGTAGGCACAATTGAAATCTCACATCTTCAGTTCTAGCCCCTCTGTCCCTTCTCCTTGTAGGATCCTAGGAAAGTAGGGCTGGAAGCGACCTCACAAGGTTCTCTAATCCAGCTCAAGGCAGTATAAGACCTGACTAAACCATCCAGCCAAGTGTCTGTCTAGTGAAGTTCCCTCCTCAGCAGAGAGCTGGAGTAGACCCTATGCACGACTTAAATCCATGTCCAGGACCTCTCTCAAGCTTTGGGAGGGGGTCAGATTTCACCTGCAGTGAAGTAGCCTGAATATAGATGTGCTAGAAGCTGAGCTGTGTGGTGCAGACTTCCACTTCCTTTTACTCAAATACTAGGGACCTGTGCTGGTAGAACAGGCTGTGCGCTGAACTGCTCATGTTGCGGAGAATTCTGATTGACCATGATACGCAGCTCCGTAGCAATATCAAATTACCAGCTGTTGCATCTCAGCTAGGACGTTTAATTCCTGCATGAACTCCAGGTATTCGACAATGAAGGGAGAAGGGAAGAGTAAATGAACTGGCCTCGTGTACTTTATGCAGCAGAGTCAGTCACCAGCTTGCAACAACTGACATGGCAGCGGGAACAGCAGCAGCAGAAGGCTCCCCATTAACTCTAGTGGTAGAAACCTTTCTATTCAGAGCAAAGAACTCCAGCCCTACCCCACCCTTCCTGTGAAGTCTTATGGGGTCTTGATGTGCACTACAGCGATGGTGAGAATGACATTTTGGGCATCTGTACAGTGGCAGAAGTAGCACTAGTCAATCATTTGGGGCTTCTGGCCCCAGCAGCCTCTTTGAGCTTCTGTGGACCTGAGGTGGGAGGCTGGCAGCAGCAGCTTGCCCTTTGAAGGCCTACTGCCACCCAAATCAATCTCAGGACAACGGCAGACTCTCTCATCATGGTCCAGGTTATACCTCAGTTCACAAAGAAACAACAATATGGATATGCTGAAAACACATTTTAGAGGATTCTTGCTCCTCTGCTTAGGGTCAAACCAATCATCATACTTGGGATCAGGAAGGAATTTTACCCCATGGTCACATTGGTACAGACCAGGGGGGAGGCGGGGGATTTGGCCTTCCTCTGGGGGTGTGGCCCTCTACCTGGGACCTCTTGAACATATGTTGACAACATTTTATAGAAGCAGGACATTGGCTGCCCTGGTTCCCCTGCTTTACCTGTGGCAGATAGGGTGTTAGGTCTGCGTTGTGTCACAGTTGAGAGTAATCTTATGCAGAGCTTAGATTATGGTTGTATGTGATGTTTTGATTAATAGATTCATAGACTGTTCGGGGCTAGAAGGGACCTTGGAAGATCATTGGGTCCAGCCCCCTGCACCAGGCAGGAAAGATAACTGGCAGTCAGATGACTCCAGCAAGGTGCCTGTCCAGTCTCCTCTTGAAGATTTCCCGGGTAGGCGATCGCACCACCTCTGGAGGGAGCTTATTCCACAGTCTGGACACTCCAACTGAGAAGAAGCCTGCTCCTGCTAGCAACCAAAAAGGCCTTAAAATCCAAGTCTTTCCAGGTGTTTTGTTATATACCTGTGGCTAGCAGGTCGGAAGAAATTAATTAAAAAGTTAATAAGAAAAGGGAAACAAGAAAGTAGCAAGATAACAGGAGATGTGATGGGATGGGAATGCTACTCCCCTGTACTAAGGTATGGAGAGAAGCAGGATGTTTTTTGCTGGAAGCACTGGTAGTTTTATTGTTGTTTCCCCTCCCATGGACACAATTATTTTTTCCCACCTGCACCTCAAACTTTTCACAGTCCAGCTTATTAACATCAGACGGTGTCATGAAGAAATTTCAAAGAAAAATGAATCAATCCAGAACAAAACCAAATACTGAAATTATCCATTCCCATGGCAATAAGAGCAGTGCAGCCAGTCTCGGTGTCATGACTTGAACTTGCAAATCTTTTTATCACCTTTCTTACCTGTTTTCTATTTCTCTTTATAGCTTAATCCCTATCTCACAGGGGCCAATCTTTCTAATTTATGTGACTACAGTTATTATATCATCTGACAATCTCTTATGTATTGCTATTCCATCTTTATCTAATCAGCCAATATTTGGAAGAAAAAATAGGCAGTGCTACATCAAGAGTCTGGTATTCTTGGATGAAATCCTCTTAGCAGTTGAGGAATATTCTTCATAAACAGTTTCTCTGCGCACAGTAGGATTCGAGCAAGGGAAATAAATGTCTTTGTGCTGATCACCAAGCATTTTTCCAGCTAGCACTTTGCCCAAAGAGGTCTTTTTCTAGGTGTTCTTTCAGGCCCATACTTTGAGTGCTTCTCTTGTGGTCTCTTTGGCTTTCTGCCTTTCTGCCTGCTTCCTAGCTGCTCCTGAGCCTCTGACCAGAGAGTATTTACATTCAGTCTAATTTGCATGAACAATATTTGTTATCTGTCCTCAGGGTTGTGTTTTCCATTGTTTCAGCTATCACTAAATAAATAGGCATTTGAGGTGTTCTTTCATTCTGTGACTATTAGGTGGCCAGCACATCCAGCAGCTTCAAGGACAAGCTTGCTGGAGGCAATCCAACCTGCGGACTAGTGTTTGTCCTCACAGCAGCCCTGGTGGGCACACTCTGAAGGCTGTTGCCAACACACAGAAGGCTCCTATACGTGTGCAGGGAGGCTGTTCCCACCTGTTATTACAGCAGGTCGGAGCAGATGCAATTAATTGAGTCTGCTGAAGCATGGTAATTACTGTCTGCACTGTCACGTGTATCAGCCTCATGTTTTTCAGCATCCCGTGCTGAAAAATGGTGGTGGGACACTTTGAACTAAAGCTGGTTTGACGATGCTCTAGGCTCTTTAATTAGTATGGCTCTTGAAGCTGTGCTAATCAAAGCACCCCCCCCCTCCCGAGCATGTCTATAAACACCCATTGAGACTAAAAACAGACACAAGGCAGGTGGGAAATTTGGGGCAGAGCAGGTAACTGAACTCGGATCTTCAAAATCCTAAGGGAGGGAGCTGCTTGAAGCCCTTCTCCTTCAGTACCAAATCAGTTCACGTCACTTGTTGCCATTCTCACTTGTTCCGTTCCTGAACTGAGGAGCCAGAGACCAAGGTGACCTTGTGCTCAATTGAGGGCAGCTCCCAGTCACTTCAGTAGGGCCAGGATTTCACCCTTGAATTCCTGGCCAGCTAGAGGTCTAATCCCTACTGTAAATTGGAGCAGCCTCAGGTTTCTTCTAAAGTATGCTCTGCTTTCCATAATCTATGCCATAAAGCAGATAATAGCCATAGCAAACTGTGTTTTGACCGCCCCATCTCACTCCTGGTCCCAGAAAACTGTGCTAGTGACTGCAAATAGGTTTGGCACAGGGTTCTCCTGTTGATTTTGCACCAGCTGAGGAGCACAGAAGAAGCTGAGCGTAACTGAGAATATGGCCTGGCGTCAGGGAGACAAGCAGTAAGGCCAGCAATCTTCAAGGAGTTGCCCAACATCCCATTGGCGCCCATAGTAGTTGATATTCATAAACAGCCCTCATTGTCCTGGTCTTCTCCTCTCGAGGGAGATGCTCCTATTATACAGCAGCACTTCCATGATCTTTGTAATCCACCAGCCAGTTTGTTATTCACTCTTTAGGAAGGAACAACCTCAACTAATGGGTTTTTAATAATTCATTCATACAGTAGGGGACCTTTATCTGTGTAGTGTCTGGCAAGGCAATTTCCTTCCTGGTAGCCAGAAAAAAGGCATGAGCTCCTTTGTATTTGTCCCCTAGCAAGTTCTTCTTCTTTAGGAGTTCCTGAGGAACACAGGCCTGCTGAGAAGGCTTCCTCCTTCAAAACTACACAATGCTGTTCAGGTTAGCCCTGATTCTTTCCCCAGATAATGCATGTGTTCACACAGCTGCTTTCAGCGCTTTTGCCAGCTTTGTGTCATAGAGGATCAGCCTGGAACATATTCACAATTGCAGCAGTCTGTTCACTGGAACAACTTTGCAGGGTGAATCTTGGCACGTGTGCATGGGATGCTTTGCAGCGCTGATGGACATTATTTCTGGGCATTAATCCTTCAAGTGGATAGCTCCTTCCTTCCAGTCTAGTGTTGTGCTAAAGTGTTTGTATGATTAATCAAGACAATAGGGCAGGCCTTGGGCATTTGCTATTCAAGGAGCTGTGGTTAAGAGGTTTTTGGGGTGCTTGGTTGCCAGAGAGGGGATTTACGATACAACCCCGGTATTTGCAAAAGCACTTTGGTCACCTGTCAACCACACAGGAGAATGTTGAGGACAAGCCCAAAGTGACCTCAGAAGCATGCTTTTGGGTTTGAAGCTTATGCGAGGGAGAGAATAGGTGAGCGTGGGAAAGAGTATCTGAGCTTCCACCTCAGTGTAGACTGAGGCATTCTGGGATGGTTTTCCACAGTTGTGAAAGCAGTCTGGACACAGACCGTGATACATTGTTACAGATGGTGTTAATTTGGGCAGTTTAGTGGATTGTGTTGAAAGCACTTAGCAATAGAAGGAAGGTGTATATTTTACAACCCCCTAACCACCCACTTGCTGGCTGCTGACCTCCGTACTCTGGTCTCTGGCTATTCTTCTTCCTTCCATTCTCCATAATGCCCCAATCTGAAATGAAATTGGGGCCTCACAGTGGCTACCCTGGGTTTGGGGTGGCATTTTGATATGGAGCTGACACTTGCTGTTTGCACGTGGAGGACAGACCATATCACAACATGTGGCCCATGTTTTGCGGAGAGCCAAACAACTGACCCACTCCACTATCCGTATTCTTAGGACAAGATCCAAGAACATACATTGCTGGTGACCCAGCATACTTTGAACACTATAAGGGAAATGACACAGTGGGGCTCTCATAAAAATTCTGCTTAATGCTGTGCTTATGTTGTAGTCATTCAAACCACTTTCAGCTGCAGTGGTGGGAGGATTAGAGATGAGATTTATAGAGCCACACAAGTAGGATGCTGTTTATTTTGGCTTATCATAAAAATTGGGATTTTAACGAGTATTTCCCTAATTTATTGCTTGATTTTCTGATCTTTTAGGGTTGAACAGTAAATCTCCTAAACCAAGGAGACATAAAAAATACACAGGAGTTAAAAGAAATCTCTAGAGCATAGCAGAATTTCTTGTGTGTAAATATGTTGGATGGGAAGACTCTGGGGCCTGCCAGTTTTAGCAGCAGGATGATGTCTCAGCCAGTTTTAACAGCAGGTTGGCAGAAGACAGCCCCATGCAGGACTGATCAGAGGAGGTGGATGCCAAAAGCAGCCTGACAAATGTAATGGACAGGGTGGCAAACAGAGTGAACAATCTTGAAGGATGCGTAGGTGTCCTAGAAAAATGTCCCTTGGGTGATATCCACCCCCATTGGGAAGATGAAGCTGATGTTCTACTTAAAGCCTCAGAATAGACATAAGCACCATTTAAATCGTGCATAGGCCTTCTACCAGGCATGTTTTGTATCGAGTGTGCCCAGAGAAAGATGCTAAAAAGTCCTTCAGGAGAAAATCAGAGCCAGATGCTGAGTTTTGGTGCTGCCTTCTGAAAGGAAGTATAACACATGGAAGATCATCTTAATCCTGGTATGTCACCACAGAGCATTGAAGAAATTAAAATCCCTTTAAAAAAGATAGTTTACAATCCAAGCTGGGAGGAGGGAGGCACATAACAGTCCAGCAGCAGCAAGTTAAGATGCAAGTAAGGGGGAAAAATGGGAGCTCCAAAGCTTGCAAAGATGTTACAATGTCAGCTCCCCTAGGGTGGCCACTAACTCCAGAATACAGGAAATCCCTTTGGTGAAGGGCAGGACCACCGGCCTCCTCAGCCAATTAGTGGTGAGGGGTGGAGCCTGTACCTCCTCATCCAATCGGCAGCAAGGAGTGGGGCCACTGCCCCTCCCCCCCGGGCCAATCAGCCGCAGGAGGCAGGGCCACCTCTCTCCCTGGCTGGCTTGGAACCTGCTTCTCCTGGCTGTGCGCCACCCAACCTCGAGGAACAGTGAATAGAATCGTGAGGACAAATGATTGACATATATTTCCACCAGTGAACTGAAAAGCAGGACTTTTTGCTGTCCATTCCTCATTCAGAAACAGACAGGGGACAAAGGGTTTAAAAACAGGATGGTCTGGTAGAAAACAGGACTAATGGCTGCTTATTTTACCTGAGGTCTGATTTCAATCCATGCCTCTGGGGAGTTGCTGGTCGCTGTCTCAGACTTCCTAGCAGGAAATCCAGTTGGATGGGATACAAGCAAAATAGCAGCTCCTGGGATATGTATTGGCAACAGCCAATAAATTGCCAAGAGAGATCTGAATTTTCCTGTAATTTATTCCTGCATAAATCAGGAGCAACTTCAATCAGGTGACAAAACATACTGGTGAAAGTGAACAGAGAATCAGATGCAAGGTACTGAAATGGTGACAGGTATTTCCAAATGGGGTAGCCTAGGGAGAAGATGAAACTCTATTTAAAAATGCTTCTGCTAATAGTTTATTGAATGAACAATTGGATTTGTTTAGACCTCCACCTAGTTTTTTTTTTTTTGAGCCTTCTATTATATTGTTGATTCATGGTCTCAGGAATGTTCATGTAAACATTGTATTTTAAGCAAATATAAGAGCATGTTCTCAGAAAACACACATTTTGAACTCGAAGACCTGAGAACTCTCTGAAAGCCAATTTCTAATTATACCCATCAGCGGATGGAAATGAGACTCTGGAATGCTCTGTAGTGTCAAAACTTAAGTAGCCAACTTGAATTGCTTTGCTAAATACTAGCATGACTTGTTCCCAAAAGTGCAGGAAGTGTTCTAGGCTGGATTCTGAACCCTGACTAAATGTGAGAAAGCTGAGCTGCTTGATAACAATTTGTAAACAGAAAGATGCAAATGTCATCACATTACCCGCTATGAATTATTCACTCTGTACTGCTTGAAAGGTGTATGTTCTTACTCAGTGAGGACTGCGGGCTTGATGCTACATATACTTACACACCTGAGTAACTTTGCAAATGTGAAGAATTTCACGGCGCCCAGGTGGTTACTCAAGTGTTTTAAGTCTTTTTCTGGATCAGGGCACTAGTCAGCTGCTTTTGTGAGTGTAACTCCCGCTGCAATTGGACTTTAAATCATCAAGTGGACTTTTCATGTTTATTCAGATCATGCCATGGTCTGGAGTGGCACAGAAGACTGAAGAGCCAATCCCGGATTTCTGAAAAATGGATATATATGACCTAAAGCAAAAAAGACCTCAAGTGCTGCTGACAGCCTTGGAAGCTATTTCAGACAGTGGAGCTGTTGAACTAAGAGAGCAAATATTTGCAGCAGCCTGAAAACTGAAGGATGTGTTGAAGAAAAATAAATGCATTATGTTTTCTTCCTGCTGAAGTTTCCCTCACCAGGATGAATGGATGCATTTTGTTGCCAGTATAGAAGGCTTTTGTGGAGAAGTGGAGACAGTGATATAATATCCTTTATAGCCAAGGATGAGATGGCATGGGAAAACTTATTTTCCCTGGAAACTGGAATGAGTAATTAACCCTCATACAGGGTCAAGAACAAGTTAATGTGGGTTAATTATTAACTGCCACCTAATGTCCTGATGGAGTTTGCTCCACTGTGGCCTGTGACAACGTGCTCTTTGAACTCTTTTTTGTTTTTCTGAAATCCAAGTTCTGGCTAATAAATGGTGTTTACAGGTCTACTTGTCTTCAGCCCCAGAGAACTCTGTCCTTTGATACCCAGCCGTATTCATTCAATCCAAACCACAGGAGCATTTATTACAGCAGGAATGATTATCTAGTACACAGAATGTACAGAGAAAGTTTATAAAGAATTGAAAATCCCCAGGGCCAGTTCCTGTTTTGCTGTGTACGTTCTGTCCTTTTCCCGGAGTTATAGTGCATATTTCATCCTTGGTGTGGTCCATTTGAGAGATATAAGAGAGGATTCCTAGACAGGACAGTATTTTGCAATCTGCAGTTCAGACACCTGATATGGCTTCCAGAGAGAATTCTCTTTCTGAAGACTGTCAGAGCATTTTACAAGACATTAAATGCCTTCTGTAGTCCTCTGCAAACAACATTATCTACTATAGATATTCCCTTTAAAAATAAATGAGGAGGAAATCTCCAGATCCAAAGTAACGCATAGGATTTTTATGAGGACATAATTGGAGCTAGTGCATATAGTAAATGAGGTGGAGTTGTATCAAGCACATGGCATGTTTTATAAAGCACATGGAAAGCATTTGTTCTCTTCTTCCAGTAGGTAAATGTTGTTGTCCTTCTTGCCTTATATTTAGAAGTGTATTCTAACTAGGTTTAAGGGCAACCTATAAAGCAAGCATGACTCGGCTATGAACCAGCAAGGGATAAAAGCTATGCAAAATTGTCACAAGGATATACTCAACTTGCTTTGTTACACAAGACTTGTTTTGTTAGAAACTAAGAATGCAAACCATGTTATTGAAGACGTTTATGGAGATGCATGAGCTTTGTAGTAAATCAAATCTGAGCTCTGAGAGAGCCTGCTGCCAACAATCAAGGCAGCCTGGGTCAACGTATGGTTGACATCATGCACATTTTAGATTCACACAGTTTCTGTATAAAACTAAATGAAATCTGACAGTTTCACCTTATTGTTAGTTCTGAGCAAATCTTGAGGTGGGAATTCACTCTAGATGAAGCAAAAGAAAATATTTGCATAGATACCAGAATAACAGCACGTCTGTGGGGTTTGGTAGCAGGTAGACAACCATCAGGCCTCTAGATCATGGTATACTCAGGTATAGCCAGATGAATGCCTGGTAAATCTGTTTGTGGCTGACAAGCCCAATTCAAGAGCAACACAGGTTGTTAGAAATTTCACAGATCTGTGTGTTGTCTAAGTTGGAGTCCAATTCTACAGCATGTTGCTTTCTTCATTCTCACTTTGCTTCCATCCTCTGGATCAAAGCCACTTCCTGGTGAGCTGCACCCAGTGCCAGATGTTCCCTCCAAATCCGGCAGGATTCCATGCGTTCCTCCCAGCTTTCTGAGTTGAAGTTGAAAGACTCCACATCAGTTTTGTACACATTGCAATACCTCCATAGGGGGAGTTCTTCACTTTCTAGAGCTATGTCTAATTTCACTATACAGAATATTCTTGGGGATATGGTCTTCTTCCATTCTCCTGACATGGCTGACGCATCAGAACCTTTTCTTCTTGATAGTGGTTTCTAAGTCCTGCACACTCTAGTACCACTGTGTTTGGTCTTCTGTCTTCCTATTTTTTTTTCAGGATCTTATGCAGATATCTCATGTGGAAGCTGAAGCTGTTCAGTCTCTTGATATGCCTAGCACGTGTAGTCCATGTTTAGTATAACCTGCATAAAGACCGCATCCTGACACAAGAGCTGGTGTTTTGGAAGATCTCACCCACTTGGCTGACAAAATAGTATGACAGAGCAGAACAAACTGCCATTTTGACTGAAAAGATAAAACCACACACCATCAGTGTAATCTGGGTGGTACTCAATTATTTACCCCTTCTCCAAATGAAGGGAATGTTAGTGGGGCTGGAGCACTGGAGAGGCACGGCTGCCTAGCCATGTGCAGCTTTCCTCCTCCCCTATAAAGCAGAACCAGGACACAAATTGCGGTTTAACTATATACAATTTAATAAGAGATAAAAAAAAGTTATAATATAACATATATACTGAGAACATAGGACCTATAGGCAGTATATGTACAAATCTAGGCAAATACTCTATATACACAGGTGAGGGTTCAGGTAGTCAGAAAAGGTAGTCACAATACAACGTTATGCAGTCTTACACTGTAATAGGGCACAGTGTTTACAAAGCTTCAGGCACAGAGTTCAGGGGGAAAACAAGGATAAGCTATAATGCAACCATATCAATGCCCCAGGGAAAGTAGGGGGGCCCAGACGAGAGGAGGGGAGTGGGGGTTCCAGATACCCTGGCTGCCCCTTTAACCAACTTAAATACCCAGCTTCTCGCCAGAGGGAAACAGTGCACCTCCCCTGTGGAAATCCCTTCCCGGGCAACTCACGACTCCTCCAGGGACTGATGAGGCTGCACCCGTCTCCCAGGATGAGCTGTCTCCTCCTTCTGCTGAGGGCCCTCAGCTGCTTCAGGGCTCTCCTGGCCATTGTCCCACTCTTAGCTTTGTGCACCATCCTGTGCACTGTTGGCCTCTCTTGGCCCTCCATGTACCGACCTGTATACCACATGCCCAGCCTCATGCCAGGGTAGGAGACCCGAGCTGCTGCGTGCAGCTCTGGGGTCCTGGTCCGCTCCCGGGCCCTCCGTGCACTGACCTGTGCACCAGTTGCCCTGCCTCGCGCCCAGGGGCGTGGGGGGGAGGGGCTGGAGACCTGAGCCACCTTGTGCGGCTCTGGGGTCTTGGTCCACTCCTGGACCCTCTGTGCACTGGGCACTCTGCCTCATGCAGGGGGTTGGAGGCCTGGGCTGCCACCTGCAGCTTCAGGGTTTCGGTCCGCTCCCGGACCCTCCGTGCACCGGCTGTGCACTGACGCTGTGCTCCCTCATGGTGGAGCTGAGGAACGCAGCCACTTGCTGCTCCCTGTCCGACCATCCTCTTCTGGGCTCTTCTGAGGCAACTGCTCTGAGCTGCTGGCCAGCTCTGCCAGATCTTCTTTGCCCTCTTCTCTGTCCCTCATGGCAGCTGATCATGTCCCAGGCACACTGCCTTTGTATCCTCTCTGGAGGCTCCACCTCCAGATTGAAGATGAAACAATCAGAGAGAGGTGGGGTTAGTCCCCTCTCAGGTCCATCTTTTCACTTCACCCCTGGGTAGGGGCGGGGCAAGCCTCTCCCCTGGCTTTCTCCAATTGATGGGAAATGCCCCACCAATCATTTGAAGCCTTTTCAAACCAGTGAGCCGGGCTGCTGCTGGCAAGCCTGCCACATCAGCCAGTTAATACAGATTAACCAGCGGATGAAGTGTCAGGGAGAGTTCAATAAAAAGAATAATGGGCATCCTATTTGCTTAGCATGCTCTGTAATCTCATGTTTAGATATATTATGACTGAAAACTGAGACTTTATTATTATTATTGAGGAAAAATAGGAGCAGCAAGAACAGTACCCAAAGAGAGAATGAGTGCAGAATGTGCTTCCCTGGGCCAGGTCTAAAGTAGCTGAATGCAAAATGGCTTCTGTAGTCTGGGCACAAGACTAATCCTTAGATCTGTAAGGTTGCAGCACATGGAAGACAACAATCATCACCATTTCTTAGTTACGTGCGCCAGTACCAGAGAGCATTTTGAGCTAATTGGCTGCAATTTATTAATGTAAGCTCTTCACTTTTTGCCATCAAATTCCTTATGAAAGCAAAAGCCTTAGTGATGAGTCACCCAGTAAAGTAACATAATCAAATATAAGCCTATACTTGAGCGAGGTGGCACCAGCCATGCAGGTATCAGTATTTTGGAATGCATCAGGCCATTGTCAGATATCAGCAGCCCCAAAGAAGCACATTTTTATACAGCCTTGTTGGCAAACTTGGCCTGGAAGCTGGGCAGACTACTGTCTATCAGGTACCAGCAAACCCAGACTGCTCCGCTTTTTGCCTGTCTGCTTGATTTTTCAAGCATCTCCCCTGTAGGGAGGGAGGAGCTAAAGGGAAAGGAGAGTGAGCGTCCCCACAGGCTCAAAGGCTACATCACAGCTATAGAGCAGTTTCCCTACTATCGCCCAGCTGGAGGTTTCGCACCCCTAATGCCGGTGCACCCTTGACCTGCAAGCCTGGGTTGGCACAACCGGCTTGGCACAAGGAGGGGGATTTATAACCGGACAGGTGGGTGATAACGGTGAGCAGGAGTCAGATGATTTAAACACAGCGTATTGGTTACACAGAAAGTTTATTTTACTTACGCTACTGATATGATGCAGCGTAGGGAGAAGAGTTGGTTTATTCAGTTACAGCATAAAGATATGTTACCCAGCATTTACAGGGTGGGTAATAGACTTGATTCCGAGCAATTCACATAAGCCGTTGCAGTCTGCAGATTACCGAGGGCTCTTGATAAGAAAGATAACAACAGAGATAGACGGGCAGAAAGATACGTAGGCAGAGAGATAATACTTGTTGTGCACAATCTGTTCTTCTTGAGTGTATACGCAGTTCTCTGCTTTGGGCAGAAGTTCTTTCAAAGTTATACTTGGCAAAGGTGACCAATTATTATACGCCAGGCAAGAATAATTAACAAGTTGGCACTTGTGCTGTCTTTGTTTGCTCAAATTTCAGAAAAAGGGGGGTTATTTTTATTTGGGTGGTACTGGTCCTGTTTGGTCACAGGATGGCGCGCGTAGTATATTACTTTAATTTTACAACTTCATTAAATTAGTTTCATTTTTATCTGGTCACCATGGGTACAGATCTCTCTCGTGCTGAGTTGTCAAGGTCAGTTTCTTTCTCTTGTATGGGAGCTCAAGTAATTTGAAATGAGGCACAGACAGGGGTGTGTATATGCAACACTGTTAATACAGAGGGATAAATTACAATTGCAGAGTTTGTTGTGTTAGCCTCTGACCTTTTGCTATCCGACCTTTTGCCATCGGCATCTGAAATCAAAGATTTTGATCTTGGACAAGAGGTAAGGATCTTTTCATTCCCACTGCTTTTTAGGGTCTCCGCATGCACACCTTAGCTCTCTTCAGTCCTTTAACACTTGAGTTTCCTTTGTGTTTCCCACATCTCTTCCTGTTTCTCTCCAGTGGATGAGGAGATGTGGCTTAGCATCACCCAGTCATGTCTTCTACTTACCTGCTCTCACAGGGGTCTTCCAACATGCATGAGTATGAAGGGACAAGCTTGCGCTGAGTTGTTATCAAAGACCAGCTTCTCAGCAGCCTCAGCCCAGATTTCTTTTGTATAAAGCTGCCTGTTGCCACATAGGTAGTGCAAATGATTTACAGTGCTGTAGACCAAGAGGCTTGCTTAGGATAATGATTTCCCCCTTTTTGAATCTTGAATTCTGGCTGTACAGAACTTGCTGGCCTGTGAAGGGGTGTAGGCTATAGCTTGAATGAACATAGTTCATCAGCTACTAATCCAGCTACCTGGTGCATCAAGGCTCAGATCAAATGTAGTGGCTTCTTAACCCAGCAGGGGAAATACTATGCACCTGTGTCCAAGAAGGAAATTTTCCTGAACTGCCACGCAAGTGAACTGCTCTTCTAGTGTGGTTCAGTGCCTGCCGAGGTGCAGCGGCTTTAAGCCCAGTTTATGGAAATGGAAGTCTCCTCCCTTGCTTGCTCCGAGCGCCTTATGGCTGAGCGCAAGCAAAACTCGGGGGGCATCCGAACCCCAAGTGTCAGGGCTTGTGCCTGCAAGTAGGATGCCTGCCAAAGGTTTTGGAAACCTCTGAAGCCCCAGATGGGGGTGGAGGATGTTTGCCAACTTATGGTTCTGGACTCCTTGGAATTAGTTTCAGCTAATTTGGCCTTGGATACCGATGTAAATAAATCTCTCTTCTCATATGTATGCTGCAGACTGCAGTATGGCATTGAGCTGCCTGCACTACTCTAACCAGGATAACTCAGGCCCTTGCAGCGGGGGATTCATTGCAATCTGATTTGCTGTAGCTTCCGCAACAGGTTTTGTAGTCCATGCTGAGCTTCCACCTGCTGCAGCTACTGTTAGCCAAGCAGTTTACAGTGTACACATACTTAACCTTCAGGGGGGGCTGCTCTCCCTCAAGCAAGCATCGCTTAAAAGGAATTTACCTGGGCATAGATCATTTGAGTTAATTCTGTAGTAGAAAGAGAGTACAAATGAGGAGGCTGAATTGTTGCGGTTGTGGCAGGAACTGAATAAAGGAATGAAGTAGATTTGCCTGTGTGGGTAGGCTCTGGCTGCAGATGGTGTGACTAAAAGCTTCCTGAACAGACCTTTTCGGGGAATCATCTTCCTCTCCTGCCTGACGTCAAACCACATGCACCAGAGGTGCTTGCAAACAGATAGTTAAGCTTCATCACTGCATAATTACATGACCGTTAAACAGCTTAGTGGCTGTTACAGCATCATGCTGTAGTATCCTTTCTAGGGCTGCACCAGTGTTGCTTCACCACTTGCTATTTTTAGCAGTTTATATTGTGGCTGGGCAAATTTGCCATTTGCTGAAGCTGGCAGGAGAATGCTTGGCCTCAGAGCCAATTTTTCCTCACAGAATTAAAGAAAGCAAATACCTTCAGCCTATTTCCCATTATAAGGAAGATGAGAAAATGGGCTTTCCACCTTTTTATTATCCAATTGCCATTTCACATAAGGTTAAATGTGGCTTTGTTGCTAAAGTCTGGTCTTTCTATTTCCTGGGCTCCTGGATACTTTTTAATCAGTTTTGCCTTTTTTTGTTCGTTTGTTTCAAAACACCATACCCAGTTTTTCCAAGGAGCCTAAACTCGACTTCCTGGCTTCACATCACAAAGTGATACACCGGGATTTGTACTTGTCCAATTTTCACATGCTGATAGAAAGATTGGAGACAACTTCTTGCAATAATGCTGTTGGTTTGCACACACTTGGATTTGGCCCCACTTGTATAAACGTGCTTGTAACATTGTGGATGCATGTTTGGAGGTGGAATCTGAAAGCACGTAGATTTGATTTTGTGCATAATGCAGTGAACTAGGACTCAGGACATTAGGGTTTAATTCCCAGGTCTGCTAGTGACTTCCTTGGGCAAGTTATTAAGTCACTGGCATTAGCTGCCTCATTCTTTGTTCCCTTAGAAAAGCCCCAGCCATAATCTCTTACTACATGCCCTAAAATGCTGCTGTTTACAGTGCGATCACCTTTGAACAGGAACTGGCTCTTTAGTGTGTGTACAGAACCTAGCACATGAGAGGCTTGAGGGGGATACTGTAAGACGGGTAATAATGGCAATTGGTCCCTATAAATTGGCTGTTTCACACTTTCCCCCTTCTACAAAAAAGTTTAAGCGATTAAGGAAGCTGCAGAGTGCTGCTATAATCCCACCCCTCTGGAAAAAAAATCCTTCTGACTGAAGCCTGATATCTGTACGCAGTTCTCAGCCTGAGAGTGATGTTTTGGGAAGTCTTTATAAAAATATGCAGAGCTTTTTCTGTAGGGTCAAGAGATATTTTTAGTTCATTTGCTTGCCTCACAGAGAAAGGATTTGCAGTGTCTCCAAGGATTTAACCATGTGACTTCCCAGGGGAATTGCTATTTGGATTTAGCTATTTTTTAAATTTGAATTCCAGAGTTGAATATGAAACGCTCTCAACACTGCTCCCCCCTCCAAACAAACAGCAGCCTTGCAGCAATGAGTAGTTAGTTTGAAGAGGCTGGCATTGAAGCGGTCATGATTAAGTGGTGTAGGAGCACGTTTTATCTTATTAAACATCAGTTTAGTCCAAGTAACCCAGATGTTGTTCTTCCAGTACCATGGAAACAACATGACTTCTCTTGCTCTAGCAGCTGCGTGCTTCCACCAATTACTCAGAAAGGAATAGAGGTTTGAGATGACAATAATGGAGAAAGTCAGTGTTTTCTATTGGTTCAACCACCTGGTCTGCCATTCCTTTTATTTACAGACATAACGAGCAGAACTGACACTAAAATATGCTTCAAGTGCACCATTACTTTAGCAACACCTAAGGCACAATAACTTGTGTGAAACCTGGGCCCCATCTCTATTATAATAATGTGCCTACAGGGGTGTCTGGTTGCAGTCTGCAACATGGCCATGCCATGCTTCATGTCTGCTACAACAAGGTTTGATCACGCCTAGATGGGACTGACAAGATCAATTTCCTACAATGCTGATCTGAGCTTTGTGGAGCTCAAGCATTGCTTATTTAAATGGATAGAACATGCCTACTGCAACAATAAATAATTACACACAGAAAACTGTCTTAGAAGAATGGTGCTGTGAAGCCAAACAGTCAAAGGTAGAAAGTATTAGTGTTAAGAGTTGCCTGTGCAACCTTAATTCAGCCCCCTTACACATCTGTATGATGATATGGTCTTTAATAACATGCCCACATATTATTTTTTCAATGCCCCTGGCTGGACTGAGCGGGTCCCCCTCTTTTTCCTGGTGGAAAAACACCACTTCCTCCAGAGCTCTCCCTCCTCTGAGGCTGTTGCACCAAGAGCTCCCCCTCTTGCTCTGTCGCTTTAACCACTAGTAAACAAGCCTTTAATGAATTAGAAGAAAGGGAGGCTGAAATAGTTAACATCTAGAAGGAAAGGGATAGCAAAAGATAGATGGTCTTTGCACTCCCCTAGCTCAAAAGTCTATAGAGTATGATTTATGTCCCAGTAATCTACTATGACTGAGCCATGACTGGTGTGTCTGAGGCTTCTGTGGGACAATGTTTAGGGGTCAGGTAATGGGTGGTCCTGGTGAGGAACTTTCAGTTACATATTTTGCTCCTCCTTATATGCTGATCCCTGCTGCAGCTTCTACACTATCCTGACTACACAGGCAGTAATTCTCATTAGTCCTAGAGAATCACAGGGAAGTAGAGCTGGAAGGGACTTCCGGAGGCCACCCCCTGCCTGAGGCAGGATCATCCCTATCAAAACTATCCTATACTATCCATAATCTAAGTTCGACATAAGATTACCATCAGCCCTGACAACACAGACCTAACACCCTAACCTGCACAGGTAAACCAGGGGAACCAGGGTAGCCAATGTCCTGCTTCTATGAAATGTTGTCAAGATACACTCAAGAGATCCTGGGTAGAGGGCACACCCCTCACTATAGGGAAAGGCCCAAACCCCCACAGTCCATACCGATCTGACCATGGGGTAAAATTCTTTCCTGACCCCAAATATGGTGATCAGTCTGACCTTAGCAGAGGGGAAAGACCCTCTAGCCAAGAGCCTCTATCTTTGGTCTCAGCAGGTGCATTGGCACACCCCAGTCAAAATCTCCAGCCTTGGCTGTAGCCAACACCCAATGTCTCTGAGGAAGACTTTAAAACACCCTGACCCATGTAGCAGAAAGGGGGGATGGGGACAACCAGCAAACCCAGAAGCATAGGAAATACCCAGAGTAGAATATAGGTATAGCTATGCCCAGATCAGTGTTTCTCAAACCGTGGGTCACGGCCCAAAAGTTGGTCGCAAGAATTTATGAAAGGGTCGTGAGCAAACTTTAAAAATGGAACAATGGACTTTAAAAATGGATTCTCCCTTAAAGAAGAAAAGTGTGGGAAACCCTGGCTGTCCCCTTGCAGGCTGGCAGCGGTCCAGCCTGCAAAGGGATGCTTGGGCCCCCCTCCACACATACTGCCAGGCTGCAGCCTGGCAGCAGGGGCAGTAGGTTAGGAGTGAGGGGCACTGGGTCGGGACTGGCCATGGATGTTACAAATGGGTCCTAGTACAAAAAAGGTTGATAACCACTGGCTGAGATCATCTCTGACCAGTGACTATCCATCTTTTTGAACACCTCCAGTGATGGAAAGCCCACAACTTCCACAGACAGTCTATTCCACTGCCTCGTATCCTAACAGTGAAAAAGTTTTTCTGGATACCCAAACTAACCTTACTTTGCTGCAATTTTAAGCCATGGGTCCACATCCTCCTCTCTTCAGCAAAAGGGCAAAGGCGCCTTTTGGGGCAGGAAGGAGTTGTGACACTGGCTCCCTTCCATACCACTCAGCAGAACTGATCGGATACAGAGACTAGCCACACAATAAT
Source organism: Crocodylus siamensis (assembly GCF_052110815.1). Taxonomy (NCBI): domain Eukaryota; kingdom Metazoa; phylum Chordata; order Crocodylia; family Crocodylidae; genus Crocodylus; species Crocodylus siamensis. The sequence goes on from NC_143395.1 coordinate 181,301,598, forward strand.
GAGTTGAGTCTTTCTCCAGAGTCCTGGGGCAATGCGCAGGTGGGTCCTAAGACTCTGGTCAGGTTTTGAATAATGTTACTTCCCACAGCTGGCTGTCCTCAATCACAGCTCATCTTCAAAGTGCTTTGCAGCTATTAGCTCATTCCTTACCTGTGGAGTGGGTGAAGAGAACTGAATTCTTTAGAGTTCAGGCTAGCAGCAATGCCTTTCCCCCAGGGCCTGTGACCTGGTCAGACAGGAAGAACTGTGAAACTTTGGTTTCACATCAACATAAACGCAAAGGTGAAAGGTAAGAATATGAGCCATATATACCACACTGTAGTAAAACTGCTATTTCCATGATGGGCCCTAATTTGTCACTCTGGTGGCAATGTCACACCAGCAGAAAACAAGTAACACAGAGACAGACTAGGCCAACAAGCTAAGATAGCCATTAAAACTAGGCAAATGGGCATTTGCATTTCTCTTAATAGAGTGAAAGTGAGTGCTATCTGCGTGAAGGCTTTTTTTCCTTTCTACTGTTCAGAACTGAGACAGGCAATGTGAATGTAAAAAAACGGCCACAACTGTGAAGAGTAAGGTACATTGCTGTACCTGTACATTGCTTTAAAGCAACTAATGTCCAACAGTGCCACCTTGTGCTACAACAGAGAGGTTACAAGCAGTTCTGGCTGAAGGCTGTGCTTTGGCTTCAAGGGCTTGTGTTTGGCAAGACAGCATGCTGCTGAAGGATCCATAAAAAATGGATATCATTTAAAGGGACATGAAAGAATTGCCTGCCTTATTCTGAGTTCAGGGTGCCATGTTTCCTCTCTAAAGATGCTTCCTAGATGCTTAAACCAATGTAGGGAGCAGCACTCCGTCTGCGTTACACTCTGCTTTAAGTGTTAGCACAGGCATCAAGGCAACATAATAAGACAGAAAAACTTAAAATGGAGAAATAAAGGCATGGACTGGAGTTTGGCTCCTATTCCAGACAGCACTAGCCAGCCAGAGATCCCCATGTGTTTAAAATGACCCATCTTCCTTCAGTAAAGATGACAAGTACCTAGTGCCTGAACAGTTCTTCAGTGGTGGGATTTTATGCTCTGAGGAGGGACAGGGCCTGAGCAAGCCTAGGAGGCTCTAGCATAGTGTTATGTTATATTGTGTGTAGGGGAGCTGTGCTGCGAGTTGCTGAGTAAAGAATGTATTTCACTTTCAGTGAGATAGGCCACTCTTTTGGTAACCCCCTTCTTTTTTCTTGCCTTTCAGTCCCCTCTTGGTGCTGTTGTTTCAGTTAGTTTAATCAACCACCGTAGTACAAGAGTTCATGGAGATATATATCTCCATAGCCATTTTTAAGTGAGAAAAAAGGGTGAGGGGGAGTGTATTTTGGAGGAAATGCCTGCTTCTGTGTGAAGGGCTTAGGGCTGTTGCTCAGTGTCTGTGTGATTACTGTGGGTTCATACTCTCTCTTTTGCACTGGTACTGAGCTTCTAAATAGAGTTAAAGTTTTCGGCTGGACTTTCAGTCCTATCAGACATATAAGTGCTCTCTGCACAGTTCTTTTTTTACACCCTTTCTCATATGTGAACTCCAGGCTGAGCATTTCACATCAGTTAATAGATTTCTCTTATGATACTAAATGGGTCTCAGGATTGTGGGTGATCAGCTAGACTGTTCTCAGTGGTGGCAGATGACAGAACAAGGAGCAATGGTCTCAGCTTGAAGCAAGGGAAGTTTAGGTAGGATGTTAGAAAGAAATCTCTCACCAGGAGGGTGGTGAAGCACTGGAACAAGTTACCCATAAAGGTGGTGGAGTCTCCATCCTTGGAGGTTTTTAAGGCCCCGCTCGACAAAGCCCTGGCTGGAATGATCTAGCCAGGGCTGGTCCTGCTTTGAGCAGGCAGTCATCACTAGGTGACCTCCTGAAGTCCTTTTCAACCCTCATTTTTTATGATTCTATGAATACAACAGCAAGATATGTGATTCAGTGGTTTCACAGGAGAGTGATATGATGAGAAAGAGATCTTTCCACCTCACTCTAGTCTCTTCATGCCATGTGAAATGGCCCTAAAGCATTGGGTCCAGCTGTGGGAGGATTCCCTGAGCAACCAATGCAGAAAACAGATGTCTGGCTTACTTCTGAGGATCTACTAGCCAGTCCTTATGCAAGAAGCATACTAGAGGCAGAGCGAGATGTCAGGCATGGCAATGCAATGTACAGTACTGCCATTTCGACTGTCTTAATTACATCATGTTCTTCTCTAGGCCATGGGCTGCATCTTGAACACAGGATTTTCTCTAGACTGTAATCCCATGTCACCAAACTTCCCTACCCCTAGGAGTATAACAGGAAAACTGCAGGAATGTTTTAAGAATTAGTTAAAAGTTAAAATTTTAAGTACTATTTCATGAGGAAAGGGCCTACAAACTGGGGAAGGCTCACCCACAAAGCTATTAAAAGCCCATTATTACGGTTGCAAAGTTAAGCCTTCAAAAGTAGAAAACTTCAGAATGGAGCATAACCTTAACTCGGCCCTTGTGTATACATTCATCAAGGTACTATCTTTAATTACACGACCACAGACTTTTGCACTAATGAATGCTTGGTGGTCTTTCTCCCACTGGCCTTTCCAAAAGTCTCTTTACTTAAGATTGTGTCTCCATATGGTGACAGCAACCCTTATGCCTGTGCTTAGCCCCATACTGGAATTGCTTCTCTCAGAGCTGCGTGCACAGACAGTTGGGCACCGCTGTGAGCTGCTATTCTTGCTTTCTTATGGAGGCCCTCATTAGCCAGTTGTTAATTAAATGGACTGTTCATAGGCGGGTACTCTTAGGGCCTGGGTCACATTGGGTTCCTATACCCATGTAGGGAGGCTGCTCTGACGTGCTGTAATTACAGCGTGTTGGAGCAGACTCAATTAATTAAGTCTGCTGGAGTGTAGTAATTATTGCACTCCAGCAGAGTCCAGTGCCATGTGTAGCATCATCCCTGAGCTGAAAAATGTCAGCAGGGCACTTCAAAACTTGTTCAATGAGATTTAGTCCAAAGTGCCATGCCACCATTTTCAGTGTGGGGATGCTGACATGTGTGATGCTTTGGGCACTTTAATTAGTGCAGCTCTTGGAGATGCGTTTATTAAAACGCCCACTCCCCGCCCCCACCTTGCCTCCCAGAGCATGTCCATGAATGCCCATTGAGTCAGTGAGTTTTGGGGCAGTTCCTGCAGATCAGTGAGGAGTCTGCTCTCACCCCCTGCATTGCAAGTTACTTCATGGTATAACTCAGCTGTCAGATGTTAATAGCTTCAGCCCACTTTGAACCACTGTGACTTGGATGCAAAAATACTAGATCTTATTTCAAATCCCATGTGCAATCTGGTCCTCTCCTGTTCCCCACATTGTCACGTCCGATCTGCCTTTTGATTAGTGCATTGCCATACTGGCACAAATTAAATTACATTTATGATCCGTAAGTATCATATTCTTGTAGCTACAATCTAATCTTAGTGCTGACATTTAGCCTGTCACAGTTGATAATATTATTACTAGCATTCAACTCCACTTCCATGGGTTTCTGAACAGAAGTTTTCCATATAATACTGGTCTCCACCAACAATCCAGTTCTGCTACTGTTTAGATTTTACAATCCCCCTGCCCTTCCTTTCTTGGCGCTCAAGAAAATGCCTACCCCTAACTCCGAGGGGCAGGAGGAAATTGTCTCTATAAAGAATTTCTTTCACCATTGATTGAGCATTTGAATCAGGTGGTAGTTATTCCAGGACCATGTTTATACACATGTGCAGCTCATCGACTTCACAGCTCCTGCCGGGAACGTCTCCACCTCAGGAACTGCTGCTGTAGGTGCTCTGTCAACAATTTCTTTGCTTGCATTCAATGATATTCATTTCAGGCTAACTTTACACATGGGCCAGAGCTGAAAAGAAATAGATATTCCTGCTAATATCGGCAGGAACACCGGCTTTAAATAACACACCACATACCAATTTCATGTCCAGGTTGCCCTTACAGAATGGCACTGTTTACTTACCAGGTTAGCTAACAGAGCTCCTGGATTACTTCCCTATATACAATTCATTTTCCTTCTCAAGAGCTTACATTCTCCCTTATATTTTTACAGAGGCAACAGCACCTCTTTTCTTCCATTACAGTCAATCTATCACATAGACATGATGTGTTTCAGGAGATTTAGCTGTAGAAATCTTTAAGCAAATGTCTATGCCCCACAGAATTTGTGACTTCCTCAATTTATTTTAAGCAATGATGGTCACAGTCTTCCAGTTCTGGGAAAATAAATGATGGAAGTCTTGTGCATGCTCATGTGAAGATGTTTGGAAGCCCAAAGAAAATGGCCTCATGGGAGATTTCTATTCCAAGGAACATTAGATTTATTTGGGTTTGGTTTGGCACTTGTATGGCATCACAAAGATGTTCAACAATAAAGTGAGTCAAACTTAAGTCAAGTGCATTAAACTGGAAACTCCTTCCCTACGTTCTTCAAAACTATTTTAGAAGTGTGAATAGAACATATTCTCTTAGGGGCAAATCCAGGAGAATAGAACATAATTTAGCTACCCAAGTCACATGTTAAACACTGGCTCTTGAGAAATCTTTCCTATTTATGGTAATTGCATCAAAGATCCTGGATCTTGGAAGCATAAAATCATTCCACCTAGCCAAAGAAACAAAGTTGAAGTTGATGTTTATCTCATGGTAGGTGAGGTGTGGAGGTATTGAAAAAGAATTGTACACACACACACACACACACACACAAACAAACAACACTACCTCCTGGAGGCACAATATCTTTAAGGAGAGAAGCAAATTATTTGTTGGTGCAAATGGTACAAGTTAGAGCTATGCCCATCTACAACAGAATAGATTTTGGTCCTGTGTGTTACTTGACATTCTCTGCAAGTGTAAACTGGACTCTTCTCAGAAGCAGTTTTATAACTGAAAAATGAAGTTTCATTTACTTTCATTTTTGTGTTAAAATTTCATTGTGATTGACTTTTCCCGTTTGATGATTATTTTTTATTATTACTATCTGAAATGGTGGGAGGAGGAAACCCCTTGGTTCAAGTATTTTGGATTCAGGTATTTTTGGAGAAAATAAATAATGAAAGCTTTCAGATCAAATGAAAGTTTTAATTTAAAATATTTTTTGCAAGAAAGGAAAATAAATATTAGCTGGTTTCCTTCTTTCAGTGTATTTGTTGCCTCAACTTAGACACTTCATGTGTCATGAACAAATCACTAGAGGGAGCTAGAAGGTAAACTTTATCCTAATCTTCCAACAAACTGAGGTAATATAATAAAATAAAGAATTATAATTGCATGAGTAAGTGCCATGAGAGAACCTGGTATATGTTATGGGAACTTTTTATTCAAAGGACAAAATTTGCACCTTACTGGAATCAAACTGATCTGAAGAAAACATTCATTGACTTCAGTAGAGGCAGGATTTCACTGTGGGCATATGCAAACAAACACATTACAGTGAGTTAAAAAGGGATGGGATTTACCAAGCATTAACTACTCCATGTTAAGTGTCCATGTGCCTGTATTTACTCTGTGGTAAGCGGAAGCTAAATTGCATGAACTTAGCTCTGTTTCATTGACAGCTGAACTACCAAAGTTTAACTTTCATTTACCACAGGGTAAATGCGGGCACAAAGATAGATATTATGGAACAGCTGATGCCTGTAAAGTCCCTATTCCATTTTAACATGCAGTAATTCGTCTATTTGACCACAACCTCTGTTTCTGTATGCAGGTTTTGGTATTAGAGTTTTTTTAGTTAACCTGTAACTCAAACTGTTCTTGTTTTGTCTTTTAAAGTTTTTTGCATGGGCTGTAGGCTAGATGCTGCCCACATTGGAATAAATTGGAATTTGTGAATTGACTATAAGATAAAAAAAGTTTGGTGAACATTATCATGGATACTTGAGTACTGCAGTGCATGTGCTGTGTTTTTTCAGTTTACACTTGGTATCATTATCTGGGGAGGAACATGCAGCTGCATCAAAGGGTTTTCTTTGCCCCATCCAAAGATAGTTTTTCTTTCCATTTCATTGCATTTATAATTCAGCACCCATGTAAAGGGTCACAGGTGTTTAAACAGCTAGATAAGACATTACTTTCAAAACATGCAAGGCTTTTATGGGGTGGCTATTCTGGGTATTTTTTCTTTTGCCTAAATCCATTCTTCAGACCAGGGCTGTTCAACTTCTAAGTAGGTAAGGCCAAACACCCTGGAGGCCATCTGTTTCCTGGGCTGCACAGAATTCTGTGGGCCCCTCTGACCTCTCCCACATGCCACACTGTGCAGCAGGTACCCCTCCTCCCTATAGCACTGCGTTGTGCCACATGGACCTGAGTCCACAGGTCCCATAGCACTGTGCTGAATTATCTGAGCCCCATGGGTCATACTATCAAGCTCCCATCCCCATCCATCAGGCAAGAAATGGAAGCTGGAGGAGGGCGAGGGAGCCCAGAGACCCTAGGAGCAACAGCATGAGAGTATTGAGAGGGGAGTGGCTCCCAGAGCAGGAACCCAGGGGTTGTACATTAACCCCTCATGGGCTGCATGAGGCCTGTGGGCTGCCAATTGGATAACTTTTTATCATAGGTTGACTTGGAAAATATGGGCCTTTGTACACACCACGATTTTTGCTCTTTTGTGTGCTGCAGTGGCATGACTTTTTGCACGAGTGGGTTTTGTAGACCCTTTAAAAGTCTTTCTGGCACATTAAAGTAAAACTCCTCAGATAGTTTGGCTCACTGCAAATTAGAGCATTGGGTCCATGGGTTCACTGTCTGTAAACACAAAGGCACTTAAAAATACGTAATGAGCCTCTTTGTCCACCAGATGGCACTGAGACTTTTTTGTAGTTCGCCCCTTTGCATTTCTTCCACTTTTTTTTTTCTTGTGCAGTTTTCCAGCTTCATGCTCCCACAGCTGCATGGGAGAACATAGGGTAGGGGGCCCCAGGTCAGGGTGGCGGAACAGTGCTGGACCATTCTGCTCTCCTGGAGCACCAGCTGTGGACCAGGCATAATTTATTTGAAAACCAAGTGCATGCAAACACTGATGCAATGCTCCAAAGCTTAATTTGTTTGAAAATCTAGTGCGTTAAAACACTGATGCGACACTCCAAAATAAACTAGTTTAAATTGTATAAACCTATTTAATTTAATGAGGATTAAAACCCATGGTGTGTACAGGTGCCCTATGGCTCTAAAATTTTCATCATCAGGTTCCCTATTCATTGCTTCATAGATTTCATAGACATTTAGGGCTAGAAGGGCCCTTGAAGATCATTAAGTCCAGCCCCCTACCCCAGGGGCAGGAAGTCAGCAAGGGTCAAAGGATCCCAGCAAGATAAGCATCCAAGCATTTCTTGAATGAGTCCTGAGTAGGTGCCTACACCACTTCTGGAGGAAGTCTATTCCAGGTCTTGGGGGTTTTGGACTGTAAAGACATTTTTTCTCATGTCCAGTCTAAAACAGTCTTGGAGGAGTTTATAACCATTTGTCCTTGTTTTTCCTTGGGACGCTCTGGTGAACAGACATTCTCCCAGGTCCTGATGCACACCCCTTATGTACTTATAAGCAGTCACCAGGTCCCCTCTGAGCCTGCGCTTTTCCAGGCTGAAGAGTCCCATGGCTCTCAGCCTCTCCTCATAAGGCCTATTCTCTTGCCCTCTGATCATGTATGTGGCTCTCCTCTGGACTCTCTCAAGCTTCTCCACATCCTTCTTGAATTGTGGAGCCCAGAATTGGATGCAGTACTCCAGCTGCATCCTCACCAATGCCGAGTACAGCGGGAGGATGACATCCTAGGATTTACTTGAGAAGCATATATGGATGCAAGCCAGGGTTTTGTTTGTTTCACCAGCTGTGACATTGCATTGGTGGCTCATGTTCATCTTGTGGTCAATCACAATCCCCCCAAGTCTCTTTCAGCAGTGACGCTAGCAAGCGTAGCACTGCCGAGCCTATAAGTATGCTGTGGGCTTTTTTTCCCGCTGAGGTGGAGTACCTTACATTTATCGGTATTGAATGCCATCAGGTTTGTGTCTGCCCACTTACTAAGTTTATCCAAGTCAGCCTGGATTACTAGCCTGTCCTCAGGCGTGGATGCAGTGCCCTAAAGTTTAGTATTGTCGGTGAACTTAGCCAGTGTGTTTTTGACACCAATGTCCACATAGTTGATAAAGATGTTAAAGAGAACCGGTCCAACGTCAGAGCCTTGGGGGAATGCCACTGGTCATGGAGGCCATAATGATTCGCTTCTCAATGATGCCTTCTCAAATTTGAAAAAAGTTGTTTTTTAAAAACAGCTGGCCAACCAGTTGCACAAACTCAACCTCAAAACAGAAATCAAAAAGCAATGATTCCTCAGGATAAATTATTTAAGACATTGTCTTCAAGGATATCCTTGCAAATGTGTGTCAAAGAAATTTGGCTGGCAGAAATGTGACAGAAGGCAGAAGTGTTTGACTAAGGAGCAGAGGGAGGATTTGTTTTGCAGAACCTTCATTATTGATGAGGATCCACAAGAAAGGAAAAAGATCAGCCTGAATTTCAGAACCCAGGTTGATTTCCAGGGCTGGAAGTCAGAGAGAATGGGGTTTTTACTGCATTTAAACATCATTGTGTGATGTCATTTACTGTCTCAGTGGCAACAAACATGGAAACCCCAATGCTATTTTAACAGTCACTATTCACAGGACAAATCTCGCTTTAAATATCTGGAACAATATCAGTCCCAGTGTAAACAAATACAGGGAACTACTGATCAAAGGTAGGAGCATCAGCTTTATCAATGTTATGGCATCCTCCCCAGAGATAGATGCTGGAATATCAGCCTCACCCTCCCCTTCCCTTATGATGCATGAAGTTCATTCATCATGCCTTGCAGTACTACTCCCCCACAACCAAGCCCCATGGGCAAATCAGATCTGAGCCCTATCTTAAAGGTCATGCAACTCAGTTCAAACAAGTTTGAATTGGAGCATCATTAATGAGCATTAATTTGGAAATGTCCTACTTACACCCTCAGTTTAAAAATAGCCAATTTTCTCTGAATCAGAGAGATTACTGGATTCTGTCTTTAGAAAGAAGAGACCACTCTTGAGGAAGTGTCTTGTCTAAGTCAAATGTCCTAAATAATGCACTGTCACCCTTCTATGGAACATGTAATAAAATCCCCTTTATAAAAATAACTAATGAGAAAACCCTTCCACGACCCAATCAGTCACTCCAATATTCATCCATCATCAAGCTAAAAATAAGCTCAAGCTTATGAAAAAATTTGTCATCTCCATTTTCTTATCTGCTAATCTGAAATCAGGAAATGTTCTTACTCTCCTTTCAAGCTAGGCTGCTTAAGTAGCCTTCCTGTTTTTTTTACCTGGAGTATGGGTCAGGCAGTTTAATCTTATGCAATCTAAAACTTTGACAGGTAAAGATTATTCCAAAGCTTATCAAGATGAAAGCCATTGAATATTTGAAATTTTGAAACTTGATGTAGGGTCTACATTGCTATACAACTATTCTCCTCACAACTGGCAGGTACTTCTTCATGGACTCTTGAATGATTATAAAGCTCCACCTACATCATTCAAAAGTTCAAGAGATGGCACAGTTAGTATTTTTCCCAAGCATAAAGATGACAAATGTATGATTATGGATGGAAAAATCTTTCTGGTGCTGAAAATTCCAGATTCTGACTAACCGTTTAACCTAAAGGACCAGAAATATTATGATGAGAGCAAAAAAGATGTACCAGGAAGTATATTTGTGCAGTATAAGAAGCCTCAGTTACTTCAGCTTCATCCCTTCTGGCCTTGGCAAATGTGTTCTTGCTTCCCTGAAATCCATTTCAAACCCTGCTGCACAGCTCATCTTCCTGGCTCTTCCTTCATTGCCACATGTCACAATACTTTTCCTTTCCTTTGGACTCTAACTGCACCTGTTTGCCATCTCTAATATACTGTTAAGCCATTGATTCCCACCTCTTCCCACCAATGATACCAGTCCAGTATTCCAGTATTAGTCCAGTATTCCCCCACAGAGGTATAACTACCCATTTTGGTTTCCTGGGAAGAGATTCTGTTGAGTTCCAGAGAGCTGGGACGGCAGGGGGTAGAGTACTGGAGAGCAGGAGAAGCTGGGGGGGAGGTGAAAAACTGCTGAGTGCTAGGGGGGTGGTCCTGAGAGCTGAACAGTGGGGTGTGGCATGCTGCAGGTGCCCCCTATAACTTGGTGCCCAGGTCTGGTAGCCTGCTTGCCCCCTAGTTATGCTACAGTTCCCACCACTGCTGTATATTTTCTGCCAAGTTGTGCAAGCAGACTTTGGGCAGTGTTATCCAGGGCTCCAGGAGTTGCTCTTATTAGTTGGGTTCACGGATGAGACCTCTTGTTCTTCTACCTAGTTAGAGAGAAATATTCTTAAATTAAAAACCTAGATGGCCATAATGCTTAGATTTAATCAATATGTGCAACAGTTTGGAAATAACTGTTACAGGCTGACCAACTGAGATCCATCTTATGAAGACTGTGACTGTGCAGTGAAATAATTTCTCTAAGTCCCTTTTCTGTGTATGGATCATCTGCAAGCCAACCTTGATTTCTTTACATGTATTTGTGTAGTCAGTAATGAACAGTTTATGGGACCATTTCTCGGCCTTTGGGCTCTTAGGGAGCTGTTCACTTGGCCTAAATATCCTGCTGTTCAGCATTTATGACTCTTTCTGGGGTGATTGATTGGCTGAGCCCTACACTTCCTAATCAGATGAGTAACCTTCTCTATGGAAGAGGAGAGCGAGTAACAAAAAGCTTCGTCTGCAGACAAAGCCCAACTCCTATAGTGCCTGATATCCTCACTCAGGCTTTCCCCAGTCATTACCTTCACTGATTTAGCCAAATCCTGAAGTCCTTTTTTTTTGTGCAAGCACTCTTTTGTTCTAGTTTTCATTTATAATTTTCCCCAGCCTCTGGTTTCAGGATTTGACAGCTGATTCAAAGCCCCCTGAGTCAGCAGGAATCATTCCATGGGTTGCATTGGGTCTGGGGTGAGGCTGCTGGCTCAGTTCAGTTCCATATGCCTATCCCATGTTGTGTTTCTGCACCCTTCTGCAGTTCAGTGTGTCATACTTGCTCACACATGCATAGTCCAGTCATCCCCTCGTGGCTGAGTGCTGATGTCTCCAGTGTCTGACTGATCTATTTACTCACCAGAGGCTGCAACTTACAGAGAATAGAAAGAAGCAGCTCTCATATTGTTATGAATGTGTTTCTTTCCCCCCCTAGAATGTGTATAGAGGTTCATGAGTCTAATACTGCTCTCAAGCTGATGGGCCTGACTGTTTGAAGTAGGTATTCAAGGCTTCTGTAGGTAGGCTCGTGGAGTTGCTTCCTGCAGATGACCTGACAAGGGACACCACCACATAAGCATATATGTTTGAGTTTCTTTTTATAAGTGTAATAACTATCATGAGTGCCTTTCATGTCAGAGGACCCAAATTGTCTGACATAAGCCGTGTGCAGGGATCACTTCCCCTCCCACTGACAGGAAATAGGTAAACAGCCCTCATTTGCAACAATCTCACTGCTCAAAAAAAGATATTTTAGTCAAAGCTTTGCAGCAGGAGCAATAACTAGGCCTACAAAGTCATGTAATGCCAGTTCTGACAGCTCCTAGTTTATATATGTACATGCAAGACAATGGGTTTTAATAAAAGAACAGGTCATGGTCCCTAAGAATTCACATTTTTACAGGCTTCCCTCACTTTACGCTGTACATGCGTTCCTGGAAAATGGCTCATAACTAGAATACACATAAAGGGAATCCACTTTACAATGTAACAAATAGGGATACATTCCAAAATCTCAACTGTACTGACTCCCAGACCCATTTCTACCACTTCTAAAGGACAATTTTGGTACTCACCAACAGCAGTACACGAGCACAGGCAGTGGTGAATGTTATAATAATGGGGATGGCAACAACAGAAACACATGTTGCAGACAACAAACAAGGAGCACAATCCACACAGAAGTGTGAGAGAGTGCTTATGCTAAGCAAGGCCTAGCATTAAAAAAAAATGCACTAAAACTCCCAGAATGCTTCAAGGAGGTTGAGGAGTCAGCGATTGACATTCTGGTAATCACTTTCTGACCCTTAGATGAAAATACTGAACTTCTGACCTTTAAACAATGATAAAAATAGCAGACATGGCGCTTACATTGTTAAGAATAGGAAACTGCATGGCTAAGCTGCAATGACGAAAAAACAACCACATATTATGTCAGTTTTGACATTTTAACCCTGCAAAAACCAGCAAAACATATAGATGAATAATGTATTTAGGTTATAGAAAATTAGCATAAGAAATATAAAGGTCATTAAGAATTAACATAAGAAGCGTAATGATTATAATACAAAGCGTATCACTTGATATTATAATATAGATAAGTTAACTAAATAACCAATAGAAGTAAGAATTAGAAATGCATATGTATAAGTGTTATCATATATAACTAATAGTAAAGTTATGTTAGATGCCTCACTTCCACCATGGGGACAGTTTTGTATCTTTTGCCTAAAAAAAAGATAAGGGACTCCTTTTAAATGAGCTGTTGACCAGTTCTGAGACTACTGAATCAGGCAGCCGCACCTAGCCTCCAGGTTAGAGAGCAAGGGCTTGATTTGGGAACCTCGTGAACCAACAGACCTCCTTTAGTTTATGACTTTGTGAAACAATAAAAGTTTTTAATTGAACAGGTCTGAGCCTGTGCTTAATTCAGTCCTATATAATTCGGCATCGAGCTCCCACAAGAAGACTATATTTCGGGGCGTGTCACTCCCACAAGGTACTGCACAACACAGCTGACTGCAGGCTTCTGCCACACTGATCATATAAGAGTAAATGTACCTTGCATATAACAAATTTTTGGTATAAAAAGGGTCATCGCATAAGAGTGAATTCACACATACAGAACCCCCATCAAGCAAGGGAAACCTGTACTAACTACATTTCTATATTTTGACACTCATGACAAACTTAGCCTTCCAGCCTACTACTCACCCTTTCTGTGCTAGAGTGCAGACAACATGTCCCCAGGCAGCTTCTTTCTCTTGTTCTGCCAGTGAGCCGTATCTTATTCCCTCCTAATCACTGGTAAAATTCCCACTGATTTCATTGAAGGCCTGTGATTTTTAGGTGGGAAACAGAGAGAGAACCACAACCTGAGTGGAGCTGTGTACAGTTGCAGAAATCAACCAATACAAGAGACTGGCTGATGAAGCAGGGCCATTGGCTTTTGCTTCTCGGGCTAGACAGCAAAGGCAGCTAAATAAAATGTTTGTTTCAGCACTGCCCTTGGTTTTTAGCTGTGAGCCATGTTAAGCAGACTTGAATATCTGCAGGTCCCTGGACATCTGCCAAGTTGTTGTGCCATGAAAGAGACTAAAAGGTTTTTTTAAAGGATGATTGAAATTGTAAGGCAACACAGGCAGGTTATAAATCATATATTAAAAAAAATACAACCCCATTATTTTATCTGCGTTCCTGCTAAATTTTAATTGCTGAAAGAATGTTTAACATCTAATTTACATGTCACTTTCAAGCTGGTTGCTTCTTGCTTTTCATTTAGTCTAAGCAACTAGCTTGAATGGTGACATTTGCTGGTGCTTCTAAGCTTTTTCACTTTCTCATTCACTAGCACTATACTGCTAGGCCTGGGCTGCAAAGTGAATTTTGATGTTCGCTAAAAACTGCTTTCAGTGCTGTGATGAGAGTCTTCCCTTTTACAGTAGGTTCTATCATACCTGCATTGATTTTTAAAAGCTAATTTGGTTTGTAATCCTACTCAGTGGTAGGCACACGAGCAGTTTTAGAACGTCAGTGGAAATATTCACGTGCATAGAGTTAAGCTTGTATCTGACTTTGCAGTGGGGTGTGTTTACTTGTTATAAGCTGCGTGATTGGGTCTTTTTAAATGTCTCGTTAAAACAGCAAAATCCTTCGGCATAGGGGACAACTTTAAAAAGGAGAGCCCTTCTCCTAATGCACTATAGCTGGCCTTCTGATCTAATTAGATAATAGATGACATCTGGGTAGAGGAGAAGTGTATAAGTTAGTCATCTCTATGTTCTCTGCAGTAAGATGAGTTGATTAAATTAGAGTATTCAGAGCAGTAAAGTTTGCTATGTTCATTATCTGGGGAGCCTGATGGCTTAGTCTTAGGGAGGGAATTTTTGCTTGCTGTTTTGTTTGTGTGGGTCCTCAGTAAAATTTTACCATGAGATTGTTGTTGTTGTCAGTACTTCCCCTTCTCCTGTTTGTGTATTCCCTACTGGGGCAGGTACCTGGTGGGCAGGTTCACAGGCTGCAATCTAGCCGCAATGTGGATAAAGTGCAGGAGCAGGTGAGTAGTAGACTGCAGACCTAAGTTTGTCCTGGGTGCCAAAATATGGAAATGCAGCACTGTGAGTTCTTGGGGACCCTCTTCTGTTCCTTGACATATCTGTTGTCTTGCATGTACATAGACAACCTAGTTGTCAGAGCTGACTTTACATGACCTTGCAGGCCTAGTTATTTCTCCTGGTGCAAAGCTTTGGCTAAAATATATCTTTGAGCAGTAAGGTGGTGGCAAGCAAAGTCTGTTTGCCTTTCCTATAACAACTCAATCCTGTTTTCTTTGCAGGCAAGTGCGTCCCTCCAAGAGTCCCAGCAGGCACAAGCAGGTAAGAACTAAGCTTTAGAGCTACTGATGTATGGCCCTGTAAGCAGGTAACTAGTCCAAAGCTCTCATGTTCCTCAGTCCTTGGAAATAAAATGAAGTCCAGTGGCTCTTCCTCTGTATGTGCAGACAGCAAAACTCTGGTGGGAAAACCAGCTCTCTAAAGCAGGAGCGATCTTGCTGTAAGAAATGACTATTAAACCACAGCTAAACCAAGTGACCAGAGCCAGACTCAGAAACAAAACCTGTATCTCGGGGTTAACTCTACCTTCAGACCTCTCTGGCTTTCTTGTTATAGCAAAATGGGTCTTGTTCAGAAATTCTGAGCCTATTCCTGCACAAGGGCTAGACTGTTTCATTTTGGTGAGGGCTAAATGGTGAGTGATAGATGCCAATACCTATTCTCTCACCAAAAATCTAACGGTTTTAATATGATGGTGATGATGGCTGTTTCTTGAAAAGAGGTGAAATGCTGTTGGTGCCTGAGCTGACTGCTTGAAAAAATAAATCCCCTTTTCAATTGAAGTATCATTTCAGTTTGCTTTGAAAAACTAACAGCCCTTTGTAGTGCCTGTGCTCTGATTCTCTGCTTAGGACTTATGATCTAAGTGAATTCTCTATGCGCCCTACAGTGGCAAACATCACCAGGGCGGTGCTTTTGCACATCATATTCTGAGCTTTTCTTCTTTGCATGTGAGCAAGGTTTGACTCTTGGAGGGATGTGCTATGACCTTGCTTTTGGGATGTTGCATAGAGGCAGCAGACCTTAAAGAGGAGGCAGTATAAGCAGCAGCAGGGTTCTGTCTTTTGTGGACTCTGTATTCAGTTCCAAAGGCAGCATTGTTCCCTGGGAGCCACACAGTTGTTTGAGGCAGAGATCCCTGAAACGTGGGATTGCTCTGTTAAGTGTTATTCCAGGACTAGTGTGTGTGTGTGTGTATGTATGTAAAGAACATGAGTTACACTTGGGATGCACCTACACTTGGGTCTGTACCCAGGTCTCTGGTTTGTCCTCCCCTGAGAAGCTGACCTGAAAGATCCTGGGTACCCCAAATGGTGGCAGATGATAGAACAGAAGTGTTTGGAAGAAGGAGCAATAATAGACTGCAAGGTGGTATTGTTGCCTAAAAGGCTGGTGAATCCAGCAATACTCAATGCTCCTATTGTAGAAGAAGAGATGGGAAAGACTTAATGGATCATCTAATGCTATTTTTTTGGAGAATGTGGCAGACTTACTAAGACTGGTCAAAAGCAGCGTTGCTGAACAGTGTTGTCTGAATGGCACTTGCCTCCAGGAGTACAGTTTCCCCCAGATGTGTTTGTGTAAGCATATGTGGACCTCTTTGCTGTTAGGAGTGTGAGCGTTGCAGTAGCTCTTAATTTAAATGGAATACCGCTATTTGTAACTTGCATGCTGCTGTCTATGCCAGGAGAGACAAGGGGTTGTGAAGTGCAATGCATTATGGATTTTCTTTTTGCTGTCCTTCATTCTCTGAAGCACCTGTTGCAGTTCAGGTAGTCCTCTGAAAGCCCAGTTGCCATCTGTGTCAAATGGCACTCTTTCCTTGCAGGTGCACTATATCTAAATGGATTCCAAAGCAGCCACTTGAGCAGTGGTATTGTGAGGGGAAAACAGCTAGAGGGGTAAACTTGGTTGTGCCCAAGATCAATGCCTTGCAATTGGCTGCCAGGGATGCCTTCTCCAGGCTGTGAGGGAGGAGAAAAATGTTTTAGCAGACTTAAGCTGCTCTTTACGGGGCTTTCCCACACAACTTCTGAATAACTTTATGCCCTAGAAACTTCTGTGCATGGTCAATTAGTGGTAAAATCATGGGGGTGTTTTCTCATCCCCATTTGCCTCTGTGTATTATTTGTGTCTGCTACAAGGGTTGCATTTGTGTTTCCAAAACAAGACCGCCTCTATGTGGCCCAAAGTAGCTTGAGAAACGCTGAATTGGGTGGAGCACCAATGGGTCATGAAATGCCTAATGCTGACAGAGGTACTGGACTAGTCTTCTGTGTGTTTTGACATCCTAAACAAATGCATAAAATCCTGGATAGCTAACTGACTGATCCTTATCCTGCCTCCTGTCCTCATAACTTCTTCCTGTATAACTTGTTTAGAACTAGTACCTCCTTCTCTGTAGGTTTAATCTATTAAAGGGGGTGGGGACTCTTAAGTTGGACTCATGGCCAAAACTTGGATCAGCAATGACCCTGCTTAACACAGGTGACATCTGAGCTGATTTGCCTCTGAAAAGTGTGTATGCAATGTGGTGGGTTTTTTTTTTTTTATTCTGCAATCCAAATGGGGTGATGTCAGAGAGTTGCATCCAAGCTAGCTGTACAGTAGTGGCATGGCTGTGGAAACACTGGCTGCCATGTTGGCTCCAAAACCTGTTCAGGATTCTTTGGGGCAAAAGGCAGCAGCTGGCTGTACTGGGCTTTGTTGCCATAGAAACAGTCCTCCGTATTTGTTAGTGTAGGTATGTTCATATAAGCTGCAGTAGCATTTTTAGATATTGGTGTGGGCATATGCTTAGCTTAGCCATCTCATCTGCCTTCCTGCTGCAAGCCACTGCAGCTGACTGACTGTAGGTTTGCTGGCATGGTCCTCTTGTAGTTGATTCTTACACCCTTGGCAGCTGGGGAAAGGGGC
The DNA here is from genome assembly GCF_052110815.1 of Crocodylus siamensis. Classification (NCBI taxonomy): domain Eukaryota; kingdom Metazoa; phylum Chordata; order Crocodylia; family Crocodylidae; genus Crocodylus; species Crocodylus siamensis. Next base: position 181,319,020 of record NC_143395.1, read on the forward strand.
CAAGGAAAGATGGAGACTTCTCATGTGAAAAATAGGCTCTGGAGAGCCTCTGAGACTCACCTGAAGTGAAAGGAAGCTTTTTCGTCCAGATTCTGAAACTGTCTTCTTGTCTTTCAGTGCTGGGGTTTCCTTGGATGTTGGTGTATGTGCCTGTGAGAAGCTGCCATAGAGTTCTAAAGGACAAATTTGGGGCATTTTCTCCTCCAACATACCTTAACCATTATCAAGTAAATACCTGGTGCAACTGGACCATTTGGGCAGGCTCCAGAAAACACATAATCATTTATGTCAAAGAATTTATGACTACCGAGGATTGTGACACAAATGAGGATAAGATTGTGTTTGAAGGAGTCTCTTCATTGATTAAAAATTCTGTAGTGTATGCCTGTTGGAACAAGAAGATAAATGCTTTTGCCACCTATGCCCAAGCTGTCCATGTTGTCCTTCTGAGGAAGCATGCTCCACACCATAAAAACACACACTTTAAAGGCAAATATTATGTATTTGAACATCAGGAAGAAGATTCTATTCCCAAAGATGGTTTCATTTCTGGGACTCCTCTTCGAAAAGTTGTCAAGAAAGCCAATGACAGTGTTATTAGAGCTAACATATCGGTGATGAACGACAGAGAGGTTCTAGATGACAACATTGCTAGGACCGCCATTAAGGAAAACCCTTTTAAGGCAACTGCACTTAATGCAAATGCACAGCAGACGGTGCATACAGACCCAAGTGTTACAGTTCTGGAAAGGCCTGTTCAGCTTGCACCTTGGTATGATACATGGACTCCTAGTTTAAAAATAGAACGTCCTGCCATCTTGGAGTCTGAAAAGCTGTCTATAAAATTGGTGGTCAACAAAGAGATGCATTGCACTGGGGGATCTCTTGGAAGTCCAATACAAACTGCAGCATCTGCTAACTGGCAGCTATGTACTCCTGCCAAAGAAGAAACTGCAGTGGATTTCAGCGGTGTGTACAGACCAACAAGACTTCCAGGCTTACTTTCTGATGCCCCTGACTTAAGTGTGTTTCCCTTAGTAGAACCCTTGAAACTCCTGGAGGTGAAAGGACCAGGGCATAGGCCAGCCGTAAAACCAACACATCTGAATTACCCTATCCTGGCTACATACTCACAGATTCTACCTCATGACATCACCGAAACCATAGAAGGAAAAAATATTGATGCTTCACACTCCCAAAGTCTTGGCAGTGTTACACTGACAGAGGGGCTTCTGCAGTCTAAACTCTTGGCTTATGAAGCAGTGAGCGGTCCTGCTGATGACCTTGAGAAGGGTTTGTGGCCTACCCATGGCTTGACTAGTCAGCATGGCATGGTACTTGATCATTTACAATTTGTATTGGAGACTAAGGGAATGGATAGATTGGGAAGCTGTCACAGTCGAACTATGCCTGTGGCTGAATTTGGAAGCCATCACTCCCAGATTCTAGAACAGAAATATCCAGAGGTTGAGTATTTTGAAAATTTTAGGATAGCCACTGACCAAGAGAAAATCATGTTGGTCACTGCAGCACCACACGGCATGTTGGAAGGCGAGAATCACTTGAGGTTGCAAACCAGGCAATCGGTGCCTTCATCTGCTGTAGAGCAAGAAAACATCCTTGCAAGTACAACAGGTTGCATACCACATACAAAGGTATCTAAGCAACTAGCTGATCAAAAGGCTGATGCATCAGAAGTACCCTATTCAGCTGTAAAATATATCCAACCTGTGGACATAGCCACAGACCTGGTAACTGTCTTCTCATGTGCAGATGCCTCCTTTACACCACTTACCTGGGCATGGGAAGCGGGGCCCACAGAACTGGAATCTATCTCCTTCCCAAGTGCAGAAGCATTCCTGTCTCCAACAGTCTCAGAACTGGAGCCTGCCTTCCCCTTCCTAAGTGCAGGAGTGCCCCTCATTCCTAAGGCCTTGGAGCTGGAGCCTGCCTCCCTCTTCCCAAGGGGAGAATCCTTCTTTCCTCCTTCAGTCTTGGAACTGGAGCCCAGCCTCTTCCCAAATGCAGAAACCTCTTGGCCCCCAAGGTCCTTGGAATTGGAGCCTGCCCTTCCCTTCCCAGGGCCAGAAGCCTCCCTCACTCCCTCAGCCTCAGGAGAGCAGTCCAGTCTCTCCTTTCCATGTGAAGACCCATTTTTTACTCCAGTTGCCATGGATCTGGAATCTGTCTTGACACTGGAGCCCATCCTCTTCTTGCCAAGTGCAAAGGCCTCCCCTACTCCAAAGGTCTTGGAAACGGAGCTTGTCTTTCCCTTCCCAAACATGGACTCACCAACTCCGGTAGCCTCAGAATTGGAGCCCAGTCCTGAAGAACTAGAGCTTATCTGCTTTCTCCTGAGTGTAAAATCTTCCCTTATACCAGCTGCCATGGATCCAGAGCTGGCCTCTTCAATGCTGGAGCCTGTCCTCTTCCCGAGTGCTGAAGCTTCCTTTATGTCAGTGGCCTCAGATGTGGAACCCATCTACTTCCCAAGTACAAAAAACTCTCTACCTCCAGTGGCCTCTGAACTGGAGCCTGTCCCCACAGAACTGGACTCAAACTTTTTCTGGAGTGCAGCAGGCCCTCCCTTTCTACGGGCCCTAGAAGTAGGGCCTGTTCTCCCCTTCCCAGGCACAGAAGCTTCCATCGCCCCAGCAGGCCCAGAACTAGAATTCGTCTTCCAGAGCGCAGAAGCCTCCTTCAGTCCAGTGGCTTCAGAACTGGAGCCTGCCCTCCGCTTCCCTCATGCAGCGGCCCCCTTTCCTCCAGCTACTCAGGGTGTAAGTGCTTTAAAAGATCAGCTGTCCTTGAGGACAGAAAGCAGCCACTACATGGATGCCCTCAAAAAGGCAGAGCATGTCCTCACTAGTACAACAACAACCACGCCTCTTCTGACTGCTCGTGTGGATAACCTGTTAGAAGCCAAGTTGCACGCAAGCCTGCTGGCTGACAACTGTGGGGTTCCAGGTTCTACAGAACGGGAACAAGAACGAGTCTTCCCAAACCCAACTATTTCTCAGGAAAAGGGAACATATGCCCAACAGCTAGTAGTAAAGAGTGGGAGAGAAGATGAAGGCATCCATTGGGTAGAAACTGTGGAATCCAAAGCAGTTGATAGAAATCTCCTTTTCCCAAGTCTCTTCCCTGCAATTAAGCAGCAAGTCTTAACCCCAGAACCTGAGTTTGAGGACCATATAAGTCGCTATTCCTTGGTACCAAAGTCTTTCACTAACATGCCACCAATCTTAATGGGGATGGACCACAGAGGAGGGAAGCAAAATGAGTTTCTAACTTCTAGCACCAGTGTTACACTGCCTCTGGTACATGTAGACTCGTGCACTGAAGTCCAACCAACAGTGCCCATGAAGGAGATCACTCAAACATGGAAACAAGCACTCCCACCTTGTATGGAACATCCCAAAGTAAAAGATACTGTTGAGTGGAGAAGTGCCTCTCCATTTACTAGTACTGGCCACACTGCTCCAGTGCTTCAAACAGGAAAATCAGCATTAAGAGAGAAGATGGATTTGGCTCCTGTCCAGTCCACCTCTAATCTTGTATCTGAGAGAGCATGCATGACAGAAATGCAAGAACTCCCAAGTGATGTTGGTATGTTGATGCTGATTGACTTTATCTGGGTAACTTTGCCCTGTAGGGGTAGGGCTCGAGCATGGGGCAAGTGGGGAATTTTGCTATTCTAGCATAGCTTCTGACCAGCTCTAGTTATCTGATGGTATAACTTTAATCTCAAACTGGCTTGCTTGCTTTCCTGAAAAGTTTCTTTCAAAATCTCTGCAGCTGGGCAGACCGCTGTAGGGACTTAGAAGCCATGTTAGGCCCTCCAGGTGCTCTGCCATTTGAGCTAGGGTCTTGTGAAAGGCCCGCCTCTCAAGTGTTTGGCCCGCCTCTCGAGTCTCTGCAGTAGGGGAGCACTGAAAGTGCTGGCTGGAGAGTCTGTCAGAGCTTTCAGACGTGGTGGTGCAGGACTGGGACTCCTAGCCTCATGGGGTCACAGCCATGCGGACTGACCCAGAGGCAAGATGGTTTGGGAACCTTCACAGCTGTGTGGTTGGGACTGATGCTTCTGTCAGTCCTATTGGTGCTAAGCATCAGTCTAGCTGAGTAGCTTGGGGAGCTCACAGGAAATAGAGGGTCTTTAGTCTAATTAAAATGACTTGCCCAGCTATAGAGCTGGTGACCTAATAAAATTAACTTGGAGAAACAAATACAAGTTGTCACAGTGAATAATTTGACCAGCTCAATCACAAATCATGAGATTCTCCTCAAGGTTAGGAAGGAGAAACTGCAAAAAGAGTGCAGAGCTAGCAGAGACTTACAAATTGTAGAAGTATGTAGTAGCTGCAGTAATGGAAAAATTCAGGTAATGAAACTTTCTACAGCTGGAGAAATGACCTAGCATACACACAACGGGGATTTTCTGCAATGAAAGAAATTGGCTTGGTCGTCTAAACATGACTCTTAAAGCTTTCAGAATGACTGACTGATCTTGCCAACTTACTACTCTTTTTTTTTCCCCCCCCACAGGTCCCCCTGTTTCCTTGGAGTCAGGATCACCTTGGCTGCTGGCATATCTTCCTATAAAAAGCTGCCATGTAATCTTAAAAGATGATTTTGGGAAATTTTCTCCTCCACACAGTGGGATTCAAACCAATATCTGGTGCAACTGGACTATTTGGGCAGGCCCTAGAAAGCATATCTTGATTTACATCAAAGGATTTCAGGGAAATGGGGATTGTGATGAGAATTGGGATAAAATAATTTTTCAAGGGGTCATGTCAAACGTGGAAAGGAAGATGGCTTATGCCTGCAAGAACCAAGGTACTTTAATCTTTGCTGCTCGGGCCTTGGCAGTCCATATAGTATTTTTATCAGGGAGAAATTTCCTAAGCCAGGAATACAAATTTAAGGGAGAGTATTATACATTCAAAGACTATGAAACTGCAGACTCCATAGATGTTGCTTCTGAGCAGGGTCTTAAACTGCAGTCTAGGAAAACTAGTTCTAGTGGTATCCTACTTCACCCTAAATTGCCAAAAGTACACTCCCGACGCCTGGGCTTCCAAAAAACTACTACAGCTCCTAATGATCCAAATAAATTGCACAAGCTGCCCACAGACCAAGAAGCTGGAAAAGCTACAAACTTAGAAATTCTCAGAAACCAGATTCTTCATAATAACTTGCATGCCTATCTCTCTCAAGCCATGGACAGCACCACATCACCCACTCCCTTCCCAAAGGGGGAGAAGCCTATGAATTTGGGGGATAACAAAAACTATAGTAGGGAAGAGAAGCCTTCTGACTTTCTAAGGAAAACTCCAGGTCTAAATATCTCTGTGGTGAGTGCCACAAAAGATGAGAAAAGGCCGGTGCTTGTTTTTCGTAGACTTCCGTACAGGGTAACCATCCATTCAGACTGGCTGTTCAAACCTTTGGGTATGAAACAACCCAAAAAATCCACTGAAGTAGAAAGTGTAAGCACTTCCAGAAAACTGGGACCACAGCATGACTCGGCGGTTCACCGGAGACCAGCTGGCCCAGAAGATCTGCAGTCTGACGTGAGACCGTATGAAGCTGAAATTTCTACCTCTCGTCATGCCTATCAGTCTTTAGAGGGAATGAGGGAGAGAACTCAAACCGTTGCTCCTCAGACTTTCAGAGTTGACCTACCCAAGGACCAAAAGACGCTGCAGGCCAATGCTGTGGATTTGCAGGGAGTGATTCATGACCACATTCGTTCGCTGGAAGACTCTTGGTCTAACGCTGACCTGACCAAGGGGATTAAAGAAGCAACTGGTCAATTGCAACACATAACAGAGTTGGAGAGAAATGTTAAAAAGAGCAGTACTGATCAGGAAGCCTTTGGAGATGACAATGGCAAAGCTAATCTGTACTTTAAGTCAGCTGTTGCCTATACAGAAATGAAACTTGGTGTCCAGTCTCTTACCTCGGAAACATCAAAGCCTGATATCAAAACCGAGTCAGTTCTGAGTCCTGCAACTGTACAGAACACCCTGGATGTTTCTTCCCTGAAGGCATCTAGCAGTTACTGGGCAGATGCCACTGAATTTTGGGGTGTTGCGAGGAACGTCCAGAGTGACCTGTTGGTGGCTGAAGCAGCTACCTCTACCCTACATCTTGACAGTAGAATAACCAGAATGAAAGAGCATCTGCTACTCGCAAGCACAAAATCTTATCCTTTCTCCCCCTCCTTTGATGGGATAACAAAGCATATTGAATCTCCAGAAGAAGATGCACATGATTCCTCTGGTAAGTTTTGGGGTATGGGGTGAGGTATCTTTTTCCTCTTAGAATCCTGTTTTATTTTGTCAAATTGATCCAACTGATAGTTGTTCTGTGGATTTCTAGGAGAGTGCTCCATTGTAATTGTTAAATTGATGCGCACACTAGAAAGAGTTCCCATGTCTGTAGCCAAAAGTTTTGTCTTCAAGGAGACTCTCTTCTGATCAGGTTCAGGAATAGCTCTTCCCCTCCCCTGCCCTCTTTTAAAGACTGATTTAAGTGACTGGCTTACTGCATATGAACAACATGCTTTCTCCCCCCCAAACCTGCACCAATTACAAGTTTATTTTCTTTTTTGTGATAGCTTTGTAGGGAAGAAAACAGAAATGTCTAGGTTAGTGTTCTTCCTTAAGTTTTCATGGTCTCTTTTTACAGGACTAAATCCAGACTTTTAGACTTCCCTTTGGCCCATGTATGGTCTTGGAACCAATCTCTTTTTATAGGTGAGATTTAAGCATCTGCACTTCCAAGATGTAAGTTCAGAAATCTTGTCCAACACTCATGGTTTTTCTCTGGAGCTATGACAACTACAAATCTCATGTGTGCAGTGTTGCTTTTAGAGGAGTGAAAACCCCAAATTTTGAATGTAAACTGCTTCAATGTCCTTTGACACTCCTGCCCCTTCAAGGCTCCAAGACCAATTTCAGAGACTAAGTACTCAATACCAAAAGCTGATGAGCATAATTCTGTGGCTAATGATACAGTGGTGCAGATTCTGGGGCGTCTTCCAAAGAAAGCTGGAGAATCTTTTGTGACTCTCTAACTCTTACTGGAAGGTCTCCACAGTCTTCATTGCAGAACAACCCCCAAAACACTGGATCACTAGGCCTGTTCATGAGCTGCCCTTAGCACAAGGAGTAATATACTGAAGATGACATCAAACTGTTAAACTGCCTTTTCCTTCGCAGTCTATTGCTGTTGGATAAAGGCTGCTAAACTGATCTTTCTCTTCTCACTCTGATACAGATTTGGCTTCTCTCCTGGCATCTCTTGAAAATGATACCACTCTAGAATCCCAGCATAAGCCCGGTGGTAAGTGATTTGTGGGGAGCAGGTTCTCTCGGCACATGTTTAAGTCCTTGTACGCACAACTTGGCTCTTATCCAGTTTTTGGTCAAAAGATGGAAATCAACCAGTAGCATTCAGATAATCTACTCTGTGTCACTGAAGACTTGTTCAAGCTAACTAATCTTCCCCTATGGTTATTTAGTCTGGAGAAGAGAAGACTGAGGGGGATCAAATACCTGAAGGATGAGTATAGAGAGGATGGAGATGGGCTTTTTTTCTCTGTGGCTGTAGGGGACATAAATTCATAGATGCTAGGGTTGGAAGGGACCTCAATGCATCATTTGAGTCTGACCCTAGGCAGGAAAAAGTGCTGGAGTCATGTGACCCCAGCCAGGTGCTTGTCTCCTCTTGAAGATCCCCAGGGTAGGAGCCTGTTCCAGATTCTGGCAACCTTAACTGTGAAGAAGGTCTTCCTGATGTCCAACCGAAATCTACTCTCCATCAGCTTGTGGCCATTTGTTTCTGGTTATTCCAAGGGGTCCTGCTGCCTCCCTCCTCCCCCGGTTAATCTGTAAACTGCCACAGGACTCCTCCTCCCCACTTCCCCCCCGTGTCAGCCTTATCTTGCAGAGGCTGAAAAGGTCCAGGTCCCTCAGCCTTTCCTCATCAGGCCTTCCCTGCAGGCCTGTAACTATACGAGTGGCCTCCTCTGGCTCCTCTCAAGGTTGTCCACCTCCTTCTTGAATTGTGGTGTCCAGAATTGGATGCAGTACTCCTAGTTGCAGCCTGACCAGTGTTGCATAGAGGGGGAGCATCACCTCCCTGAACCTGTTCATGGTGCACCTACTAATGCATGACAAAGTGCAGTTGGCTCTGCTAATTATTTTGTCACATTGAAAACTCATATTCATCTTGGAGTCGACAATGACTCTGAGGTCTCTTTCCACCTCTCTGCTGAGAGAGTCATCCCCAGCCTAAAGGTGTGCTGGCGATTTTTTTTTTCTCTCTCTCCCTAGGTGCAGTACCTTGCACTAGTCCTTGTTGAACTGCATCCTGTTGTTCTATGCCCACTTCTCTAATCTGTCCAGGTCCACCTGGATTCAGTTTCTTCCCATCAGTGTGTTTACTTTGCCCCACAGTTTGGTATCATCTGCAAATTTAGACAGAGTGCTTTCCACACCCTCGTCCAGGCCACTGATGAAGATATTGAACAGCACTGGCCCAAGGACCCAGCCTTGGGGGTCCCCACTACCTACATCTTTCAAGGTTGATACTGACCTGTCCACCGCTACTCTGGGTACAACCCTTAAGCCAGTTTGCCATCTGCATGACTATAATCATCTACGGCAGAGCCATTAAATTTCTTTATAAGAATAGGATGAGATACCATGTTGAAGGCCTTCTTAAAGTCAGAGTAGATGACATCTACCTTAACTCCTACATCTAAGCATTTAGTGACCTAGTCATGGAATAAAATAAAGTTAGTCAGGCAGGATTAACCTGCCATGAACCCATGCTGGTTGCTCTTCAGCATTATATTACCTGCTGGACTCCTATAAATGTGATCCTTGAAAAAATTTTTCAAGAGTTTTCCCAAGAAAAGAGGTGAGACTCACTAACTGGCCTATAGGAAGGAGGATCCTCCTTCCTCCCCTTCTTGAAAATGGGGAGCACATTGGCCCTCTTTCCAGTCCAGGGACCTGACCTGAGCAACATGAGTGCTCAAACAGTCATGCCAGTGGCTCTGCTATGACACTGCTAATTCTTTCAGCACCCTTGGATGGAGCTCATCCAGTCCTGTTGATATAAACACATCCAGCCCCTCCAAGTATCTCTTTTTACTAGGTCAGCACTGACAATTGGTGGACTGGTGTTTCTTCTGTCAGCAATGCATTTGGGAGACTTGTCGAGATCAGAGTTCAAAAATAGAGGCAAAAAAATCATTGAAGACTTCAACTTTGTCCCCCCCTATCTATCCTGTAGGGGACCTGTGCTGCCCTGCACCTTCTTTTTGCTCCTTGTATACCTGAAAAAGGACTTTGTCCTAATTTTTTGTTATCAGCCTGAATTCTAATGCTGCTTTGGCCTTCCTGGCTGACCTTTTCCACCCCCCCTGCAAATGCAAGCCAGGGAGATGTGCTCTTCCTTGATAGCTACCCCCTGCTTCCACAGCCTGTATGCCCCCCCCTCTTTTTTTTTTTTTTTTTTTGCCCTTTAGGCTTTCCTGCATCCATGACTTCCTGTGCTGCATCATCCTTTGGTACCACCACCCCCCCCCCCCGCCCGCCTGGAGTTCCCTCACCTGCCCTTCCAGAGCCTCCATTCAGGCACATGTGGGACAGGTGAGGGGACCCATGACCCCCCACACTGCCCCCAGGCCCCAGAGGTCCCACCAGGCAACTCCCGCAGACTGGGGTAAGGACAGTGCCAACCCAGCCAAGGGCCTTTGCCTTGGAGCCCCTATGAGGCCTCCAAGCAGATGAGGCGGCAGCAGCAGGGCAGGATCCCTGGCTGTGCTCAGTGTTGCCACCCTCATAATAACCCCTCTCTTCCATTTGCTCACCTGAAGTCTGTCTGAAGCTGCTGACTCTTGGAATTTAGGCCCCTTCTGTGTCCTCCTATGCAAACTCTGGCACATGCCTGTTTGCCTGGCTCCTGCTCAGCTCGGCTATATGGTGTGGGGGGTGGGGAACCCCCTTCCCAATCCCCTACAGCTGGCCTGGTTCCTTGCCCTTCCCCTTCACTCTCCCCAGCTTACCTGATTGTTACTCCTCATCCCTCAATGGGGTTGCTCTGCTCTGCTGGGGGGCGGGGCGGGGAGCCGGGAGCACACATGTGACTGCTTTGGCATCTGGGCTGGACATGACTAGGAGCAGAGGCCTCATGCTGCAGCAGAGGAAATTTAGGTCAGAGACTAGGAGGAACTTCCTGACTGAGGGTCGTTAAGCGTTAGAACAGGCTACCTAGAGAACTTGTGGAATCTCCATCCTCAAATTTTCAAGAGCAGGTTGGACGAGGCTGTAGCTGGAATGACTTAGTCAGGAATGATCCTGCCTTGAGCAGGGGGCTGGACTAGATGACCTGGTGAGGTCCCTTTCAGACCTGCTTTCCAGTAATCCTAATGAGGAGAAATCTGCTGTAAAACTGCATACTACTACAGTAGAATGATGTGTCAACATCATGTTAGTGAAGGACACCTGAGCAGTAAATGTGAAAAATAAGGGAAGCCTGCAAATATATCTTGCTCTTTTTAATCACAGTTCTCCCTCTTTTCTCTATTTCATCTGCTTCCTATTCCTCCCAGCTTTTTTTCTTTTAGATCTTCATATCTTAAGTTAGTTCTTGAAGACTTGCTGCATTAGCTTCCCAAATGCTGTTAATGAAAAAGGAGTCTGGGCCCAGTCGATAGGATTTTTCTACAACAAGAAAAAAGGGCTTATAGGAATGGAGTTTCCTACTGGAAAGCGAAAAATCAATAGTTTTAAGTACCAAGCAAGTGCAGTCTTTTTTTGAACTGCAGTAAACTTAATCACTCTGGGGGAATATGCCTTTTCAGTACCTAGTATATAAGTTGCATTACCTGCATAAACTATAGCATTCTAATCTTAGTGGGAGTAGGACTGGCTAAAGGGTACAAAGCTTTAAAAGGAAGTCTTGATCACTTGGGCAAGTATAGACAGTCAAAAAGCCTGAGGCCAAACCAGTTCAATCTTTTCAGGTTAATCTAGACTGAAAGAGAGATTCACTTTTTCCTGCAGTGGCCCAGGCCAGAAGCTGGGGGATGTTAGAACATGCCTCCCTTGGAAAGGAGCAGATGGCTTGGGCCAAGACTAGTTCACCCATCCTGCAACGGGGTGTGGGGGGATTCACAGGAGGTGCAAAGCATCCTGGGATGCTGGAGGATTCGAGTTAACTTGCATCTGGAGGGGATCTGAGGCAGAAGTTCAGTAAACTGATTTAACCTAAATCAATTGAGTCTGACACTACATTCATCTAGGTGTACCTTAAACCAGTTTCAGCCATTTTGAAAACAGTTTATATGCACTGAACTTCTGAGGGGTTACAGATTTGAACCAGGTTCCAATCACTTATACTAGTTTTGTGTAATTTCTGCCCCAAGCCCAGTGGTCATTTAAGACTCGGAACCCTTATCAGTAGCAGATGTATTAATTAACTTGAGTGGATGCTATAAACCTCTAATGGCATTTGGGAGTTTAGCTTAGTTAAATTCATGAACCGTTAAGTACCGTAAACAATAAGCTTTTGTGGTGTCTCATTGCTGTTGTTCTTGGGGATGACGGAGTAGTTTCTAGCATGAATGTCAGAGCAAGTTTAATTTTGCTCTCAGCTATGTGGATGAAATTTAGCTTGTTTCTCTTTTGTAACCATGGTTGTGAAAAGCAAACGGCATCTGTACACTAAATGAGAGGCGTGTGCACATGACACTTTTTAATGAGGGCTAAATGCTTTTGCACTGCTTTAACGGTGTCAGTGTTTGCATGCCTTGGTGGTATATTGCACATTAATTCCAGCTGCTGTAGGAAATTCAGCAGTGTAATGCACCTTAAATGACTTGGGGCGCAGCAAACTAAAACACTCCTTCAAGGAGTCTTAGTTTGCTGTACCTACAGCTATGGAGTGAAGCACCGGGCTCTGACTGGCTCTGCAGAAAGCCCTGCAGGCAGCCTGGCAGCAGCCTGGGAAAGCAGGCTCTGCCTAAGAAAAGTGGCGAGCATGATCTTCCCCCAGAGTGAGCCTGCCTGAGCTGTATGGGCTCAGGCTGAGCTGTGTTTCCCTCCGTGGCTGTGGTGCCCCCTGAGACTGCTCAAGCTGGGTGCCTGGGGGGGCGGGGGGGGGGGGGAGGCTGCTGCCATGAGGGGAAGCACCAGCCCAGGGACTGCTTTGTCTGCCAGCAGCTTGCCCTCCCCTCCCCGCTGGAGAGGCAGGTAAGTCTGGGGGGGGGGGGGTGTACGATGGGGGGTTTAATCAGCCCTAAATTGAAGCAGTGTTTTTTGTTTTTTGTTTTGTTTTTTTTTTAAAACCCATTGCTTCAATTTAAGGCCCCCGTTTCATCTACACATGCCCATACTACTTCTCTTCAGCCAGAAGGGAAAACCTGAATCCTACATGACCAGTAACAATGAAGAAAGGTACATCTGTATTCAAATGGCAAATCGTAAGCCAAAGAGCCAATCTGTTAAAGTTCAGTATACACTTCTACTTGTAAGGAGCTGGGAATAAAGATTTTTAACAGAGTAAATATCATTCAGCTAGCTTAAATCTTTGAAATCTGGCCAATTTACAGTCTCTAATCTATATTTGGTTGCATCGGATGGAGTGGAAGGGGAGAAATCTGTTAACTTTCTATAACAAATGATCCTTTTGTTCAATAGCTCTTTTCTGCATCTCAAAGGTGGCTACATTTTAGTTCTGTATTAAGTGAAAGGGTAGTTAAATCCTAAAGTGTGAAAGGCATGTAATCTTTCTGGGTAAAGCTGCTATGCAAGCCTAATGGCAAAACTAGGGCATACCAGTAAACCACACTTGTCTAACTTTTTATGTCCTTCAACATGTAGCCTGGTATAATATCCACAGGTAGCTACTTTAAATACACCAAGCCAAAAATATCCCAATACAAACAAGTGTGAATGTAACGTGTATGTGTTTGTTTTTGTTTTTTCCTGTTGTGTGTTGGCAACCAAAAACAAGATGAGTAAATAATAAACACAATTGTTTAAATGTGCTAAAGTATTAAAGATTTTTATTTCTTTTGATAGATATCTTATTTGAAGTCACTACTGAAATGAAACATGAGATACGGATCCCACAGAGTAGAAAAAAGATGAAAAAGGCTCTCCTCGAGTCCATGAAGCTTCACGTAAGACAAAGGAAGGGGAATGGCACTGCATGTGGTATCTTGGCTGAACAGCCTTAACGTGTTCTTCCTGCATCCAAGCCTTGTGTGGCTTTCTGATTTGATTGTAAAACTATCTGATGATATATGTGGACACATTTTTGAGTGTTGATGTGCTCCAAATGTGCAACTTACTGCTACTGAAATTACTATGATATTGGTTCTTTTTCCAAAGCTAATACTACTGCATGCTAGTACATGTGAGGGGGTTTAGTTTCCCTAAATTGAAAGAGTGGGTTTCTTAATTTTGTGGGTTTTTAACTGTGATTCACTGTTTCAATTCGGGGTCTTTCATCACTGTTCCAGAACAGTGACAGCGTGCTGGTAGGTCCCTGCCCCCAGGCATCCGCGGGCAGGCTCTGCCAGAAAAGTGGCAAGGGGTCTGATCCTTTCTTCCCCTCACGGAGCTTGCTGGCCTCTCTAGTGGCTGGGAGGCAAGCTGCGGGGGCCTGGACCTTCCCTTCGGTGGTGGGACCTGCCCGCTAGCGGCCCTCCTAGGTAGCCCCAGGTGGTGTCACTACTGCAGAGGGTAGGTCCAGGCCTGCCAGCAGCTCACCCCCAGCTGTGGGAGGTGGGGAGGGTATGCGTGGGGGGGGGGGAGGATTGGGCCCCTTGCCACTCCATTCTTGGCAGAGCCTGCCTGCGTAAGCTGCTGCTAGGTTGTACAGCCCTGAGCTCTGAGGGGCCTAGTGCTTCCCTCCACAGCAGCAGTGGCAGCATACAAACTTGTGGCGCTATACAAATTCTCCTATTTCCTGCTGCCCCACTCCCCCTGGTGATGTTTCTGGCTATTCCAACGGGTGCTCTAGTAAACAGCAATGGTCACAAGCTGATGGAGAATACATTTAGGTTGGACATCAGGAAGGGTTGCCAGAATCTGGAATGGGCCCTCAAGGGAAGTGGTACTCTCCCCTACCTTGGGGGTCTTCAAGAGAAGACTGGACAAGCACCTGGCTGGAGTCACATGACCCACTCACCTTTTCCTGCCACTGGCAGGGGGTTGGACTTGATTCTTTGAGGTCCCTTCTGACTCAGATATCTGTGCAGCTGCCCAGGCAGGGTGCTAGCTGGGGAGGTGCTGCCCCAGCTTGCAGGCAGCAACCAGCCCAATCCATTGGCGCATGGCATGCTGGAAGCCTGTGTGTGGGGAAGCTCAGGCTTGGCAGGTTTCCAGCACCCTGTGCATTGTCCTCACTGCCTTTTCTGCTGTCTGGGAATGGGCTGACTTGCCCTGGCATAGTGCGGGAAGGCCACAGGAGGGCAGCTGTGTGTACTGGTGGCTGGAGAATGTGGTGAGGATGGTGCATGGGGCCCACTAAACCTGACCTTCCCCAAGCATGCCTGGACTTCCAGTGCCCCATGCACCCTCTCTGCCTTCAGCCACCAACACACCCATGTGACATGTGGATTAAAAAAAAAAAAAAAAGCAAAACTTATGCATGTACAATAGGAAAATTCACCTCAATTTAAAACTAAAATACATCGGGGGGGGTCTGAGTTGCCATGCTCAAAGAAAAGTTTACAGAAAAATCATGTGCATGTGATGCCATTATGTTAGACAAATTATGATTTCTTGTCACATTTTGTCATGTACACGTGATGTTGGCACCATGTACACAAGTGCTCATACTAATTTGTTGCCTTCATGTGTTTTTGAAAGAGTGCCTGGCATACAGGAGGGTTTCAAAATACTGTAGAACTGCATCTCTTGGGGTGCAAATATCAACATTTAGTCCATTTTAAGGCCAGTTTAATGGCCCTAACCCTCACTTCTGTAACTCCTTTTTTTTTTTTTTTTTTTTTAACGTAGTACTTTGTAGCCAAAATATCCAATGGGAGCAGATAATAGAAGCATTTTGCTTCCAAGGGTGATATACTGGCAGACTGAAGTCCAGACATACTTTCCCTTGCAGGGACAAAACTATTACTGCTCCATTTCGGACATTAGGCACCAGAACTGAACAGCCCATTGCACAAAGTGTGCTCCAGGGCTAGAAGTCTAATTTGACTGACGGCCTTTGCTCCGGTTTCTGCTTATAGGCTTATACCTATAGAGAGAGACCCTGGTGTAGATGGCAAGTAGTTGCCCTTGCACCTCAGCAGGTTTCAAGTGACTGCATGCTCCAATGATGCAGGTAGCATAAATCCCTTGCCTATGCCAGCATTTTGGCTGGCTGGCAGGAACTGGGACCTGCCTCTAGTGGCATATGTGAAGAACACATCTGAGGCAGTCCTATTTCTTTTTGTCTGCTTCCTATTTCCCCCCCCCACTCGCTACTTCTACCTGAGGCAGCACTCGAGCAGTATCTGGGCACTGTCATAGAGTGCAAGGTACTCTGGGATTTCTAGTTCTCTAGACTGGTCGTAGTGTTGGGTATGGGGTGGGGGGAAATTGCCACCAAAGCCCATGTCAAAGGGGCAAAACATGCTGATTTATTTATTTATTTTTTTGGTGCAAAAAAAGGGGTACTTCCTCTAGGACCAGTAATACTGCTCTACAAAGCTACAATTCTCAGGACACCCTGGATCTTGTAACATGCTGTCTGGGAAGTGCAGGTGAAGCATGGGATGGAAGGGCACCTCCCTCCCCTCCTATCCTGTTAGTGCCGTCACCTCACCCTTGCTTTCCCCCCAGTTAGATGGTGCTTGGAGCATGTGCCCCAGTTGCCCATCCCATAATCTGTTACTGCATGGTGTCTGGCACTTTGCAAATACTATGCGACTAGTTGCTAATGAGTCCATCTAGGAAGTATGGAAGAAAAGCATAGTTTTCTGTGCCACTTGTACCCCTGACAACTGCCATCTGATCCCCAGCTCTTTTTACCAAAGGATTTAAATATTGCTATGATAAAGTTGTATGTGGCTTGGGATGGAATGGAGTCACAACCCCCTACCCCTTTCTGTATCTCCAAAGTAATGGAGAGGAGCCCAAGCTAAATGACTGAAATGAGTTTCCTTTCCTATGGAAAAGGGTTGAGAACAGAACATAAGAACTGACCGTTACTGGGCCAGATCATAAGTCTATCTAGCATAGCACCTTTTTTCTCTCTGAAGCACCAAGTTGATGCTGCAGGGAGGGTGAATAGGGAAAATTCAGAATTTTGTACCACTTGTATCCAGCATTTGGAGGCTTAACTGCTGGTCAAGAGGACAGATTCTCTGAAAGACTCTCACAAACCAACAGCCTCTCCTGGCGTATCCCCACCAAACAGTGTAAACACTCAATGGAGGCCTCTTTATAAAGAGACCCTGTCTAGATGGGTCATGATGGCTGTACTTGGCATTGGCTATCCCACTATGAACAATCTTTTTAGTTATTCTGTTCTTTGCAGATACAAGAGAACCTGAAACTCTCTGCAAGCAAAGTCAACAAAATAAAGTTGAAGGAAATAAAGAGGTATGGTTGTGTGACTCCAAATCATCAGTAGTTGGGAATGCAATCGCCTCTTCCACTGACTTAAATATTAGTGCAGTTCTGTATCAGTTACTAACTTCATCTTCCAACTTTTGATTCATAGATGTTAGAGGCTGGAAGGGACCTCACAAGATCATTGGATCCAGCCCCCTTGCACTTGAGCAGGAAAGACTGGTGGGGTCTGGCATGGGGACAAACAGAAGTTAATGAAGGTGCTTTGCTTCGGAGTGCCTTCATCTGAACCCTCATTAAATTAGGCTTAATTTGTCCTGTAATTGGGTACTTTTAAAGCATTCTACAGTTGTACATTTATCTGGGCATGGCTATAAAGCACTTTCAAGGGCTCAATTGCACAACAAATATCAGTTCTGTTAGTGTCTTTATAAAATAACTTCAGCCTCTTTAGCCCAACCATTGTCACCAACCAAGAGCTGAAAGAGCAAACTAATTTCCCAACATTGGAAGCAATCCCTCCAGAGCTGAAGCTGGCCTCTATCCCTCGGCACAGCATGTGATAGAGAGGGATATCCCATAATGGAAATCTCATCAACACAGATGTTTTCTCTGTATGCAGGACAAATGACCAAAACCTGAGGCTTACCTTCTGGCTTCACTTAAAACCAGAAGAAAGGAATATCTCTCTCTTACTACATTCTCAGCTGAAAGAACTCATTGGAAGATCTGTGGGAGAAAAGAAATTGCAGCTGACATCACTGTCAGTTGAAGGTATGTGCTATGCTTTTGTACTGTTTTAAAGTTGTTGCCTGCGATGGGTCAGTTTTCTGTTAAGCCTACTTGTACGACTATGGTATTTAGTAGCGCTGGACTTGAGCCAAGACCCACTGGACTAAGTAAGTACTGTCCAAATAAGACAAATACTTCCTGACCCAAAGAACTTCTAATCCAACTTTTAAAGAAGACCCAACACTTGAACGGCAACTACAATGAAATAAGGCAACATTGGGTGCAATAGGGAGTCTAGAGCTATGCCATTTGTATGGGGAAAATGGGATTGGAGTAGAAATATCACTTCAAACCAAAGATTCCTGGACTAAGGAATTCCTCCTTAAGCCTCCCTTCCCTGTCACAAAACAAAACTTACCACCCATTTGCTTCATTGCAGATGTGAATGAATGCAACTCGGGAATTGGAATCTGTGGTGACGAGGCAGACTGCTTCAATGGAGTTGGCACTTACTTATGTCGTTGTAAAAAAGAGTATGAAGATCATTCTCCCACAAAATCTGGCACACTGTGTATCCGTGTTCCACGATCAGGTACAGAATAAAGAATTGCATACCTTTTTTTTTTTTTTTTTTTTTAATAGAACTGCAATTCCACCTTTTTGAAGTGGAATTAATTGGTATGGGGGTATTTGAGCTACACAATTGAACAAATTAATCCTGACCATCGCTATACCCTTCAAAGGCACTCCTAGTCAGCTGCTGCCTGCTAAGTAGTCATTTGGCAGGTTTTTTTACCACTTACTATCTGAAGAAAGTACTTCAGAGCAAGTGGTTAATCTCTTGTATTTTAGCCCTTTTGCTTTTAACACCAGTTATGACTCTTTTGCTTCCTGTGGATTACTTTATTTACAAACCATCAAATTCTGCTCTTGGAACAATTCAATATCTGCCTCTTAAACTTCAAGAGGAGGCCTCACAAAGGGGGCAGCATCAGTTTAATTGCATAAGATTTAAAATAACAGCACCAGCTTGCAGTTGTTCAGAGCAAAAATATTTTTTGGGGTAAACTAATTGGAAAGTAGCCATTGTGAAATAATTGAACAAGACTTGCTGTTAGGCTAGGGACAGAATTTACACACAAGCTGGGTTAAGTGATCAGAAACTGGTTTAAACCTGTAATAGAACAGAAGTTCAGTGCACATAAACTAGTTCAAAATGGCTGAAACTGGTTTAAGATAAACCTGGTTGAATGTAGTATCAGACTTAACTAGCCTGAGAGGGACTGCCACCCCCAGGCAAGCCCTGACTGGGGTCTTGAAGAGGCTTTAATTCTCTCTTCCCCAGCTCGGTGTACTTGGCCCTAAAAGCTTAATTATTTAATCTAAGGCATGCTCTTATTCCTCAGTAAAACAATCTGTTTAGTCATCTAATTCTAATGATAACATTTAAGTTAATGCTGAATTCCTATACTGTTGGTTGCATTTGTAGGGAATAACACTAGGCTATGAGCTACCAGGGTTACCAGATGAGTCTCCATCACCAGAAGGTTTGATTTAGATAGATAGCCTTGGATTTTAATTGGTTACCAGCAATTGGTTGAGGCCATCCCCACTCAAAGGAAGGCAAAATAAGGGCTATTGTGTTCTTTCTGTGGAAACTAGGACTATGTGAAACAGCACCATTTTGTTTTAGCCGTTTGAAGGGACAGTACTTCGTTTCACTGTTTCAAAGCACTGTTCAGCTTCGTTGAAGCTGCTCTGACACTTTGCCCATGGGCTATAATGGGGAATCATGAAAATCCTATACCTTTTTTTGTCATTTCTTGCCTGATTTTTTTCAGGAAGAGACTGTCTGACAGGCTGCTGAAAGGCTTGTTGTTGAAGGATCACTTTTCATGTGGCTGAGAAGGCTGGTATAGGGCAAACTGCGTTGCCTGAGCTGAGCACTCGGGTCCCAGGAGCTCTTTGATACTTGGATGCAAGCTCTACAGGTCAAACTTTTTTTACCAGAGCACCCCTAGGAGTAACTAGGAATAATGGGTGCAAATTTAGTGGAGAGTAGATTCCAGTTAGACATTAGGAAGACACTTTTTACAGTAAGGGTGGCCAGAATCTGGAATGAGCTTGCAAGAGGTGGTACTATCACCTAACTTGGAGGTCTTCAAGAGGAGGCTTGATAGTCACCTGGTTGGGTTCATCTGACTTTGGTCCTCTGTGGTCCCTTCTGACTCTACAATCTATGAAAATTGCAGGGATGGTAGCCCCTTCTGAGGGCGCAAAGCCTGTCAAGTTTCAAGGAAATGGGTGCAGGGGTTTCTGGGAAACTGCACCTCGATTTTCAAAGCAAAACTTGTATCACTTGGTGGCAGTGACAGTCTGCTGTCATCCCACATTATCCGGGGGCCCACATCCTCTGCAAAAAGCTGGGGGAGGCAATCAGAGCTGGGGAACCAAATCAGGAGCTACATTTCAATATTGGAGCAGTCCTATTTCTCCTCCTTTTTCCCCGCTCCCCCCCCCCAAGTTCCTGTTTAGCTACAAGCAAGCCCAGCTTCAAAATTGGAAACCATTTCAAAATGTTTCAAGTTCCCTCGTTTAATTTTGAAGCCTTTAGTTTTGTTTCCATTTTCACGGTTTTGAGCTCGAAATGCTTTGAAACTAAACACCCGTTGAAATTTTGTGCAGCCCTAGAAACTAACCACGAGTCTAACTGCCAGTTCCAGGTGGCTGCCTCTGTTTCAAACTACATAGCTGACATCTCAGTAAGGGATGCTGAAGCATTATCAGTTGGCCTTCTGATCATCTTAGCTGCAGTGAACATTGTTTCAAAAGCTCCTGCAAATAGCAATTAACTGATCAGGTGCTTCTGAAAATGTTCGCTTATGTGACCATGGATTTCCATTAAAATAATACTGTCAAGTACTTGTCTGACAATTGCACTCTGGACTTGCCTGAGGTCAGGTAAGTAACAGTAGGGCGTCTTTTTTTTTTTTTTTTTTTTTGCCAGAACAAGGTAGATCTGTATCGGGAAGATTACTCCTAGTGTAGAGGTGGCTAACGCTGGTGAAAACACATGTCTATCCTTGTACAAAATAAGCCATACTGGTGAAATAGCAATTTTGCCAGTACAACTGCATCTGCAACAAAATGTAGATGTCCCTTATGTGGATTCTACCTAGGATGCAACTATGCTGGCAAAAGTAGCATCAAGCCTTGGGGCCAAGGTTTACAAACCTTTCTTGTCTTAAGATCCCTCTTTTAAAATGTGTGGTGACACCTATGAACCAGTCCCACACAGTGTTTTCTCAAAAGACTGAGCTTAAGAGTGTAGAGTAGTGCTTTATGAAAACCACACTTGGAATGTAAACACTATTCCTATTAGCCCCATAGTAGAAGACCATAAATTGGAGGATAAAACCAGCACCCCTCTCATGCACCTCCTCTTCTCTTTTCAGATCTTGGCAGCTTGTTCAGTTACGTGGAAATTCTGATAGGTGCCATCATATCTGTCGCACTGATTCTTGTGGTGGCGGTTAGCATTACATGCATGGTAGTAAAGAAAAGACGTACAAAGAAGGACTTCTGTCTCCAGGAATCTTCTCCAAGTGGGACACCTTACACAGCACAGTCACCACCCCAGGTGCCTGCTGTTGATCTGAGTAACCTTGGTGACTACCTGGCCCGAGACCCCTTTCAGCCAAAACTTCGCGCCAGACCTCCCGAATGGACCTTGCGGATGCAAGACAACCCAAATGAGGCATATAGGATTTTTGTTGAGCAGTCTGAATGTCTGTAAAGTAAAGCTGCATTGCCAATTTGAGATTTTTGAGCAGGAAAAGCTCTGACACCAGTGTAAAGCTTTCCTGCTGCTGCTATCCCCCCCGCACCCCCTCACAGCAACAAAACTCCTAACAATCCTGTGAGTCTTTTTCCACTTGTGCTCAGTCCCTATTGCTCAGGGTATAGCGCTGTTTCTCCCAGGAGACTCCTAATTCTTGGTTGGGTTTTTAATCCCTATACTATCTGGCTTTGCACATGAGACTACTTGTAATCTGAAAGAGTTGCAATTTTTTGCAGGCAACCTGTTAAGTAAGTAAAGCTGCTATCTTGCTGTTCATGTAAACAAGGGACATGTTTCTGTTGGAGTTAAATGTGTGGCACAGGGGAAGGATGGAAGGCTTAAACTAATGGAAAAATTAAAAAAAAAAAAAGAAAGTCAAGCAAGTTGCATCCCCTCTGAGCAAATAAATAGGCAAAACCAACAAGCTGTACTGAGCTGCACTGATCTCATTGCCCTTTAGGCGAGAACCCTTTTCACTGCATCTAATGCAACTATCTACAGCATCTAGTTCACTATGCATTCTCTGCCATCCACCCTAATCCCCAGACATGCCTACATGTGCTAATGTAATATTGCTTTCCTTATAAAACCACTTGACATTGTTTTATTACTCCACTAACTCACTCTACCTTTCTTCTAGGCTTTACAGCTTTGGTGTTAGTTGGAAAAAAAAAAAAAAGCTTCACTGGGATAAGTGGTCTGAAAACAATGGAGTGTTCTAACTGAACTTCTTTTATATGTAATTTCTCCTGTGTTTGACATCCTATGCAGTGAGGGTCTCTGTTTAGATTTGTCACTGCACAAAATAAAAACAAACTTTTTTCTCTTTTATAAAAAGACTAAACCTTTTTTAAACTGAAGATTGGGGTACAGCCTGCTTCCTGACTGTGTGCTGACTGACTCTCTCCCACTCATGAACTTCTCCTTTCCCCACACATTCTCTCTCCACTGGCATTGGCAAGCATTGGTTAGATGACTAGGCTTATTTCACTGGCGTCTGGCAAAGATGAGACTTAGAAAATCCTCTGCTACATTAGGTAAGTATGCTGGAGCCTGGCTAAATTTAAAGGCATGATATTCTGATTGACACAGTAGACCTTAGCAGCTGTATATTCTGCTGCTGACCCTTGTCACAGATGAAAGCGAGTACTTTGCTCCTGATCTTGAGCAGTGGGGATGATGGATCTGTTCCTTCTACTCTTGCCCCTCTCCTTCCTGTGAGGGGAGGAAGGAACATTGCATTGCTCTTATTTAAATTGTAAAATGGGGCTTACTCTAAGAAGTGTTCATCTCTGCAGCAGGAGTACCAGCCATTCAACACTTCAAGAACTTACTTTGAAAATTTAACATCAGGTTCCTCTTCTTTAGTTCTTAGCCAAGATGGGGCAAGCTCTCAAATTACTTTGTTTACTGCCTCAAAGCAGAGTTTAGCCATACTTCCATTAGGCTTAGCTTCTGCTCTCTATAACATGGTTATGTTAATTCACAAAGATGTTACAGGTTACAGAAATAAAACTACCTCTTCTGTTTTGCCTTGGTGAAGAATTTCCTCACCAAACTGATAGTCTAGTAAGGAATTATTCTCTGTGTCTCCTTGCCTTTCATAGCCTTCAAATAATACAAATTTCCCAGAATATTATGGCAAGCAGCTGCACCAGGGTCTGTGGAGCCTTGACTTGGCTCATTGCCAGTGGTGGGTGCATGCAGACTTGGGGATGGCAGGAAAGAGGCCAGGGTTGGGACTGCGTTGCCACAACAAGGATTAGGCCCCTTGCAGCTCTCCTGCCATTCACCTAGCATGCCAACATCTTACAGGTTGAGGTTGTGGGGGTTTTGGCACCCTGCCTAAAAGCATTGCCTGCCCTTGCTAAAGCATTCCCTATTTTTCTTTTGAAGTCTCCCTAATATTTTGGTGAAATATTCTTCTACCACCAGGGGTCACTATCTTCCACTGAAAATTCAGTTGCTGTCCTGATGATGGTAGAACACAGGACCCGCCTCAGTGACTCTCTTCCCCTGTGCTTAATGGATATATGCACTAAATTTTACATTTTCTTGGGGCAGGAGGGAGAAGATGATTTGACTTGAAGTTCCAGCAGGTGCCACACTTCTGTAGCTATAATACATGGTGTTAAGCATGGCCTGTGTAGCAGGCATTCATGGGTGCTCAAGGGCTACATGGGGAGGGGGGGATTATTCCTTTATGTATTTCTTAAATACTTGTATGCTTTTAAAGAATATAATGTATACCATCTCACTAACACAACCCACCAACATTGTGGCTGGTTAGTACTTTACAAAATCAATGACTTCAGTAGCTCTTGAAGGATGATGACCAAGTACAGGAGGCAAACATGTGCAGTGCCTCCGTGTGTTATCGCTACCCAGCAGCAGCTGGGAAGTTGTGTGGAGGAAAAAGCTAAGGGGGAAAGCAGATGCATAATGTGCTGAAGAGCTATGCGGGGTTGGCTTATAGAGTGAGCTTAATAAGAAGGATCATTCTTGCCCTCCTGGAACAAAGATGTGAAAGCAATGCTGTTGATTCCTAATGGAAAACTTAAGGGCCTAAAAGAATGCTTCTTATAAAGAGGAAGTTCTCACAAGACCTGGAAAACAGTTTGGATACTGTCTGGCAAACTTAGGGCTACTTCTCTACTTGGTGATTTTGTTCATGGAGAATAACAGATTATTCTGTTTGTGCAGGGGGGTGGGTTAAGCACATAACTGGCATTTGTTGTGTTTAGTGTTATGAGCCCAGTTGCATTAGAAAGGACTGTGTAATCAAAAAATACTTGAACATGGTGAAATATTATTCATGGCACCAGTGCTGCCTTGCCAGAAAAATGCCATGTTTAGGGGTTAGCTGTTCTTAAAAGCCAAGGTCTTGGTTGCAGGGTCCTTCTTCTGCAAAGAGAAGTGGATTGGGTGGTGTGGTGGTGCTGGGTTAGGAGAGGAAAAGGGAGTTACTGCTCTGGCTCTAGTGCAAGGTGACCTGGATTTTTTTGGTATAAATTACTAGGCATTGGGGGTGTCTAATTCAGGGGTGGCCAACTTGTGGCACAGGGACCCCCTGTGCATGGCACATGGCAGATTAGGAAGGGACAAGTGGCAGATGAAGCAGGAGGCCAAAAACAAAGATCAGTAGATTTAATCAGAGAGCACAGGGCAGAAAGCAGAGCAGCAGATTGAGCAGGGGAAAGCGATTGGAGTGGCACTTGGGGAGGGTGAAGGGTTCACTTGTGGCGTACTTGCCAAAAAGGTTGGCTTTCACTGTCCTCATTGGTACACATTGCCTCCCCTTCCCCTCCCCGAACCTGGGGTTCAGTCCTTATATGAAGCTGACATCATGTGGATTTTGGCTGTGTTTTTTTTAAATCTTAGCTTGAGACCAGCCCAGTACAGGGTTTTACTAGATATAGCAAATTAAGACTGAAAAGTGATGTTACAAGTACTGTTACAATGATGCAGAGTTGAAACTGTTACAAGTACAGAGTATTATCTATGCATGGATTTCCAACTACTTTACAAATATATTGGATAACTTTTCCACACTTTTTGGATATGGTAGGTAAATAATACATTTGCCTGATGGTTGAAGAAAAAGTTTCAATTGCTCAGTCTCTTAAAGTGTATCAAACATCAATGGAAGCAGTAGGGGCTTTGCTCTTCTGCTATTTATAAGTGACTTGTACCTTTTGCAAGAGACCACAGGAAGCAAAATTCTGAAAACGGGGCAACTGCTTTTTTTCCTAGGGCAGAGCTATTAGTGAGTCTCAGCAATGGTGTAAAATGTGATGTTCTGTTACAGGGAAATGGTGATAAGAGTTCAGTGCTTCCTATCAGCCATGTACAACCTGCTGATTTTAATATTGGCTTGATACAAGGAATTCTGTACTTTTTCTCATGTCCCAAAAAGTTGTGGGGGAAAAAGTCAAGCTGTGTTAACAACAGCTGGCTGTAGCTAAAAATGCTTTTTATGAATAGATGAGACCAAGGCAGTTTGTCTGGGGATGGTAGTAGTTCTTTCCTTCAGTTGTGACTTGTGATGAGGAGGTATGACCCTTACCAGAAAAGAGAACTCGCAAGGTGCAGAAGTTGCTGTTTACTGGCATCGGAGTGGAATGTACTTGTAAAGAAAAATAGCTTCCTGGATGGGAAATGATCGAAAAGCAGTGAGAGAGCGAGCGAGAGAGAGAATTGCTGCCTCTTACAAATGATGTTTACTGTAGAACTATGACATTCAGCTGTTGAGTCACCTCAAGTCAAATTAAATTTTATTTGGATAAGCTAGGGAATAATATGGGGTGATTTTTTTTAAATTGTTCTGAGGCAGGCAGACCATTCATCTCCTGTCATTAAGTCTTGTATCAATTACCAAGCACTTGTTGCTTTCCCTTGGACACAACTGCATACAAATACTGGTAAAGTAGCACTGTTGCTTTGATGTAAGCTGCTGGTATATTTTAAACTAGTTCTGCTGTGCCAGGATCTAACAGCTGTCTTGAGATCCTATTTACAAGCCCCCCAAAACAAACAAACAAAACAACCCCCCTAGCTTATCTCTAATATGCAATATCTGGAAATAATTGGTATTGGCCTTAATTTTGTACTTTTATTTTCTTCCCAGTTCCTAACCTATGTTTTATTTAGCACAGTTTTAAAGCATTTCCTTCCCTTTCCCTGCTGTGGTTGCCTGTTGGATTATTTTTGGCACACTTGTATTTTTTTTTTTTTCTTATCTTTATACCCTTCTATATACTACTAAGGTCTAAGGGTAGAACTTTCTTTTACTATTGTCCTACCACATTATAAAGTCAACTCTAGCCATGACGATAATTTGTAACATATGAAATGTCTTGCAAGATGTGAAACCCTGTAAGAAAAACAGACTTGTCCCAACAAAATCAAGATGGGCTGCATGTGATGGCTCCTGTGAGTGAACACAGCTATACATGTATGCATACATAGGCCATAGCTACCAGGAAACTCTATCTTCTCTCAGCTGCAGGATCACATTGAGTGCAACTCTTCTGCTATCAAATCTACAGAAAATAAGGCTGGTCCTTTTCATCCCACAGAAATAGGAGACAACAGTTCTCTGTAATATGGAAGTTAGAGGTAGGTCTTATTTTAACTCGCCTCCTGAAGGGGAGAACATACTTATGGTATCAACAAACTTGAAGCTGCCTGGGCTTCCTAATGATTGCAACCCAGGTGGATGTTCAGACCTTAGATCTGTACACAGTCTGTTCAGGAAGGGACCTGTCCTTGAATACTGTAGGGGTCCTTTTTGGAGAATACTGTACTGTATCCTTTTTGGAGAGATGTAAATAAGCTGCAAATCAACAAGCCTGAGTAGAGCCAGACTTTGACAGATTCATCTTCCCTGTAGCTGGGAAACCTTCCCTGTCTGGCTCCTGCTGCTAGCTGTCTAGCTTCCTGGCAGGGTAGAGAGGAAGGGATCCTTGCAAAAGCTTTGGGGAATATACAGACAGCTAATGGATCTTGTTTTAAGAACTGACTGAAAGGATAATGCTTGCAAGGTGAGTTTAAGCCTTTTAATGAAGTAAAAAATTGAGTCTAGAGTTCCCCTTACAGCTCTTTGTAGGCCTTGTTCTAGGTTAGCCCATTGTACAGACAGATTCAGAATTGGATTCATACTGAAATTCCCCTACACTAGGTGCAGGGACAATGTAAGTGGAGCCCCTGTGCCTATTTGTGCTCAACTCTGATGAAAAGGAGTGGAAAGGATGCACTAAGTTTTATATACAACGTATACACATCAAAAGTATTATTACTATAAAAAGGATGACTCATTCCTTGGGAGGGAGGTGGTGACCAAGTGACTTCCCAAGATCATGGAAGAAGTGTCTTGGCTCCCTTTTCCTACGACCCGTGCTATTATGATTAGATGCTTATATCGGGCACTATTTCTATGGAACTGCTCATGCTGTTAACATGTAAGGCAGTGGCTTTCGACCAAAGTCCTGGGACACCCCAGGGTACCATCAGATCTTCTGAAGAGTGTTGTAAGGTGTGAGGAAATAAGCAGATAAATGCAGGCTTAGGCTTGTCCCTGCTTGGATGACTTTCCTGTCCCCACTGCCAGGCCCTTTTGCAAGGAAGCAAGTGCTGTAATCACACAAATTTTGTTTTTGAAATGTAAGTGCTGCTCCACTCACAAAAGCTATGGAGGGGTGCCTCCAATCCAAAAAATGTTCAGAAGGATTGATGCAGAGTATATGTCATGTTCCCAACTATAAGGAGCAGAAAATGTCCTTGATGGTTCAGAGACTTAGTTGAATATAAGAGTAGATATCCACTGCTACAACTAGTGTTTATATAGTAATATTCCAGAAGCTGCCTAACTGGAAGCTTCCCAGTCCCTCTCTTCTTGGCTCCTCTTCTAAAATATATGCCACATACGCTGTACAGCATGTGGTAGTGAGTTCATCATTCCTGGCACCGACAAGTGTTCACATTCTCCAGTTCTACCAGCAGTGGTTCAAAAGTGCTGCCATTGACCCTAATGCCTTTATGCACAAGCTGTGAATATAAAATGACCAATTTTGGGGGAGCAAAATCCAGGGTACAGTCCTGGCCACTACACAGACCTTTGCAGCTGAGAGGAGCCTACATTTTGTTCAGTTCAAGTTGAGGTGGTCAGCCAAGTGTGGAGCTGCTTCCCTGGAAGTCAACACTGATTTGCAGAGATGCCCTGCGACATTCATAAGCTGCCAGGCAGCCACGTGCTATATCCTTTCAGCAGATACAGCAGTAGCAATGTTTGGGTGCTATCAGCCAGTCCTTCAACTTCCGGAAGCAAGTCCTGTTTTGGGGGCTTTTTGAAGACACTAGGACATATGCCTGAAATTCAGGACTATTCCAGGAAATCTGAGATGGTGGGTCACTTCAATGAGTTCCTACTCATCCCAAATTTCCTGTGATGGTTCTCATGGGACAGCAGGCTCAGTTCCCAATTTGGGGCTGGACCATGTCCCCACTCCCAACAATGTAGAGTGGAAGGAGAAATCCAAGCAGTACTGACTGCCTTTCCAGTTTCAGAAGTGAATATCTGTTCACTTGCTTATCGGTTCAAACTAGGCAGGTTAAAGAAGCCTGCAAAGGTTGAATTGATTCAGCCTGGGGCTTTTTGATTGTCTGTACTTATTAGCCCTGAAAAACACTGATTAGGTCTGGAAATGGGTCTACACTTGGACTGTGTATGTTATCACACAGAGGGGCATTCTGTGGTTACTTTTAATTATTTGAATGGATCCTCTATCCTCTAACAATAGAGGACAAGAAGAAGAGTATTTCCTAAACAGTAGGTTGGTAACCCCTGTAGTTTGGATCTGGACTGAAATTGAATGCAATGACACTGGCAGCTCCAAGTTGGTAGAAGTTTTTGAAGTGTGGGGTAACTTTTTGTATAGAAAAGTATATCTACTTAGGCCTGTGAACAGACACTGGTCTAAATAGCAGAGCAAGTGATTGCATTGCTTATTACCTCCAAAAGAGTTAAGTGGAGGCTCCATTATATTTGCAATACTAACTTAAGCATTCCAGCACGGGTTGCCAATCTATTCCACCCTGTATCTAGTGGTGAGTTCCTATCAGCTGGTTCTTGGGTAAAGAGTACACTATCAGGTGCTCTTACTTAATGCTCATTGCTTTAGTGACCTGTAGTTCTGGTAGTTAAGGAGGGCTGTTTCATTTGTTCTGCACTTGTGACTTTCCAGCATTTCCTCAGAACAAGCTAACTCTTTACCCAAAGTTTTTGCTCTGTTTGAGAAGCAGGAATTTATGTATTTTTCTCTTGATAACAAGGGGCCCCTAACTATAACCAGGTACTATCTTTTTTTCTTCAATATACCAATTCCTAGATGTCTGTACAAACTACAGATTGGGAAGTTGCTTTGGGATGACAGTCTGCCCCTGTTGATTGACATGGCCCTGTATGTTAAATTGCCTTCCACTAAGGTGTCATTTGAATTTTAAAGAATAACAAATCAGTGAGCTTCTGGTGGCTTTTAACTTTTTTACACCTCCTCTTAATTAAGAAGTGGCTTTGGCTCTTATTTAAGTTGTCTCTGATTTTCATAGACATTAGGGCTGGAAGGCACCTTGGAAGATCATTGAGTCCAGCCCCCTCCCCTAAAGGTAGGAAGTCAGTTGGGGTCATAGGATCCCAGCGAGATAAGCATCCAAACTTCTCTTGAAGGCATTCAAAGTGGGTGCTTGAACCACCTCCGATGGCAGGCTGTTCCAGATCTTGGGGGCTCAGACAGTAAAGAAATTCTTCCTTATGTCTAGCCTGAAACGGTCTCGCAGTAGTTTTATAGCTGTTCAACCTCATCATCCCTTGGGGCGCTCTGGTGAACAAATGTTCCCCCAGATCCTGGTGAACACCCCTGATAAACTTGTAGGTGGCCATCAGATCACCCCTGAGCCTGCGCTTTTCTAGGCTAAAGAGTCCCATGGCTCTCAGCCTGTTGTCATAAGGTTTGCTTTCCTGACCTCTGATCATGTGTGTGGCTCCTCTCTGGACTCTCAAGCTTCTCCACATCCTTTTTGAACTGTGGAGCCCAAAACTGGATGCAGTACTCCAGCTGCAGCCTCATGATCTCTGCTTCTGTCTGGGATGTAGCTAGAGGACTAAATTGTACAGTGGAAATAAGTTGTGGAATCTATGTTGATGCTTGTGCACCATCACTAACATCTGTGGGGAAGAACAATGGGAGTGTCAGTGTGATACAATGTATGATGAGTTAAATAAGAGCAACAATAAGAGCAAAGGGGGAGAGAGAGCTGGGCGGGATAAGGCTGGTGCGTGACGTCTGGCTCTTGGTGTTTTTGGTAATGCTAAGGTGTCACGGGAGAAACATAGTGGCATCTTTCAGGGTTCCTGAGATCAGTTAAGAGACCTTCAAGGCCTGACTGAGTGGAGGGAGATCTTGCTTTGTCCTACAATAGGTTCAGTGAGTTTAATTCCATGTGCTTTTTATATTTATTCCTTGTTCAACTCCTAGCTGGTCCTGTGCTACTCAGCTGTCTATGGTTTAATGAAGACTGTCATATCACAGAAGTCTTGGGAGATGTCTAGAGGCACAACAGTTTTAGAGAGCTTGTGCTCTCACCAGCTTTTATAAACCATCTGAGATGACTGGATAATGTCATCCTAAGGCCATCTGGGTTTGATTCCTGGCTGTACCACAGACTTCCTGTGTAACCCTGGGCAAGTCACTTTAGGTCCCAATCAGGTAAGGATCTGGACCTCTGTCTTTCTGTTCCATATCTTTGAAATGGTGATAACAATAATTTTGCTTCACTGTCTATCAACATATCTCCACGTAGATCTTAATGTTTTTTGGGGCACTGTGTCCATGTGTTTGAACAGTGCCTTGCACAATGGGGCCTTAGCTTCAGTTTGTGCCTCCTAGGCATTGCTGCTGTAATACAAACTATAATATTTCTGATCTCTTGACTCCCAGTTTGGTGCTCCAAATTCAAAATCATGATCCTCAGCATGAGGGCACATAGAAAACAAATGCTGCCTAAGGGGGCCGTGGTGTGACCCATTACTAACTGCCATGGACTATACTGGGATGCTAAGAAATGTAAGGGGAGATGGTTTTTCTGTTTTTCATAGATTTCATAGACATTTGGGCTGGAAGGGACCCTGGAGAATCATTGAGTCCAGCCCCCTGTCCCAGGGGCAGGAAGTCAGCAGGGATCATAGGATCCCAGCAAGATAAGCGTTCAAATGTTTTAATATACCATTAATCATGTGTTTAGTTACTGGCCTAGCTTTTTATTTCCTTGCTTTCCAAGTGCATCTCCTTTATTTTGTTCCTCCATTTGCTGAGCTCCAAGAGGAGAAAGAAAGAGAAAGTTGTAGCTTTCTCCAAGCTCACATGTGATTAAAGATGTCTGCATGCCAGATCATCCACCAACTCCTTGGCTTTTAAAGAGGCTGTTGTTATGATCAGAGAGAGCTGTTTGTAACTTGGGGCTCAGGGAATTGCAAGAATGATTTGTCAGCACATTGTAAATCTCGCCCCCGCCAGTGAATGTGCTGATGTTGTTCATGTATGGGAACTGTTTTTCTGTTTAGGTGAATAAGGTGTCATGTACAAAAGGACCATGTGTGAGGCTATCAAGTTGCAGTCAGCTGATTTTTATTGGAATAATCAAGTATTTGTGCCATGAGTGGAGTTAGCCTGCTATCCAAGAGAAGTTCCTTTTCATGTTTGCTGTTCTCAAAACCAAATCCACAATGGGGTCCAAGCATGGCTGTCTGCCCTTTCAGTATTAGTTCCACATAATTTTCAAGGAAAAACATTATATACGAATTCAAAGACATGAAACAAAGCAACAACCTCCACAGTCATGTGACATGCATATAATCCCGACCCCATGCAAATCAAGCCATTGGCTTTAATGGGGCAGGGTGTGTTCCAAAGAGTGTTTTGAAGCAAACAAGTGATATAGTAATCAACTAGCAATAGAAACTAGATTCATCCTTGAAGATAAATCCCCTGTGAGGTTTTGTGCTGTGCTAAGATGTTGGAGTAATCAGAAAAATGGATTTAAAAAAAAAGCCAAAGTCTAGGCTCTTGAATAAGGACAGATGTATTTACCTGCACCTGTACTATTTTGAGCTGGGATCTTTTCCACCTGTCTCTCCTGCTCTTGTTTATTTTGATTGTGATGGTGTATTGGCCAAACCAAACTGGCCTTGGCAAAAACTCTGCTGCCTCTGATTTGCCTGCAGGGGAATACCAGTAGGGGTTAAACAACTGGCTTTGTTTGGCAGGTGGGCTTTGTTAACCCACCACTGAGGAACTTCATAACCTGATTTACTGGGTGTGGCATTTAGAAGATCAGAAATGAAGCCAACCAGCCTACCCCCAAAGCTTTCAACCCAAAGGATGGGCGAGTCCTCTATAGCTTTGGAAGTGTTAGTTTCTTTTCCTATACTATATCATTTAAAGACGGTCAGAACAATATCTGGGCTTGTGATCCGTGGCCGGAGAGAGCTGCTGTTGGTCTTATGTTCTTGCTTTGATAGCTACTGGGGTGTATTTAAACTTTGGGAGTAGGGAAAACTGTTATGACCCAGTCTATAACTGAGTGGAGAGGCTAGTCTCTGTTACAGCAACTAGGAACTATGCAAATCCCTCAGATAACCACTCAATGACCTCGAACTTTTGAATCAATACCAAGTTACCTTTTTTAGTTTGTTCACTGGTGCTGGCGGGGTGGGAAGGAAGGAAATTCTGTTAGGTTTTGTGGGAAGATGGCAACCATAAAATGAGATTTGCCATTTGTCCTGAAAAGGGTGAAATGTTGTGCTCATTCTGACTTCTTATGGAAATGGATGTATAAGCTGCAAGGCAATGCCTGAGTGAGGTTTCTCCTGCTCTTATGGCTTTCACCTGTAGTCCAATTCCATTGCTCCTAATGAAAACCGCTGTTGTGGTTGCTAAGGGAGAGGTGGCCCACTGGAGGTAGAGATTTGAATTCTAGCCATTGTTTAATGCAGGGGCAGGCAATTATTTTGGGCGGAGAGCTGCTTACTGGGTTTAGGCAAGCTGTCGAGGACCACATGGGTAGCCCTGCCCCTTGACAGGTGCCCCACCCCTGGTCACCATCTTGTGATCAGAAGTCCTGCCCCCTAGCTCCTGACTTTTGCCACCAGAAGGGCCTCCCCTTGCCCCTAGAAATACTCCTTTCAGAAAGGGGTTTGGCCATCTCAGAACTGGAAAAATACCAAAAACCAAAATACTGTATTTGAAAAATCAAACATCTACAACATTCATTAATTTGATTTAAAAAATATATTTTTGTCCTGATTTATGTGTTTTTTGTGTACTGTATATAGAGGTAATTGCACAATAGCTTATAATGAAATCTTACTCTTGTATATTGTGGGGGGCATGGATCTGGGGGCCTGCATGTAGAGCAGTGCAAGGGGTGTGTGCAAATGTATGGTGGTGTATACATGTAGGACTCACTCACAGACTAAGACAGTCAGTTGGATGCCAGTGCTTAGATCAGGGGTTGTCAACCTGTGGTATGTGTAGCCCTGGGAGTACTTGAGAAGGCCCTGGAAGGTATGCATGGGCAGGTGGGGATGAAGCACTGCTACCCATCACCTCACGCTGCCATGCAGATGCCACCTGCCCAGCCAGGCAACGGGGGGGGCAGCTGGTCAAGGTGGGGTGTAGGGCCCCGCCCCTTGCTTAATGAGCTTGGCTTACTCACCCTCCCAGGGAGTGGTGCCAGGAGCACTGGCTGCTGTGGCTGTCCCACGTTCACCACCCCCAGGGGTACACTTATTAAAAGGGGGCCACCAGGGGTACACTTACTGAAAAAGGTTGAAAACCCCTGGTTTAGATCATGGGTGTTGCCATGATGTCTTGTACCTGTCTTTCTGGAGAAACAGGGTGTTGGTGATGGTGAGTCCATGTCCCATGCATTTGGTCAAGAGGAGGTTGCCATTGGAGTTGACCTCCCCTACTCCTTCCTTGCTGATGGTTCCATTGCAGAGGTTAGAGTCTTTTCCATAGGCAGTGGAAGAGGGGCACTAATGGGGCTTAGTCCCCACAAATGCAGGGCAGCAGTAGGGCTGCAAGGCAGCCTGGCTGCGGGCTTCCGGCAGCTGCAGCAGGGGTGGGGAGGAGAGCGGGTGCAGTGGTGAGGGAGTGAGTGGGACTGGGGCTAGGGGAGGGGCAGGTACTGCACAGCCAGGATGGGGTGAAGCACAGGACTGAGCTGCAAATAGTTCATCCGGGGGGAGTGCAGCTCCTGCTGCTGTGTGCACCCTGGGAGGGCACGGGGGCTGTGTATCCCTGGATCTGCAAGGGGCAGGGCAAGCTGCTGCTGTGGGCTGGGGCTGGAGCTGCACCAGGCTCTTCCCAGTGGGGTGTGCTGGGCCAGGGGGAGGTGGTAGTGGTGCTGGGAGGGGGCTACAAGGGGGCTGCAGCCACGCCAAAATTCACTGTAGCACCCCTCCAGCCCACACTCCCAGCACTGCCACCACCTGCCTCAAGCGCACTGCGGCCCAACCCCCATGTGGAAGAGCCCGGCATAGGCCTGGCCCTAGCCTACAGTGGTAGCCTGCCCTGCCCTCTACAGATTCAGGAGCACATGCCCCATATGCCCTCCTGTGGTGTGTATAGTGAAATCTCCAAGAAGAATAAGTCTGTCTCCCTCCAGAATGGCAGAAAGGACTTGGTCAAGGTTGGCATAAAATTCCTCCTTGGTTTCATCAGTGGCATCAAAAATCAGGGCATATGTACGGATGAGATTGGCATATTGGCTTCCTGCCAGTTTAAGACAGAGTCATGAGATGATCATTAATTCTGATAGGCAACTCTGAGTTAGTTTATGAGCTCATTCTTAATGGCAAAACCAATTCCATGGAGTCAGTGTTCTCCTTCCTGTTTACCCTTCCAGAAGAAATTACAGCCACCTCCATGTTCTTCGAGCTGTCCATCTTCCGTTTGTCAGGTCTTGCTCAGTTCAACTACATCCATGTTGTGTTGCCTGAGTTCTCAGGCCATGATTGTGATACAACACTCTGGGTGTTCACTATTACAGTTGTCCATCCTGATGTTCTAGATACCAGAAATGATGATTCATCTTCACCGGTATTTTTGACCACAGTAAAGGTGATCCTACTGGACGTGGTTATCCAGTCAGGAAGAAATACAGAATACTGTATTAGACAGTTGATCTTGAGGGCACCCTTTTTTTTAGCCCCCTCTGCGGGGTGAGCAGAGCAGATCCTGAAGAGGGCTGCTCAGTCACAGTTACGGCTGCTGAATCACACTCCTATTTCATCCAAATGCTAGATGATGTTCTTGTAACCATTGCCTTCATGCCAGTTCATGACTAGGAGCTTCCAGACCTTTCAATCCTGCTCCTATCCCCATTAGCTTGTTGCCAAAGGACTTGAGAAATGTGCTGGAAAAACTATTTTCGTGGAAGATGCCTGTGCATGACTTCTATCATGGAGAAACTGCTGCACATCACCTTCCACACGGCTCTTGACAGAACAAGACCTTGATCCAATGTCAAGCAGACCAAAGACAATTAGCAATTTCGTTCTGCTGCAACCTTCATCCACCTTTGCAGTCATTGAGATTCTAACATCTTCCACCTGCTCTGCCATTGAGGATTTGTAGACCCACGGCTAGAGGGTCAGCAGGTATATTATAGTGGTGACCTGTACTCGCCATGTCACAGCACTATCAAAGGATATATGTGGTTTTTCAGAAGGGAAACCATTGCCATCTGCTGTCCACACCTCAGCCTGGTGGTGCTGCCTCTTCTTGGTCTGTGACTGCTTATTTATCAGAGTTACCCCTGCTTATTTCACAGCTAACCTTCCCTGAAGGTCATTCCAGTATCTGCCACCTGTTGACACTGGGTAGCATCACAGCTCTTCCCCACAGAGTCCATCTATACCACAGGCAAATGTTTGACTGCAACTCTTGTAGATGCATCTGTTCTAGCTTTAAACTGGTTAGCCCCAAAAGCAGAGAACCACTCAATTTTCTGACCTGGGTTTGCTGTGCTCAACATTCTTATGGCTACCTTCCCAGCAGTACCTGAATTAGCAAGCTTAAAGCTAGTCTCTAGTTTATCACCACACACTGGAGTTGCATCTTTGACAACACTGCACATATACCCAAGGAGTGTGGCTTTTAAATTGCAAAGACCTGTGGACTGCTGAAACTTTACTATATATCTGGTTCCCTACATGAGAGCCTAACCTTAGGCCTGAGATCTTTCAGTTGCTGAAATGGGGAGACGGGAGGAGTAGGGTTTAAACCTGGTGTGACTAGAGAAGGACCACAGAGCAATGCCTTATAAAGCACATATTAAAACCTTTGATATCAAAGGCTCATTATGTGACTTATTGCCCATAAATCCAGGAGTTTTATATTAAATAATAAACTGGCTGAAATTTATGGTGAGCAGCAGCAGCACTGATGTTTTTAATTAAAGTGCCAATGTTAGTCTTTCCTAAAAGCAGGCGCATATATTTTTTTCCTGATTACATTATGTTGGAAATGTATGCAAGTAATGATATACTGAAGGTCTCCTTGTACTCCTTGAAATCGGTGGGAGTTTTCGAAGCCAGGGACTGAAAGATTCATCCCCATTAGGACCAAACTTTTAGATGTAGCCTTTGAAGCTGGGAAATGCAAAGAATTTATGAACTGTCTAACATTCTCAATTTGGGAGAACAGAAGGGGATTTTTGCATGCAAAACATTGTGCACACAATTTTAGATGCCAGTTTTGCATTGTGACCTGTATTATTAAAATTTTTGTATCTCTATCAATTACTTCAATAAGCAGTGTGCAAGTGGGTGGTGTGTTTGGAGGTCTGTGTGGTTGTTTGGGGGTGGGGTTAGTCTGGTTTGTTTATCTGCATTCTTTTTATGACTGTAATATACAGCATTTATTATATCTTTGCTGTTAAGTGCTTAAAAAAAACCCCTTCTGAATCATGCTCCATGTTGATTTCTAGCTCCTTCTGTTGCCGTGTGGTTAATAAGCAGATCATTTTCTATAAAAAGAGTTGCATTACTGCGGAGGCACAGCTGAGACTGCTGGTTGCTCTGTGCTACATGGAATTATCTCCCCTAATGGCTCATCCCCCATATCAGCATGATTGTTGCAAACCATATCCTCAGCAATATTACAGTACACCAGTGAGATCATGAACCAAAGAAAGAAGCAGTGCTCACTTAGCGGCTTGAAATTTGATTCTTTACTGTCTGCTAATAGTACTGTTTGTGATGAACACAAATCCATCAGTACTTGAAGAGAAAACAGTCCTGAAACTTATGCCAAAGGATTGTGTTGGTGGCTCGGATCAGCTGTATTACAGGAAATTGAGGGGGAGGGGGGTGATGGTGCCATTCTGGAAAGCCAGACTGAATCATCCTATGCTGAGCATCCCTTTCTGACTGGATGCATTATAAACAACCCTGCAGGCCTGGGATATAATACTGGAGGAGGCACAGCATAGCAGCAAGTTAAGAGGATTTCTCTTTTTGTCTGTCCTTTGTGTCTCCCTTGAGATGGACCAAATGCCTATGACATGGCTGGAGGTTTGGCATTTCAGCAGTGCCAAAATGGTGTGATCTG
This sequence comes from Crocodylus siamensis, assembly GCF_052110815.1. Lineage (NCBI taxonomy): Eukaryota > Metazoa > Chordata > Crocodylia > Crocodylidae > Crocodylus > Crocodylus siamensis. The sequence continues at coordinate 181,356,375 of NC_143395.1, forward strand.
TTCCTGTGGTTACTGAGCCTGAAGTGATTTGAGAGATTTCAGCTCTGGTGAGGTTCCTGATGTCTCTAATAACAGACATTTCTCAGGCTGTGTTCACAGGAGGAGCATATGAAGTGCAGCAAGCAATTGAGGATGGTCAGTAAAATCTCCTGATTAGCTATCAAAATGGGTGGGTGATGTGACTTCAGAGAGCAGATTCTATGTCTTTGCTTTAGCAGGCCTCGAGTCTGTGGAGTGGACGAGTTTATAGCCTTCTATGAAGCCAAACAAAATGAGAGAGAAGAAATAACTGAGCTTGCTTGACTGGCTGCCTTAGAGGAAATGTTCTAGAAGAATAGGTGCAGGACTGGGAGGCAGGAGCTCCTGAGCAGTAATCGTGGTCCTATTATGGTTTTGCATATTTAATCTCTCTGTTCCGTTTTATCTTAAGGCTTTATCATGCTGCCAGAAAAAGGATATGGGGGGTCTTAATAGAATCAGGATCCCTTTCCTGTAGACTAGGGATAACGCTTATCTATTGAGGGACTTGGGATGATTGGTTAATCAACTGTGTATAAAGCATTTCGGTGTAACACCCAACACTTATGCAACATCGGAGATCAGAAATGATAAAACCCAGGAATTTTAGTAGCTTCCTTGGTGCAGGGCAGGAGATCTTGTATGCATACCAGTCCAGCCTCTGGCTGCTTTACTTTTTCATTCCATCCAGTGACAGTACACACCAACTGCAGAGGCTTCCTCACCCTGACAAAGAGGTTTTTTTTTTTTTTGTTTTAAACCTGAAAGCTTGCTCTAAATTTTTTCCCCCAACTATTTAAGTTGGTCTAATAAAAGATATCAGACTTGCCCAAAGAACCTTATCTGCCTATATTGAGACTGAGGAATGTATCTTGTAGACACTACCTTCAAGGAGTCTTGCTGAATGACTGCAGCAGGATCTAGCCTTGCTCTCCTGTGCTTTGCTGACTTTGCAAGTTTATGCATCATGTCTCAGTTTAAGAAACCAAAAAGCATGAACAGCTTGTCTGAAGTCAGGGTAAACAGGGAAATGAAGCTGCTAGAGGCTACCCTGGGCAGGACACAGTGTTTCCTTCCTTTGCGCCCATCCAGTGTGGGGTGCAGTAATTCTCTCCTACAATTGCTTGTTGCAACTGGAATAAAATGTGTTTGAGGCCCCTAACAGCTGTGTCTGCAGCTGCTTTCTGAAGGATGGTTACTGATGCACTGTGAACAAAGCACATGAGGCAGTACTGGCTGCAAATGCCGATGTGTTTTGAGTGCAATTAATGACTGCTGTGGAATGCTGGGAGGGAAGACGAGCCAAGAATATTATGAACACAATGCTTTACGTTCACGTCCTGAGAAGAGACCAGAGCGCTGGCAGGAGTGGGGCATGCCCAGCTGAGGGCCCTGCCAACAGCCCTGGAGGAAGAGTGACTTGGATTGCCAACATGTTGTTATGAACAAGAGAAATGATGCTGCAAAGTAGTTAAAGAACTGCTCTGGACCTTGGCTAAGTATCAGTCCTGACTGCAAAATTTATGCCTTATGCAAATCTCATGTGAGTGAGAACTTCCCGAGTGGGCCCTTGCTAGTTAGCAGGACTGTAGGCACAAAGGGCACTTACACATATGCAGGAAGGCTGCTCTGATGCACTGTAAATCCAGCGTGTCAGAACAGGCTTGATTAATCAAGTCTGCTGGAGCATGGACATTACCACATTCCAGCAGCCTCCAGTGTCATGTGATCAGCATCCCCAGGCTGAAAATGATGGTAGGGCACTTTGAACTAAAGTGTGTTGGAAGAGCTTTAGTTCAAAGCTCCCCACTGTACTGTACTGCTGCTGATCTAATCCAACATAGTTGGCTTGATCCATTTTTTTGGCATGGGGATGCTGATACATGTGAGGCTTGGGTACTTCTCATTAGTGTGGCTCACTAATTAAAGCACCTTCTCCACTCCCACCACATGGGGCACATCTATAACTGCCCGAAGTCTGGATCTTGAACTGGAGGTTAGAGACTCTCCTCTAGGTTCAATGGCATTTTAGTCTGGGATTTCTGAGCTAATCACAAAGCGAGGGGTGTTAGAATTTTCTTACACAAAGAACGGCTATTATCTCTAGATCAAATGACTTTAAAAAGGATTAAGAGGAAATAAAAAAAGGCAAAGTAAAGGCTCTGAGAGAGCAGTACATTATCCCTCTGAAATACACTGCATCAGCTCTGTCATACAGATGCAGGTTCTCCCTGAATGTGGTAGGTTTCCATGGACAGATCCTCAGTGGCTGTACTCTGGTATAGCTCTGTTTCTAATGGAGCTATGTTGATTTACACCAGCTGTATCCTGCCCCTAAAGAGAATGAGAGCATAGTGATTGCATGGCTACCTATGCACACACCCTTCAGGATTCAAACACTGCACACCGGAGTTCAGATTTTAAAAATCCTTCCCATGCCAGGATTTAAGCTGAATGTATCCCTATTCACAGCACTTCCAAAAAGTTGCATAAATTGGCATTTAGAGGTATGGGATGTAATGGACTGAATTATACTTGAAGTCTCATCTTTAACTTGGAAACAATTATTTTATAGGGACAACCTTTGCCCCATGATATGATCCCTAAAGCTACCATTTGCCATTTGCTTCATGGTAAAGATGTAATAAGGCTAGATGCACATGGCTGCTGGCAAAAAAAAATGACTGCCTGGTCTTATCACATGACCTGAATGGAGTTCCAGAGGTCACATGATATTGCTGTCCATGATGGGGTAGTTACTATCCAAAAGCCAAACTGCCTAGTGTTACAGGTTGCATCTTAATCTACAATTAATATATAATAAAACTAGCCAAGGAGGGAATTTGCTGCATTTGTAGATCCACGCTTTTTCATTAAAAACTGGTAAGATTTATCTCATCCAAAATGAATGTTGTCATCACATTCTGGTTCGCAGCCTTGGCCTTATGGAAAGAACCATTATGCAGGTTTATATATCACGAGGGACTTTTTTTTTTTTTTTTTTTAATGGGATCTATTATTTCATGCATTGTCACTGAAATATTTGCAATGTATGAATAGGTTTGTGACTAATGAAGAAGCCAGGAAACAGAGTGGGGGCTGACTGAGAAAAGACATTTTTTGAACACTAGTTGATTTATAAATTCACCAGGTCCTAGATGAACTTAATGTTTCCAAAATGCTTACAAGTTCATTTGATTTGCTACATTTCAAAGCAGGCAATAATAGCCTCAGAGCACTGTCACTGAATATGAATCATCAAGCTTGTGACAGAGTACATAGTGATGCATACAGTACAGAAAAGAAATGCCCTCCCCCAATCCATTTTCATCTGCACCCGCAAAAAGGCCATGAAGTAATCCAGATGGCTCATTTAGCATACAGTTGCTACTGCAATGCCTTGACTATAAATCAAGTGCAATACGGAATACTTGGAGAAATTAATGGCTTTGGTACATATTAAAGGCAGAGTAGAGTTGCAGTTTATAGCCGGTCTACAAGGTGCAACTTTACCCTACCCTCACCTGACTTAAGACTAACACAGATAACTGCCTCTCCGGTACATACTGAAACGGGGCTTGATACTTTAAACCTACGGAAGGCTGGATAAAAAGGCCACTGGTTTCCATAGACTGTTGGGTAGGAAACACATGCCTCTGTTCATACATTTTCAGCTGGGTGTAAATGTGGGCACAGTGTTAACGCACCAAGGACAATGTACAGAATTGAGGAGAGTATTTTCTTTCATGTGCAATGTTTTGAGGAAAACTTCCAGAGTTGCAAACAGCAGTCAGTCAGGTACCCAACTGCTGTTGAGATTTACCGCATTTTCATGCCTAATTTCTTTTTGTCCCTTTGGAAATAGCTCCTCTTCTTGGATTGTTGATGAGCATAGAGGTCCCAGTGTGCTAGATGCTGCACGAATACAGAGAGGAAGACTCATGGTTAAAATGGACAAACACCACTCATTTTACAGTAAATGAATTGAGGGGCAGAGAGAAATGATTTGCCCATGGCCACTCTGAGGGAGAGGGAGACAGGGGAACAACAGGAGATCTCCTGAGTGCCAGTCAGATGCTCTTACCAGAAGACAGTCTTTCACAGTGAGGTATTAGAAGATCACAGAGCTCTTTCTTTTCTCTCTGAACTCAAAGCTCTCTGCTTCTAGTAGTACTCTACCCTGTGAGCAGATCACAAGAAGTAGCAGATATGAGAGAAGACAACAAGATGAAGTGAGCCTAAGCTGTAGGGAAAAAGGAAACGTGAGCAGAGATGTAGATGGAGGCAAGTTAGTGAAGCAGTTATTGTAGGTGAGGATAAGGAGCTCATATTTGTGATCATTTCTAGATTATTTCAAAAGAAATTAGGGGTTCCCCCGCTTTCTGCGGGTGTCCTTTGTGGCACTTGTTCCTTTTTACAACCAGAGGAGGCTGGGCCATCTGTCGAGACTGGGCCAACTGTCACTGATGTCTTGTCAAGTATTGTAGCAAGGAACGCCTAACACACCATATCTTCACAGATGCAATATAATGGACATTATTTCCTATATGAACATGTTTTTTTGGTACAGAACGAAGAAAGGGGTCAATACACAAAGAGGCAAACTACTAATGGCATGCTCTTCAGTAGAGGGGTTTACATTTTTCTCCTAAAAACCACGGGGTAGGGCTGTGTGAAAGAGCATCGCTTCATTTCGACTTCTGTTTCACCATTTTGAATGGACGGTGTTTCGTTTCACTGTTTCAAAGCACTGTTCTGTTTCTTTTTGTTGAAACTGTTTAGCTGTTTTGATGCTGAGGCTATAATGGGGGATCACGAAACTGCCTATAACTTTGTCATTTCTTTCCTGATTCAAATAAAAAAAAGCAGGGAGGGTAGCTCCTGCTGTGGCCACAAAGCCTGCCATATTTCAAGGAGATAGGTGCAGGTGTTTCTGGGAAAGTGCACCTCAAACTGCCAACAGGCAAAACTCTTGACATGTGTGACTGTGTGTGTTAAGGCGCAGCGGGGTGAAAACTGCAGGTATGGTAGAAATTGAACCTCTCTTGGTAATTGCTCAGGCTCCTGTGTGTGCGATTAACCACCTTCTGCAGCAGCTGGAAGGGCTGCAGCAACACATACCTACATGTTGTAGGAAATACTGCATTAAATGAAAATTAGTTAATAGCATTTTAGCTTGCTTGCTGTCATCGGTACAAGCTTTGAAATGAATTCTGAGAACCCATTTTAAAGCTGGTTTTGAACTGTTGTACTTAGACCTGTGTAATAATAGATTTGTCATGTGGATGGCCAGCCTGAAAAATGAAGAGAGAAAAATTAAATTAAAAAAAAGAGAAGAAAGAAAGACAAAGAGAAACAAATTGTACTGATCTAATCCAACAAATTTGGCTCAATCCAAAGCAAAATACTTCATTTAGTGTTTAAATTATTTGACCTATCTGACACCTTTTTTAAAAAAAAATCTAGAATCCTAATTTTTTTTTTATTTAGATTTAAAAAAAACTTAAGAGAATATTTTGAAATGGTTTTTAGTTTTCAAATGCAGCAAAACACTCTGGAATTTCTGAATCAAAGCACTTCACTTAGAAAATGTTGGAATGTTTTGATTTCTTTTTCTTTTCCCTCTTGGACAAAATTCTTTTGGCGTTTTTTTTTTTTCTTCCAGTTAACTTATTCTTTGTTGGTATCTGGTATCTGGTAACCTTTGTTGGTATCTGGTATCCAGTTAACTTACTCTTTGTATGGTATCTGGTATCTATGTCTATGAAATCAACCAATACTGATCCAATTTCTGATACAGCTGCATGGAGCTGGTAAGTGTGTTGTGGTGAAAACGGAGGGGGAGGGAAGGGCCATGGGGGTGTGGATCAATGCCCCCGGCAGTGAGGGAGGGAGTGGGGCTGGGGTAGGCACTGCCCACCTGGGGTGGGGCGGGTACGGGACAGAGCCATGGCCCATCTGGCAGACATGGGGGGGGTGGCCTCCACCACTGTTCCCACTGCTCATCCGGGGGGGAGTGGTGTTTGCCCCCAGATCTGCACTGGGCAGGCTGGGTGAGCTGCACTGCTGTGCGCAGGGTAGGTGGTGGCAGCGCTGGGAGGGGACTATGGGAGGGGCTGTAACCACCCCGAATTTCACTGTAGCCACCTCCCAGTGCCACTGCTGTCCACCCTGAGTGCAGCGCAGCCCCCAGCCCACAGCTCCAGCCCACCCCGGGGTATATGCCCTCCCTGCCCTGTGCCCTCCCGGATAAGCAGTGGGAGCAGCAGCGGGAGCCACCAGATGAGCTGCCATACAAGTGGCGTGCAGCAGTGGGAGCCATGCACCCCTGCACCGACCAGCGCCACCCCCACCCGATGACCCGTGGCTCCATCCCACACCTGGCCCACCCTGGCTGGCCAGGGCCTACCCCAGTCCCACTCCCTCCCTCACCGCAGGGGGTGTTGATCTGCCTCCCCATTCCCCTTCCCTCTCCCTCCCTTTTCACCACAACAGACTAACCAGCTGCATGCAGCTGTCCATGCAGCCGGGCTGTTCTCCTCACTGCCTGCATGCTGCACTGTGGCTGCACATGCACAGGGCATTTAATCAGCCAAATTATGGGCCACATCAGGCCAATTTCTGTATATTTCTAAAGGTGTATTGGTGCACCTTTAGAAATATAATTAAGATGCACTTGACTAAGATAGAGCTCTTTGGAAAGGGAAAATGCGGTAGCAGAAGAACTAAAACCTGAGGACCATTGTCCCTGAATAGAGATGCTTTGTCTTATGTGTTCCATGAAAGTGTATAACTATTTTCTGGATGTAGGAGGGACTCATATGGATAATGCTGTGGAAGTTAATGGTAGCAATGCATATAGAAGACTTCCACATCAGGAAATAAGGAAATGGACTGTTGAGAAATGATACAGGCACTCAAAGTGGCTGATGGACAGAGTATTAGGTCACTTGTAAAGGCTCTTCCTATTGAAATTCCACCATCCATTTAAATAAAAGCTTACTCCTTTGTTTCCCTCTTATCGTTGGCTCTACCTGGAGCAAGAGCATTGTTTGAAAGCATGGGCAGCAACTAGCACTAAAGGTAGTAGACTGAGGCTCAGTTCTACAAAGCTGTTTAGGTACCTAACTCCCACTGAAATCCATGTGTAACAATCCGTGGGAGTTAGGTGCTGAAATAGGGTTCCCATATGTCTGGGCTTTCCTGGACATGTCCTGTTTTTTGGCCCCTTGTCCTCCATCTGGGTAGGTTTTTTAAAATCCAAGCTAATGTTCAGGTTTTTGCTCTGCCTCTGGCTTTTCCCAGGTATAAGCAGCTTGGATGCAGGGGGCTGTAGGTCGGGAGTGCAGGGCACCGGCAGCTCTGAAGGGAAGCAGGGAGCTGTGGGTCAGGAGTTCAGGGCACCGGCGGGGCTGTGGGTCAGGAATGTGGGTCACTAGCAGGGCAGGGGGGCAGGGGGCTGCAGGTCAGGAGTGAGGGGTAGAGGCAGGGCACAGACATATCATGCCCCCTCCATCATATTCCCTTTCCCTCTCTCTTTACCCCCCACCTCCTGCACCTCTCCCCAGCAGGTGTCTTCCTTTTTTGATCCTGGAAATATGGTATCCCCTATGCTGAAATACCTTTGTGGATCTGAGCCTTGGACATTCAGCTGAAAGCAGCAGCCAAATGAGAAGCTTCCAGGGGTCAGCCACTAGGGCTAAGTACGGACAGTCAAAAATCATGAGGCTGAATTGATTCACTATTTGCAGGTCAGTCTAAACTGCACAGATTAAATTGAAACAGAAGTGACCAGACATTTACCTTTGATTTAGGAAATACAGCTATATGCCTTCAGCGGCGGTGGCAATGGTGCTAGAGCACAGCTCTCTGTGTGTTTACTTCCTCTTCCTGATGTCCCCATGGTCTCTGGGATTTGCAGTCTAGAATTACAGCAGCAGGATTCTGCAGGGTTGCTCATTCCTTCCTCTTCCTGATTCCAGGTGCCTCTGGGATTTGTAGTCCAGAGTTGCAGCCAGCAGTAAGTTTAAGTAGGGGAAGGGGTTTTTAACTCCCCTCCTCGGCCCCAGACCCCAGCCAGGGTTTGTTGGGGGGGGCAGTCCCCCTCCCAGATTGGGTTATGTCCCCAGTTGGCCTTCCCCACCTCCCCTTATCAGCCCCAGCCAGCCCTCACTGCTCCAGCTAGGGAGCTGAGGGGTGGGGTCAGCCCTGTTCTCTGGAGCAGACAGCACAGCCCAGCCCAGGGCTGAAAAATGCTGTGGGACTATGATTTTAACTTGAACCAGGAAGGGACCTGAAACAGAAGTTTCATAAACTGGTTTGATCCAGATCAGTTCAGTCTGATACTACATTCAACCAGGTTTATCTTAAATCAGTTTCAGCCATTTTGAAACTGGTTTGTGTGGACTGAGCTTCTGTTCTGTTACAGGTTTAAACCAGTATCTGATCACTTAAACTGGTTTATGTGTAAATTCTGTAGAGGGGGGACAGAGACTGATTCCTCCCCACCACTTACCCAGCCAGCCGTCTTCCTGCTGGGACAAGTTCAGTAACCAGGAAGCGGGGCTGCCTGCCTGCCTCCCTCCTTCCCCACATGCATCCCTCTCTCCCTCCCTAAGCTTTGCGGCCAGCAACAATTCCAAAGTTGTTATCTGTAATGGATATTACGTACATCTATCTCCACCCAAGGAAACCCTTCTGGGGCCCCTTTGGGACCATGCCTTGTCCCCCTCCCCCAAGTCATGCACCCACCCACCTCTCTTCTGGCAGGGAACATTGTAATGCATTACTCAAGTCTTTAAAGAGTTGCTAAAGGTCCTGGGAGGTCATGCTTGCCACTGGGGGTGGGTGGGGTTGTTTAGTCTTCTTTCTTGCAAGAAATGCTGGCTACATATTAGCACTGGCCAAGAATTTGACCTCCCTCCATCCAATAACAGTCCACCCTGCAACTCTTTCCAGTAATGCCATGACTCCATAAAAGTCGCATGGGCATCAGCTCTCTAAAAACTACCCTACCCACCCCACCATTGGCCATGCATGCCAATTCTGCCTATCAAAGAAAACATGACACATATATAGACTGAAAATAAAACACGTTATTCACCCATCTTCTGGCAGGGAACAGTCCTTGTCCGCAGACATCCGCTGCTGGACACAGCCAGTAACCAGGACATAGGGTTGGCTGCCTGCCTGCCTGCCTGCCTGCCTCCCTCTTGACCTCCCCACGTGCAGCCCTCCATCCCTCAGTAGGTCACTTGGTGCATGTGATTGGAGAAAGGGAACACTCACACTTATTATACAACAACAGTTGCCTGATATTACTAATACTGAGGGCAATATTCAAGGGAACTTGGGAACATATTGTGAATTGGTGTTTTATCCTATTGTACTGCATTTGCTGGCAATGGCTGTAATGTCTTTAGAAAAAAAATGTATTCAACAGTTGACTACCAGTGGCATGGCTGAGTAAAAACAAAATCTGTACTGTTTCAGTTTTATTGTGATAAAAGTAAAGATGATGAAAAAAATGCTGATTTGTACTTGCTCCTGTTTGATTTCAAGGCATGGACCTGGGAGGTGGGGAACAGTGTACAGCTGGCCCGGGGCAGGAATGCAGTAGCTTCCCAGGCTGGACACAAAGCTGGTCAGGGCCCATATTTCAGTTTGGGTGGCCTCCCCTCCAGGCACCTCAGTAGTATGTCTGGGGATAGCCATCTGCTGGATAATACTTCTGGCCTCTCTATAAGGGAGCAGAGTGATTTTTGAAACCTTGGCTGTGCCTGATTAGCTGCTCCCTGCTAGGGTGACTCCCTGAGGTAGCTGAGACCCATCTGATGAGGACATGCCAATACGTAGTGTAGAGCCCTGGCAGAACTTTTCTGGTGTTCTCACTTGAAATGCAGAGAAATGTCTTGAATTTGGATGAAAAGAAATTCCCCCACAATGGTGCTTTTTTTGAATACTTGATTCTGCAGAGGCTTAGAGGTAGCTGAACAGATTACGCTTGGCTGCATTGGGAGTGCTGCTCCTCATTCCCCTTTTGCCTTCTCTCTGCGAGAAGGCTGAGAGGAGAGAGATGGAGGACAAAGCAGTCCTGACTAAAATCTGATGAGCTCTCTCCAGGGGGACAGTGGGTTGCAGGGGTCTGCAAACTATGCTTTAAAAGGTGCGGCATGTAGGATTTTGTAAAGAAAACATTGCATTGCAAAGAAAGCATTGAAAAAAAAAAATTTGCATCACACCTCCCATAACAGTACAACCTGCAAAGAAAAAACTGCCAGGGGGGTCAGAAAAAATATGCTGTTTTCGAGCTGCAGCAGCAGGCTTTAACCCCACCCTGGCGACCATGCGTATGAAATTAATGATAATGTATTAAAGACTTGCTAAAGGCCCTGGGAGGTCCATGCATGGAGAATTTTTGCAGATTGCCTACTTGTCCTTGGGGGTGGGTGGGCTTGTTTAGTCTTTTTTCTTGCAAGAAAAACTGGCTGCACCCTAGCATTTAACAAGCATTTGACCTACCTCTGATAACAGTCCACCCTGTAACTCTTTGCAGCTCTTTCCAGTAATGCCATGACTCCATAAAACCCCTCAAGCAAAGCATCCCCATGCTGAGGGGAGGGGGTGGTCTCTGAAAACCACCCCACCCACCCCGGGATTGGCCATGCATACCAATTCTGCCTATCAAAGAAAACATGACACATATATAGAGCTAAAATAAAACACTTTATTAAAAGGGGGGGGATGTGGCACATTTTCTTCTTTTGTGAAAAAAGAAAGAAAAAGGGATAATTAAAAAGGATTTAAATAATAAGTAATAAATGATAATTAAATTAACAAAAATGTTAAATAAATAAGGATAACAGAAAGTATTATACAAAAGGGGGGCTCTTCCTCCACAGCACCTTTACAATATCCACAGCACCTTTACAATATAAAATATATACAAAATATAAAAAAGAAATAACAACTAAAAATCTGCAATATATGTTTTTCACACTTCTACAAATCTTCATTTTTGAATGTTACTGGTTGCCTTCAGTGAGTTCGGCCCATGAAAGTTTTCTGCAGGGAGGGGGAAAGAGGAAGAGGAGGGGGGTTTGGAGCATAGTTGAAAAAACGGACTTTTGCCCTCCCCACCTCCTCCTCCCAAATTCAGTGGGACATATTACCTAAATATCACCCGGGACGCTGCATATCCTGGACTATTGGTCATGGTTCTGAAATGGAATGAGATGAAGTTTGGAAGATTTGCAACATTGAAGGAAGTCATGTAGCCACTCAAAGTTTCAAACTACTTGCAAAAACTTACCATTACAGTGATGCTGCTTGAGCTGTCTTTGGGGGCTATGCCCACTGCTGTGGGGGGAGCTACGTGGGTGGGGGCACAGGTGGAGGGTATGTAGCGGGGTGAGAGGCGGGGGGGTGGTAGAATTAAGAGGGGGTAGTAAATTAAGAGGGGAATATTGCCTTCTTCCCCATTTCTTTTTGTTAAAATAAAAATAATAATATGCAGACCTGCATTGTGGCTAGCTACCTGTGGCCACGGCATGCTGTGGGGGAGGAGGGGAAGGTAGGGAGTGAGGGAGGTTAAACAAACCCAAACACGCAGCCACCTCCTGGCTAAAGGCCTGAACACAGCGCCACTTCACGGTGAAGGGGATTAATTAGAAGTCTTTGGAATCTGGCTGTTTGGAGGAAATAAATCCATAGCTGGGGTGGTATAACTGGGGAACATCGCAAAATAACACATCTCCAAGTAGTGTTGGTTTAAGGAGCTAAATGGACTTTTAGAGTGGTAGGAAATCCTGGATCGTGCAAACACAAATGCAATTGCATCGGTGTAAACAGGAATATCATTTTGTCTACACACACCCCTAGTGTGTATTACATGCATGTTTTCAGCACTGAAAATGTATACTAACAAGGACTGAGGCATAAGAAATTTCCTAACGATTAACCAGCTGAGCTAGGATTAATGGCCTCTGACTGTACCTCCAGACACGAGCTCCTCCTAGACAGTCATCTCTGCTGACGTTGCTTAAATAAACCTCCCAGGGAAATGTAAAGCTGAGTTAAAGTAATCTATGTGGGGGTGGGGATAGGATTATATTTCAAAACACTTCTCTGAAAGGAGTTCTGTTGTTTCCTTGGTGAACGTATACAGTGATCAGGCTGCATTTATGTAGCCACCAAGGGAAAAACTGCTTAATGCAACACCATGAAGGGTCATGTGAATTTGCTCAGGATTTCTTAATTTACAGAGAAAACGTCACTTTAGGATCAGATTAGACTGTAAAGACCATTTGCACTGCAAATTGCACTTTCAAGGTGGTGCTGAGTGCACAGATTTATTAATGTAATGCAATTCTGGCATATGCACTGGATACGTATCAAAAACTGCAAAAGTGAGTACAGCCTAAGTGGTAACTCACTAGGCCTCAAGATAAGGATTACTGCAAGAGGAGAGCAGGAGCAGGGAACAACTGAGGGTGACCAAACCCTGCCCCCCAGTTTGGCACTTGGCCACCTCCAAGAGGCCTCTAAAGCTTTGCATTTTAAGTAGTTTTTGGCCCTAGGTTTTTAAATTAAATGTTAATGCACTGCAGGAGAAACATAAATGTTAAAATTTGGCATTGGGTCTGAGTCTTTTCCCTGAGGGCCTTTGCAATCCTCTCATATGAAATCTCCATGATTTCCCTTTCAGCAGACAGGAAGATAAGAGAAATTTTAATTTTCTTTCTGGAAGTCTCAGGAGTCTGGCTAGGCAACAAGGAGAGAGCCGCACACTAGTAAATTGTGTGCATGTCCTGGATGTCCAGCCAACATCATCATCGTGCATGCCAGCCTGGTGCTATGCTCTGACATCTGCATCCTATCTAAATTGCTGAGCAGACGGAAGGTCAGCAGATGTGGAAGTTTGGAATTGTGGGGGAGGCAGCATGCGCCTCTGTGGGATGTCTGTTCTGTGTTTAGAGGCCAGAATTTCTTTTCACTGTCCCTTGTCTTTAAGCTGCATGTGGCTACCTAACTAAAAATGTTTATTTTGAAGGCTGTAAAGCAGCCTCCAGCGACAAGACAAAGCATTTGAGTCCTTGGAGCCCTGTTACATGTTTCCTGAGGTTCTTCAGCTGAACATAGAATAGAAAAATTACTCCATGAACTATTACAAATGAAGGTTGCATGTCCCAAGACCACTGTATTGTCAGGATAGAAGTCAGGACTGTATGGAACACTTTCTCCCCTTACAGGTGGAGAAAAGCTATTCAAATACATGGAATATTGATACATATTTGTTTCTTCTTTCCAAAATAAATTGTTGAAAATAAGAATAGCGGAGGGGGGTGTATAGTCATAATTTTTTCACTCATCACTGTTGGATTTCTGTGACTATGTGTGTTTGGTCTGTTCATTTGAAATCTAGGTTAACATAAAGCTGAAAGCCCTTCAGATCTAGCCATTGTATTTTGTGTCCTGTCAGAACAGATGATTCATAAGGAAAGTCTGAAACCTTTGTGTAGTCCCATCATAACCACCATTCACAGTGTGAAACTGGAGAGTCACACGCCGAAAAAGGCTGAGTCATTTTATCTGTGTCCTGGTCTGGGCAGAAGCACTGAAGGATTCTGTGGGGTCATGTCAAAAACATTGCTGAAAACTGGCTTTCATGTGAGATCAAAATGGAAACACACAAGCTGTACAGGTTGGGAAATTTTCATGTATATAAAATAAATCAAATGAAGCTTTCTTCTTTCCAGTTTCTGAGAGAAGTGGAGAAGTGAAAAGGGCGAATCACCCAGCTTCACTGTGTTGTAGTCCCATCATCTGTGCAATGGGAATAATACTTATTGGTAAATTGGAGTTTTCAAGAAACTGGCCTAGCTCACCCACAAACTGTGTGTGATCTCCAGTCAGTCACAGGCCATAGTTTCTGAAGAGGCCACCAATTATCTTGTATGCTTTTAAAGTCCTGCTCAGCCTCTTGAAGGCTCAGATCAAGCGTACAGGCAGTTCTCAACTTATAATGTTTCAGGTTATGTTTCACCCTTACAACATTTATAAATTGACGCTCTGTTTCAACTTTATGATGTCAATTTCAGCTTTACAACATTTGATCCAATGTGACACCACGCCAGCGAACAAGTTCGCTGCATTGCTCATCTCCCTGGAGAACATCTGTCCAAACTTCCTTAGACACGTTCTTTAAGAAAGCAGACGAGACTCCAGAAAAACCTGCAGCCAAGACTCCTGAGGGGAGACCTGCCAAGAGCCCTTCAAAAAGTCCAACCAAGAGCTCTTCAAAAAGTCCAGCAAAGTCGCCTCAAAGAAGTCCTCCTGTCATGTAGAGAGAGAAGTGATGGGGGAGCAATGGGAGAGCCAGCAGAGACATAAAGAAGATGGAAGGAAGCTGCACTTCTGGAGTAGCTGCTTGGTGCAGCTAGAAGGTTTAAAAAAGCAGAATAATGTGAGGAGAGGCCTGGATGCTGAGGAGGGCAGAGACGGGATGGCGGGGGCAGATTAGTGTGAGGAATTGGCAGTCAGCGGTGAGGAGAGAGTGTCTGCGGGTGTGTTGAGGAGGATGGGAGACTGCAGAAGAAAAAAGAATAAGGAACAAGAGAGAGAGAGAGGTTCCACCAGAGTGGAGTCCCAGAGCCAGCGTAGCTTTGGAGAGCAGCAAAACAGACAGACGGAGACCTCGGACAACAAGTAAAATGTCTTGAATCTTTTATTTAAATAAATAAATAAATAAATAAAGGAAAACTGAGAGAAGCAACAAGCTCATCTTCTTTTAAAACTTTCAAAGGTGAAATCAACCTGTTTTCTTGGAAAGATTCTTATTTTTAAAAGGAAAAGATAAAAACTTATTCTTATTGTATACTGTTTGAGTTTGTGTTCAAGATTTAAAGTTTACAAGAGACCTCCTACTTACCCCTACTGGAGAAGCCATCAAGCAATCACTTAAGATAAATAAATAAATAGACTTCTGTTGAGACAGCCAATAAAATAGACGCTTAGACCTATATATATAATACATATATATATAATATGTATGTATGTATGTATATATATATAAATAAAAATTAGATAGACAATTAATAAAGAAAAAATTTGAGTTCAAAGTACACCCTGTGAGCTGGGGGGATTTTTTGGTTTAAAAACAAGTAAACAAAAAAAAATGAAAATAAATACATCCATGTTGTGAGAATGGATGGGGATGTCTCTAGTTCTTCTGTCAAAGGGACTGTGGCAGCCAGCTGGAGGCACAAGATTGCCCACATGTGCCTTCTGCCAAGGTTGCCAGAGGATGGTTTCAAGCCTTAATCCATTGGGCAGGGGTAGAGTAGCATTGCGAGTGGAGAGGAGGGTTCTGCCCTTATGGAGAAGATATGAATTTTGCTGGCGAAACTTTGTAATGCATTGTAAGCCAATTCTAAGCCAATTCTCTGTCTCTTCATCTTGATTTTCTTCTTATTTTGGTTAGACTCAGTATTTTTTCTCTTCTTTTATCCTAATCTTCATGCAGTGTGAAAAATGTTTGGTTCCTTCATGTTAACTATATATTGTAGCTGTAAGGTCATTATCAGAGATACGTGTGTGTGAACATACACTGTATTTAAGTGTACAAAACATTCTTAGTGTATATGGGCAAAACTTGCTGTCTGAATAATGAGACTTCCTGAAAAAAGACAGCACATGCTGTGAATTGAGCTGCCTCCCAGAAAGTCTTAACTCTCAAGTGATTAGCTTTTAATTATTATGCTATAAATTACTTAATAAGTGAGTATTTTTTCATAGCGACTATTGTATCACATGGCATCTGCTAAGTTCTGTGAAATACACATAATTACTGTAACAGAAATGTAATTATGCATTTTACTTGGAAAGGGAATTCTTGCATTCCCAAAGAACCCATGGGGGAAGCAGTGTGATCTAAAGGTTACAGCAGGGGTCTGAAAGTAACAACACTAATTTATTTTTTCAGCCCTGCCAAAGACTTCCTGTGTGACATTGTATAAAGCTCTTTATATGTGCATGATTCTTCACTGTTTTTTCAATCCTTTGCTATCTCCTAGAACAAAATTGGTGTAAGATAGTACCAAATCTGTATCTACTCACTTTACACAGCTATAAACTGACCCAAGTGCATGGAAGTGGACAACTGGGCCCTTTATGCCTTGGGTCACTCCAAGCCCTTTGTCCAGCACAGCATACCTTTCAAAAGCTCTCAGAGATCCTGCAATGGTATCAAAGCCAGCATTAAATCATTCTGTACATGTTGGTTTGCTGTTGTATATAAACAGACATATGTTTGAAGTGTAGATAGAGCCCTTTTCCCAAGGAAAATCAAGATGTTGTTTCTGTAGGTAACACGTGCTGCCAGGCTGTCAGTACTGAACCTTCATAGAAACCTTGTCCCTCTTGTGCCGTTAGTTCCCAGGTTGCCTCCAGTACTTCAAGCATTTCCTTTCTCATGGAAAAGGCTGCTGGTTCCATTGTTTTGACCCATTAATTTTGTCAGAGGTGCCATCTGCAAAGAAGCAAAAAGTGAATTTCCAACATTTTCTGTCAAGTTGGATAAAGTGATTCTGAGCACCTGCCTGCTTAACATCATTCACTGTAACCTTTTTCTGGACAGCAAGCTCTGTCATACACTGCTGCTTGTTCCGTATGCTGAGAAAACTGGTTAAATTTAATTATCTTCTCAACTTCTTCCTCATTTGCTGCTGATTCAACCAATCAATCTGGAATGAGCTTCCATAGGAGGTGGTGCTCTCCTCTACCTTCAAGAGGAGTCTACACAAGCACCTAGCTGGGGTCACCTGACCCCAGTGCTCTTTCCTGCCCAGAGCAGGGCGTCGGACTTGATGACCTACTGAGGTCCCTTCCAAGCCTAATATCTATGAATCAAAGTGAGGTAATAATGGGCCAGATCTGGCCTGGCATGTGGTGCCATTAATGGCCATGAAATCCCAAAAGACTACAGTTTTACAAACCTTTCATGATCAGGCACTCAGGCTTTTTGAGCTATCTTTGCTAAATGCAGTGACAAATGCTATCCTTGCGAACAAAATTCTATAAAATGTAATGTTAAAAAATTGAGGATGAGTTTTTGAAGAGTTGCTTCTCTCTCCCTTTTCTAGCGATTTAACAGTATATGGTATAGAACCATATTATTCTCATTCCAGTTACATCCTAAAG
This sequence comes from Crocodylus siamensis, assembly GCF_052110815.1. Lineage (NCBI taxonomy): Eukaryota > Metazoa > Chordata > Crocodylia > Crocodylidae > Crocodylus > Crocodylus siamensis. Next base: position 181,373,592 of record NC_143395.1, read on the forward strand.
ATATTTTCTATGACTAGAGCAAGAAAGAAGAATGTTTTTTTTGACTGGGCATTTCAGTTCAGAATATTTTCCACTGACCTAACTTTGTTTGTGGCTCTGAAAAGGCAGAGGTGGAGTTTCTTCACTGAGATCATCAAAATATCTGTGCTGGTATATGCTTTTCTAGACCTGCCCTTGAAATTACTCATATTTAACTGTGCCTGGCTGGCTTTGAGCAATTTTTTATCTCTTGCTCAGGTGACTCATAGTAATTGGCTATGAAACGGTGCATGATCACTGGTTTGGATTTTTTTCCTACTACTTGTATACCATGCAATAATCCATCTTGTTTACAAATGAAGAGGGATGCTGGGAGTAAGGAAATATTTGAGACATGCCATTGTGTTAAGTAAATGCAGTAGCTCAAGCTTGCTTTTGGGGTTTTCTTAACACGACAAACTGAAGCCTAAAAAAATGGCCTATTGTATTGTACGTGCTTAAAATTAACACTATAAAGACACTCTGAAATGATAGCCCGGTAAAATTCTTGGCTTTGTAACAATTAAACTTAAAGCAACACAGCAACAATGTGGAATTATATTTGAGGCTTTTAACAAAAAGCCTTATGTGCCTCTGAAATAGTACAACATACTCTTTTTCCCTGGTTAAGGTTATAGTGTAGTAAGATTACAATAGCAACATTTATTTTAACTCTGACCTAGATTTTTTAAAAGTGATTAGTGGGTTTTTGGATGCACAATGGAGCATCTTCCAGGGAGTTTGTCCAGAAAGTGGGTGTTACTGTTCAACACTTTCCGAAAATAAGACTGGTCATCTTTCAAAATCTAGGTCACTCTATGTATTGCATGTCACTCATGAAGGAGAGAAGAGTGCCATTCTGTTGAGTTTTGGGTGAAGTTGGTCTCCCCCTTGAGATGTAAATTGGAAAGGCTTCTTTTTTTTAAGTTTCTTGTGGGTATCTCAAATTGCCAGAGGATGATTAGCATTAAATTTTATCTAAAATCAGATCTCCCTGCTTTTAATTTTTCCAAACACGTGCTTTCCCTCAGATGTCTCTCAGTAACTTATACTAACTCTTCAAATATTGCCTTATTTCCAGCTTGTGCCAGAGTGACATAATATTCACTCGTGTAGTCACTTTGATCAGAAAAAATATTTTTAAAGGGGATGATTTTCATTTTACATAAAGGGAAGGTGAAGTACAGAAGGGCCTCAGAGACTTTAAAATGCCAGTGGGAACTAAAATCCAGATCACTTGATGGCTACTCTCCTGCTCTTACTGTGGTGGCTTATGGCCTTCCTGTTTGTATTCTGACAGATCAAAAATCAACTCAGCCTTAAAACAGAGTTGTAAATCTTTGATTCTCAACCAAAAGTCTTTACATTGCTAGCAAAAGAAAGCTCCAGCCTGATTATCAACTGGCAGGTGACACAAAAGCTACTGACAGAGTGACTTAAAATGCTTGCAATAGAAGGGCATCTCTAGAAAGCTTGACTTCTAATGCTGCTGCAGGCAATAGGATTGCTGTTAAATATCTCTGACCTCATCCCCTTTTACGTAAGTAAATGCCCTGTGGCATTACCACTGAGGTTTCTTGCATTCTTATACCATTTCAAATTAATCTGCATGGCACTGAAGCAAACAATCCTAGACACCAGGGCTGGAAGGGACTTTGGAAGATCGAGTCCAACCCCCTGCCACAGGGGCAGGAAGTCAGCAGGGATCAAAGTAGGTGCTTGAACCACCTCCAGGGGCAGTCTATTCCAAACCTTGGGGGCTCGGACAGTAAGGAAATTCTTCCTTATGTCCAGCCTGAAACGGTCATGGAGGAGTTTGTGTCTGTTCAATCTTGTCATCCCTTGGGGCGCTCTGGTGAACAGACGTTCCCCCAGATCCTGGTGGTCACCCCTGATAAACTTATAGGTGGCCATCAGATCACCCCTGAGCCTGTGCTTTTCCAGGCTAAAGAGCCCCATGGCTCTCAGCCTTTCGTTGTAAGGTCTGTTTTCCTGACCTCTGATCATGTGCGTGGCTCTTCTCTGCACCCTCTCAAGCTTCTCCACATCCTTTTTGAATTGTGGAGCCCAAAACTGGACACAGTACTCCAGCTGTGGCCTCACCAAGGTCGAGTACAGCTGGAGGATGACATCCTGGGATTTGCTTGAGAAGTATCTATGTACGGATGCAAGCCAGAATTTTGCTCACTTTACTAGCCGCAGCATCACACTGAAGGCTCATGTTCATCTTGTGGTCAGTCATGACCCCCAAGTCCTTTTCGTCCGTAGGGCTAGCCAGCATAGCACTGCCGAGCCTAAAAGCATGCTGTTTTCTTCCTGAGGTGAAGACCCTTGCATTTTTCGGTATTAAACACTGTCAGGTTCTCATCCATCCATTTCCTGAGCCTGTCCAGGTCAGCCTGGATCACCCTCCTGTCCTCAGGTGTGGATGCTTTACCCCAGAGTTTGGTGTCATCAGCGAACTTGGCCAGTCTGCTTCTGACACCAATGTCCACATCATTAATGAAGATGTTGAACAATATGGGTCCAAGTACAGAGCCTTGAGGGACCCCACTGGTCACAGTGTACCACAACAATTGATTTCCATCAACCACCACCCTCTGGGTCCTACCCCAGAGCCAATTCCCCAGCCAACGGATCATGGTGAGGTCGAGGCCTCAGTTAGCCAGTTTTGCTAAGATGTGATCATGGGATACCAGATCAAAGGTTTTTTTAAAGTCAAGATATATGACATCAATCTCCTCTCCCTTGTCCAGGTGATAGGTCACCTGGTCATAAAAGGAAATAAGATTGGTGAAGCAAGACCTACCCACAATAAACCCGTGCTGGCTATCCATCAGGATGTGCCATCGGCCAGTCTGTTAAGAATGGTCTCTTTGATAATCTTTTCCAAGACCTTCCCCGGCATAGAAGTCAGGCTGATGGGCCTGTAGTTTGCCGGATCCACTTTCCTCCCTTTCTTGAAGATGGGTACCATGTTGGCCTTCTTCCAATCTTTGGGCATTTCACCAGAACGCCAGGAGTTCTCAAAGATCCATGCCAGAGGCTGGGCTATGATGCTCGCCAGCTCCTTGAGTACCTTGGGGTGTAGATTGTCAGGGCCGGCTGACTTGAAGGTATCCAGCCTCTCGAGGTGTTCCTTCACGATGTCAGCACTGATGGAGGGTAAGGAATCTCCTTCATCCGGGCCTCCCTGTCCCAAAATGGGCGGGGTGTCCCATGGGACTGATGAAAAACCGATGCAAAGTACCCATTTAGCAATTTGGCTTTTTCCTGGGTGTCGGTTGTCAGTTGTCCCATCCTAGAAGCATTCAGAACATGCCACAACTGCTGTATTTTGCACTGTCATTTATCACGTCTAACACTTTTAAAATAGGATCTAACTAAGATCAGGATTTAGGTGTTATAGTGACCCACAGTTAGATGAGTACAGTAAACAAAAGAGATTGCCAGGGTATCCAGCTCTATAATATTAAATTAATTCTTAAATTGTACAATAAGATTTGAATGTCAGCAATGTAATCAAAGTGGAGGCTGAAATACTGACCCCAATGAAATCAAAACTCCCCACCCACTGAAAGACAAAAGGCTTAGCATAACTACAGTTGCCCTAAAAAATAAATATCCTAAAAATGTTTTTATTAACATTTCATCACATTTGCAGAAGTTGAAAAATATTGACCAGCTCTAACAGATGTCCTACAGTAAGAATATCACAGCTTTTAAATCAAACAGTCTTTTTTAAAAATAGATTAAGGTCTCTTTTTAATTAGGAAATGGAGTTGAAAAATTGGTTAACCTTGACTATGGACAAAGTGATGATTTTGAAATACGTCTCTCAACTGAAAAAGAAAACCAGAGTTCATATATATTTTTGTAATGTGTTGGTTTTTTGTTTGAAATACGTTAGTATGAATTTCTCAGGTTCTGGGATTTAAAATAAAAACAACCCAAATTTATTTTTAGACTCAGGCTGCTGAAGTTTATCTACTTTCAAGCTGATTTCATGTGAAAGTTTGTAATTTCTTCGGGTAACTAAAAAAAATTGCAATTCATTTCTCTCTCAAGGGAATTGACAAGCATCATTCATTGGATCATTAATGCCTGCTCCATTTTTGTTCAGGGTTTACATTAGTTTTTAATTGTTATATATAATACAGTGTTGAAGAAGGCCACTGGCTCAGGCAAAACCTTTATCTTGTCTATAAAGGACTTTAATATTAGCAACTGTCTGACAGCCAGTATTGAAAGTTTAAGCCAGTGGCTTTTTGATTAACCTCTAGCAGTATAACAGCAACAGGAAGCAGCATAAGTAAAATGGCAGCAATCCATGGGGTAAAATAAAAATTTTTAATTCAGATTCCTAGGTTTAATCTTGAAAATGCATATTTGTTATAAGTTTTAATAACACAAATACCTTGACCCTGGGGGGTGATCATCCTCAACCAGGAGGGATTGCTGCCAATGCTGATTTTATGTATTGCAGGCCTATCTTCTTGGTTATGCAGATATTTTTATTCCACTGATTGCAGTGCAACAATTGCATATACAAGATTCAGGGGATGTGTATAAGAACCTGGCATGCTGTTGATCTTTCTCAGGATGCTGTAGGAAGGAAAGGCTCTGTGTATAGTGGGCCAATGGATCAGCAGAAAGTGGTGTGGCAGCCTGCCAGCTCTAACTCAGATGTCATGGAAGGCAAATTCAGGGAAGGAGATACTAGACCCTTACTGACATGGACCCTGCAACTGGGAAGAGAAAGGCAGCAGTGAGTTTTAGCCCTATCAGGCAACTGGAATAGTAATAGTGGAAGCGTTGCTTTACAGCCCTCTTACCTGCTCTTGCCCAGGGTATAAGTTCACTCTTCCCCATCATTTGTGGAGTTCAAGACACAGTCTATAATTTGGGTTTTGCACAGTGTGAGTCAGGGGAATTTTATCCTTGATTTCCAGAGTCAAAAGTAAACCACTCTTTCTTGCTTGCTTTTGGGAAAATTTGATGACCCACTGAAAAGAACCACTGTCTTTAAAGTACAAATGAGCCACTCTCCCAACTGATGTTCATAAGTTATACTCACTAATGTTTTTCAAGTACAAGCACATGTGTGTATCTTATTCATTGTCCTACAGAAGTTCTAGCACTTTTCCTCCATACATAAAACATTATTCTCTGCACCATGTTCATAAGGTAAGCACCCCCATTCTCATCATCATTTGCCTTCAGCGCTCAGTTGCTATGCATAATCTTTGGTCAATTTCCTTTTTGTGATGCTTAGGATAGAACCAAATTATTCTGTGAGAACATTTTAAACAATCCCTTAAAGACTTATTTTTCTTCGTTGTGTTTCCAGTCTTGGCTTATTACTATAATATTTCATGCTTCATGCTTCTGAAAAAAAATCAATATTCAAAAACAAAGTAATCCAGAGCTTTCCTTCATTTCAGCCTTTTATATCCTAGGGCTGTCCCAAGTCAATGACCCAGTTTTTTTATTGCATCACATTTCACTGTTGCTGACTGCTACCAGTTTGGTTAATCCTTTTCCTGCCTCCTTATCAATTTTTGTGTAATTCAGATTTTTTTTATTCTGTCCCTTCTACTTTCACAAATTTTAGTTTTTCCCCTCTAGGAAACTTGCTGATGCCCTTCATGTTCACACAATATGATAGCTGATCAGAAACACACAGGCAGGTAGTTGATATATGGAGTCTGGTTTAGGCAGTTAGCATTTTCTTCAGAGGTGGCAAAAAATTAATACTGTCCAAAACTGACACATGAGAAAGATAAGCAGTGCTGATAAAGTTGTAAAACGGGAAGGAGACCCGTGGGTATTTGAATTGGATATGCTGAGTGATACTTTATGTTCCTAGGCTTCCCCACACACAACACAGATTAGCCAACTTAAATTGCCTTGTGTAGGCTGATGACAATGGAACACAGTGAGGGTACATCTACACAAGATTCTTTATCATGCAGCAAATGTATTTGCTGCACAGTAAAGCATCACCATCTACATATGTGTGGCCATTAGGGCACAGTAGACTAATTTACTGCACAGCCAGATAGTTCCATCAGATACAAATAGTATCTGGCTGTGCAGTAACTTATGCACTTAAACACATGTAGATGGTCACGTCGGGATTAGTTTACTCAGCTCAAATTAAGCCAGATTAATTGAATGTGTAGATGCACCCTGACTGGACAAAAATACAAATGATCTGTGTGAAGGGGAAGAAAGAGGAAAAGGCCTGTAGTGGCAGTTTATTGGCCTGAAATCTGGAAACTGTTCACTTTGGGGTATGTAATACAGCAGTATTACAGCCAACGCTCCATATATTCCACAATTTGATAGGCATGGAATTTGTTGGGAAAATGTATCCAGTGTCAGAGAAGTTTGTTCTCGGATGGTAATTCTCATTTGGGGTGCTGCAGCGCCTTGAGATTATTTTAAGACTGCTGTGAGGTGCCATGCAATATTAGCACAGGTAGCTGTGCAAACACCTACACAATTCATAAAATAAACCCAGAGATTTCAAATAGGAATCAAGAGTGTCAAAAAATCCTGATCTGACCTGTTAAAACAATTGTTTCCAGTCTTTTTTTTTTGTTGTTTATGTACTATAATAAATTAGTTTTTGAAATGAGGTGCCATTAAATTCAGAAAAGTTATGGAGGGGTGCCATGAGTCTGAATGTTGAGAACAATTGCTTTAGGGTATCATTGTGCAATTAAAAGAATTGGTATGCTTTAACAATTTATCTCAAGCTGCAGGAAAATCTGTCTGCATGCAGTAAGTGAACAAAAGCTCTACCAAAACTTTATCCAAGCCTTCTTCTGAGGTGCCATCTGAATTTGGGACATTTAAATAGTTCTTCATTTTTCTTAACATCTGAATTTTCTAGTTCCAGCAGGAAGCAGACATTTCAGGACTTTTCAGGCACCTCCAATGTAACAGGGTACTTCATTACATCCAACCTGGATAGGTTGTCATGGGAGACTTCAAATGCGCAGACGAGTGCTTGTGGGAAGAGCACCTGGCTAAATCTGAGCAGTTGCAAAGCTTCCTCTTGTGCATGGATGACCTCTATCTGACTCAAGAATTCTACGGGCCAAAGAGAGGTAAAGTGCTGCTCGACCTGGTACTGGCAACCAGGGATGACCTAATCGGCAACCTAATGATCAATGGGAAGCTGGGCGACAGCGACCAAAAGCTGATCACTTTCACCATCTGCCGTAAAGCTGGCAAGTCAGTCAGCTATACAGAAGTCCTTGACTTTAGGAAAGCTGATGTTGACAAGCTCAGGGGGCTTGTCGGTGAGGACCTAAGGGACCACAACCCTAAGGGGAGGGGAGTTCAGGAAGAATGGTTTCTCCTCAAGGAAGTGATCCTTGATGCATAAGCTCAGGCTATTCTGTCTCGGAGGAAAGGCAGGAAGAGGGCACAGCAGCCCCCAGCTCTCCAGGGAACTAGCAGACCTCCTGCAGCTAAAAAGAAAGACCTACAAAGGATGGAGATGGGATCCACCTCCAAGGAGGATTATTCTGCACTGGTCTGGTCCTGAAGAGAGTGAACCAGAAAAGCCAAGGCTGCGACAGAACTCGAGCTAGCTACAAGTATCAAGGACAATAAAAAGTCCTTTTTCAGATAAGTGGGGAGCTGGAGGAAAAGCAAGGACAACATTGGACCCCAGCTAAATGAGATGGGACAACTGACAACCAACACCCAAGAAAAAGCAAACCTATTAAATGGGTATTTTGCATTGGTCTTTCATCAGTCCCATGGGACACCCGTGCCCATTACGGGACAGGGAGGCCTGGGTAAGGGAGATTCCCTGCCTTCCATCAATGCTGACCTTGTGAAGGAACACCTCGACAGGCTGGATACCTTCAAGTCAGCCGGCCCTGACAATCTACACCCTAGGGCACTCAGAGAGCTGGCTAGCATCATAGCCCAGCTCCTGGCACGGTTCTTCGAGAACTTCTGGCGATCTGGTAAAGTGCCCAAAGATTGGAAGATGGCCATTGTGGTGCCTATCTTCAAGAAAGGGAGGAAAGTAGATCCGGCGAACTACAGGCCCATCAGCCTGACCTCTATCCTGGGCAAGCTCTTGGAAAAGATTATCAAGAAGGCCATCCTTAACAGACCAGCTGACGGCAATATCCTGAGGGATAGCCAGCACAGGTTTGTTGCGGGTAGATCTTGCTTGACCAGTCTCATTTCCTTGTATGCCCAAGTGACCTGTCACCTGGACAAGGGAGAGGAGTTTGATGTCATATATCTTGACTTCAAAAAAAGCTTTCGATCTGGTATCCCATGATCAACTCTTGGCGAAATTGGCTAACTGTAGCCTCAGGTCCACCACGATCCACTGGCTGGGGAATTGGCTCTGTGGTCAGACCCAGAAGGTGGTAATTGAGGGAAGTCGATCATCATGGTGCCCTGTGACTAGTGGGGTCCCCCAAGGCTCTGTCCTTGGACCCATGTTGTTCAACATCTTCATTAATGATGTGGACATTGGTGTCAGAAGTGGACTGGCCAAGTTCATTGATGACACCAAACTTTGGGGTAAAGCAAAGTTGTCCACACCTGAAGACAGGAGTGTGATCCAGGCTGACCTGGACAGGCTCAGCAAATGGGCGGATGAGAACCTGATGGAGTTTAACACCGAAAAATGCAAAGTTCTCCACTTTGGAAAAAAATACCTGCAGAATGCTTATAGGCTCAGCAGTGCTACGCTGGCTAGCCCTACGGACGAAAAGGACTTGGGGGTCATGACTGACCACAAGCTGAACATGAGCCTTCAATGTGATGCTGCAGCTAGTAAAGCGAGCAAAATGCTGGCTTGTATCCATAGATGCTTTTAAAATAAATCCTAAAATGCCATTCTCCCCTTGTACTCGGCCTTGGTGAGGCCGCAGATGGAGTATTGCGTCCGGTTTTGGGCTCCACAATTCAAAAAGGATATGGAGAAGCTCGAGAGAGTCCAGAGAAGAGCCACGCACATAATCAGAGGTCAGGAAAGCAGACCTTACGATGATAGGCTGAGAGCTATGGGGCTCTTTAGCCTGGAAAACTGCAGGCTCAGGGGTGATTTGATGGCCACCTATAAGTTTATCAGGGGTGTTCACGCCGATCTGGGGGAATGATTGTTTGCCAGAGTGCCCCAAGGGATGACAAGGTCTAACGGTTATAAACCCCAGCAAGACCGTTTCAGGCTGGACATAAGGAAGAATTTCTTTACTGTCTGAGCCCCCAAGGTATGGAATAGCCTGCCATCGGAGGTAGTTCGAGGACCCACACTGAACACCTTCAAGAGAAATTTGGATGCTTATCTTGCTGGGATACTGTGACCCCAGCCGACTTCCGGTCCCTGGGGCAGGGGGCTGGACTCGATGATCTTCCAGGGTCCCTTCCAGCCCTAATGTCTATGAAATCTATTGAAACCCTTTTGCAGTTTGAAGATTCCAACCTCAGGGGCTATGTCCACATGAGAGAATGTATTTGAGTTATTTCCCTTAAACAGTCTGTCATGGAAACAAGGGTCCATACTAATGTTGCATGTTAGGGAGTATTGTTACAATGCCCTATGTGCATGCTTGTGTTCTGTCTACTCCGGTGGTTTTCAAACTGTGGCGAAATGCCGGGCTAGCGGCTCCGGCACCGCTTAGGGGAGCCGCGGGCTTTGCGGAGTTGTGCGAGCGCGCGGCTTGTGGGGCGGGATTGAGGTAGCTCTTAGCCGCCCTCGAGGTTCGCCGAGTTGGCACAAGTAGACGACTTAGAGTAAGTAGTTAGTGTCTCTTAATCTATAGGGTGTCCGTTGGTTCACGAGGTTCCAGAGCCAGCCCTTGCGTTCCAACAGTGGAGCTAGTCCAAAGCTAGGTGCGGCTGCCGGCTCCTTAAGTCCCAGAACTGGTCAACGGCTCATAATTGGGAAACACAAAGCAATACTGTAACACAGTGAATCGTTGTCAGTTGTCGGATTTCTGAGGCCTTTATCTTCGCTGGGATACGCCCAGGCGGGGAGGCTGAGAACCGGTCTGCGGGGTGATCAGGCCCACAGAGTTTTCCAGTTGTCGTCTCTGCTGCTTCCTGCTTTTTTGCCTCTTTTATAAATGTTTGTTGGACTGCCTCTATGACACTAACTATAGTATACAGATAGGATAATTTTCTTTTACATAATTATTGCTAGGCAGATTTTCTACATAAGTTTCATTTCTGTAGAAATGACACTTTTAGATAAGAAATGAAATTTACAGAATGCGCATGTGTAGCTTAATGCCAGTGGAGAAAAGTACAAAGCGTTCATTTTGATTAACAGTCCACTTCAAGGTTCCATAAATGTGAGAGTGCCGCGCGGCAGTTATACAGAAAAGAGAAAATAATATAAAGTCTTTGCTAAAAACTATAAGACAGTTACACAAACTTCCTAAAATCACAGCACCTTTTCATGTCACTTCTGCCACAGGACTCCTACCCCTATCCTAAAGACAGATGCAGAGCCAGGTGACTCAGCCTGGCAGTGGCAGCATACTGCTTCCTAGTCCACTCAATCATTACCCTCAGGAACCGGTGATGACTAGTTTGAAAACTACTGGTCTACTCCATTGTAGCCCTAGAGCTGCTGGGACACATCCTGTGATTCATGGTGCTTGAGTAACTATGGTGCTCTGTGAATGCTTTTATAGCACATTGTGGGCTAACTTATGTGCATCTTTTGGAGGTTCTGTGCAACAAATGAATGAGCCTGGAAAGTCATTAAAGTAAACTAGTTCTTACTTGGCTAGCTCCTGATTTGTGTCTGTGGGTTTTTGTCCAATCAGTGCCAAGACATGACTCCAATTTGGCAAGAAATTTGGTTCTTTCAATTCATCTTGGCAAGAAGAAGAACCAACTAGTGACAATGGCTGGTTGGCAGGAGAAAGCTGCTATGTGCTGTTGATAACTATTTATGTAGGAAGCTTTAATAGATTTACAAATCACTACAATACCAATATGATAAACATGAATGGCTCGTACCTTCTGAGGCTGGGGAGGGCACAGCGACTGGCGGTGGCAGCAGTGGCGGCGGTGGGGGCACTGTGACAGCGAGCAGGGAGTGCCCATAGGCGGCCGCAGTGATGTTGGTGGTGGGGGCAGGCTGAGCAGGGACTGCTTGCAGGCAACCGCGGTGGTGTTGGCAGTGGGGAAGGGGGGAGTAGCAAGCGGTGATTGCTTGCAGATGCTAGCAGCAGCGTCGGCAGTGCTAGCAGCAGGGGAGGGGACAATGACGTGCCACTTGTGTCCCCCCATGTGTCGCCTATAATGAAAAACTTCATGATGATCATCAGAAAAGTGAGCTTTATTATTTGCTTTTTTAGGAAAATGCTATACAATAAACATTTTTTAAAAATCAAACCTCTTTTTTTGACACGGTGTTACCGTATTAGAATTAACCTCCTCGGCTAGGGACAGACATTCATAAAGCCTGAGCCTGAATATATTCAATCTTTGCAAGTTAGTCTAACCTGGCTAAGCTAAAACAGTTTTGTAACCAGACAGACATCCCAGAAATGCAGGCAAATGCCTCCAGGGGCTCAGGCTAGAAGCCAGGGATGCTAGAGCAGCCCACCCTGCTTGCCACAGCACTGAGCAGAAGGAGGGTGTGTTTAGGCCTCAGTAGGATGTGCTGATTATCCTAGCCGGGAATTGATAACAGTGTTCATCACCCATAACTCAGTGTTTATCATCCCATTAAGAAAACAACAGAGGGACATTACCAGCTACCTGTTGATTCTACCTGATAATTCAGCATGGACCATAGCCAGCATGTGGTCTGCTAGCTAATATAAAGACACCTCTCTACAAGGCAGAGGGGAAGGGGGAATTCCTGCTTAGCAGAGAGTGGTGACGGGGAGGGGATGAGCAGCCTGCAGTCTGTGGAGCTGTAGCCAAGGAGCGGGGGGGAGGGGGCAGACCTGATATGGAGCAGAGAGTCTCACCCAGCCCAGAGAGCATGCCAGGATACTGGGGGATTCTGATTTATCTTAAACCAGGAAGGGGTCTGGGACACAAATTGCATAGACTGGTTTGAGTCAAATCAGTTAAGTTTGACACTACATTGAACCAGGTTTATCTCAAACTGGTTTCAGCCATTTTCAAACTGGTTTATGTGCACTGAACATCTGTTCTGTTACAGGTTTAAACCAGTTTCTGATCACTTAAATGGATTTATGTGTAATGTCTGTCCCTAGCCCTTATGCCCAGCAGGATGTGGTGTTTCTGTGGATTTTTTAATTTTTAACTGAATTGAAAAAAATCTGATCAGTGCTCCTCAAGCCTTGGAAGCGCATTAGGGTCAAGGGCTTCAGTGTGTTCCCAAGGCTAGGTATGGCAGTCATTTGATTGGGGGGCCCACTGGATCACTTGATTCTGATGTGCTCCTGGAGCTAGGAGCCCTGATCAGCTGACTGCTTGCTACTCGTTGGTGTAGGGGGAGCTTGGGATCATGATCCTGAGCTTCCCCTGCACTAGCAATATGAAGTGATTTGGTATCTGATCCCACAATCACACCTCCTTCCATGCACATGTAGCATGGCAGGAATCATGATTGTTGGGGTCATGGATCCCATTCCTTCATACCTTTATTTCATAGATTTCATAGACATTACGGCTGGAAGGGACCTTGGGAGATCATCGAGTCCAGCCCCCTGCCCAAAGGGCAGGAAGTCAGCTGGGGTCATAGGATCCCAGCAAGATAAGCATCCAATTTACTCTGGAAGGTGTTCAATGTAGGTGCTTGAACCACCTCCAATGGCAGACTGTTCCAGACCTTGGGGGCTCGGACAGTAAAGAAATTCTTCCTTATGTCCAGCCTGAAACGGTCTTGCAGGAGTTTGTGACTGTTCGACCTCGTCATCCCATGGGACGCTCTGGTGAACAGACGTTCCTCCAGATCCTGGTGGTCACCCCTGATAAACCTGTAGGTGGCCATCAGATCACCCCTGAGTCTGCGCTTTTCCAGGCTAAAGAGTCCCATGTCTCTCAGCCTTTCATCGTAAGATTTGTTTTCCTGACCTCTGATCATGCGCGTGGCTCTCCTCTGGACTCTCTCAAGCTTCTCCACATCCTTTTTGAATTGTGGAGCCCAAAACTGGACGCAGTACTCCAGCTGTGGCCTCACCAAGGCCGAGTACAAGGGGAGAATGACGTCCCGGGATTTGCTCGAGAAGCATCTATGGATGCACGCCAGCATTTTGGTCGCTTTACTAGCCGCAGCATCGCATTGCAGGCTCATGTTCATCTTGTGGTCAATGATGACCCCCAAGTCTTTTTCTTCTGTAGTGCTAACCAACGTAGCACTGCCGAGACTATACGGGTGCTGCAGGTTTTTCCTCCCAAGGTATAGAACCTTGCATTTTTCGGTGTTAAACACCATGAGGTTCTCGTCTGCCCATTTGCTGAGCATGTCCAGGTCAGCCTGGATCACCCGCCTATCTTCTGGCGTGGATGCTTTGCCCCAAAGTTTGGTGTCATCGGCGAACTTGGCCAGTCCACTCCTGACTCCAATGTCCACATCGTTAATGAAGATGTTGAACAGTATGGGTCCCAGGACAGAGCCTTGAGGGACCCCACTGGTCACAGGGCACCACGATGAGTGACTGCCATCAATCACAAGCCTCTGGGTCCGACCACGAAGCCAATTTCCCAGCCAGCGGATCGTGGTGGAGCCAAAGCCACAACTGGGCAGTTTGGCCAAGAGGTGATCATGGGATACCAGATCAAAAGCTTTTTTGAAGTCAAGATATATGACATCAACCTCTTCTCCCCTGTCCAGGTGATAGGTCACCTGGTCATAGAAGGAAATGAGATTGGTCAAACAAGACCTACCCGCAACAAACCCGTGCTGGCTGTCCCTTAGAATGTTAGCCTGGGCCAGTCCCTCAAGGATGGCCTCCTTAATAAACTTTTCTAAGATCTTCCCCAGGATAGAAGTCAGGCTAATGGGCCTGTAGTTAGCCGGATCCACTCTCCTCCCTTTCTTGAAGATCGGCACCACATTGGCCTTCTTCCAGTCTTCGGGCACTACACCAGAGCGCCAGGAGTTTTCAAAGATCGGTGCCAGGGGCTGGGCTCTGACGCTCGCCAGCTCCTTGAGTACCCTGGGGTGCAGGTTGTCAGGGCCAGCTGACTTGAAGGTATCCAGCTTCTCAAGGTGTTCCTTCACGAGGTCAGCATTGATGGAGGGTAGGGGATCCCCCTCACCCAGATTTCCCTGTCCCATAGCAGGCATGGGCATCATTTGCCAATTTGGAGGCAGTTCGAGCTTCTCAATATTGGCCAATCAAGTTCTGCACCTGCAGGGAGATGTTTGGTAGCTCTATATTCATCCTAACTCCCTCCTAGGTTATTTCTAGTTGTGACTGCCACATTTTTATTTGTGTGGCTGTCAGTGTTTCATTCAATGCCTGCACTGTAGAGAGGAAACTTTTCTGTGGTTTTAGTCTCATGAAATGGGGCCATATAATGGATGCCTCATCTTTAGTGTCTTGGGTGTGTTCTATTTTGCTTGCTAATGCTTTCCTGATGTCTGATGGGGCAATTCCAGTGAGTAAATGGAGACTATTGACACTAATTGGTTTAAAGACATCTAGTAATGCACTTGCTACTCTTGTCTACCGCAGTGTCTAAGTTCTTTGCATGTGCCAGTTTTTCACAAACTGGACATGCATATTCAGCTGTTGAATAACAGTGCAAGTGCAGTAGTTTATAACATTGTTGGATGCACCCCCTCCCCCGCATTTGAAGTCGATGAGTTTCTTTAATATGTTGTTCTTATGAAAGTACAGTTGAATATCACTCCCAAGCAGATAGAATTTGAGCAGTAGGTGAGATCTATTCCATTCTAGGTTGGGTTGAATTGCTTACTAGTGTCTCGGTTCCAAAGGTGGAGAAGACTGTTTTATTTGACCTGGCACATAGTTGATTTTTGATGTAATAGTTTGGCAGCCTGTTAAGTGCTCTTGCCAATGTGGCCTCAACCTTGTTGAAGTTCTTACTGATGTAACTGAGGACCAGTTTCAAATGGGACAGAACTTTCTGTTAAATATTCCACTCAGTTCTAGCAAAAAATGTATTTCTGTAAGTGACAACAAAATGACTGCAGATACTCTAATATTCTTCTATTTTTAATTAATTTACTTTTATTCCTAGTTTATGTGAAGTGAGAGCATGGTCTCCATTTAGTCAGCTAGTATTTTTACTAAAATCTTTGATTCAAAAGCAATGTAGGTCTGTAAGAGCTGTATAAAGATCTTTTCCAAACTTACAGAGAGTAACAGTAGGTTCTTTCATAGATTGTGGCAGTTTCTCCCTTAACAAATAGCATTAAAAATACCCCTCAAGGAAATGCCTCTTTAAATACCTTGTAAATTTAAGTTGAAAGATGATTAAATCCTCAAATTCTATAATTTCATGCTTCCTGTAGCCTCTAAGATATCTTGTTGTTTCTTTCTCTAAAGTTTCTTTCTCAAATAGGCAAGCCTGCTAATTCCAGATTTTTTTAATTGAATTCCAAAACTTTGGAGTGTCTGAAGTGTGGAGGTATGTTTAATAAACAACAAATATAGCACCATAACGGTATGCAACTGTTCCACCCATTAAAAAAATCAGGGAAGAATGTGTTGTTTTTGAATCCCTTGAATATTTAAAACAATAGCTTATTTTTATTTCCTTTTTCATAAAATATTTGCTTTGTATACCTAAGGGCTTTTTCACTGGCATCTGTCATCAGCATATACAGTTTTGCTCTAATATTAGTTATACTTTTTTAATCTAAATTTTAATGAGTCTCTAAGCTTTCGCCCTTTTCTTTGTTTTTAATTTTCCTTGAAGGCTCTATTCTACCCTCCCCCCCAAAGGCAGCTCTCCTTATCAACTGACCCCTGTGTTCCGGGAAGGATTGCAGAAGACCTCTTATCTTTGTAATTTATTTGAAGTATTGAACAAAGTTCTTTTTAATTGCTGCAATCTGAACTTTGTCCTGGAAAACAAGTGATTCTTTTTCCCAAAAAAGTGATCTTTAGGTCTCTTCCCAGCTATCAAATATTACTTCTATGGGGTCATGATCTGAACATGTAATAGTGCCAGTTTCTTTAGTGTTTTTTATATTATTATGAATGTAGAGGTTTAGTATTAATCTATTTTAGCAGATAAATGATAAGGGTGTAAATGATCTTTTACTCCCCTTGGGCACAGTTCTCTGCAGCAATCTGAAAGACTGAATTGTTGGTATAGAAAAGTTAATACTGCACCTGGTTTCTTGTCTATTGTCTGCTTTACCAGATCTGTCCTTATCTACTTTGGTTATCAGATTTGTCTTGGAAAAAAAAATTAAGTTACACACCAATTCTTTACTAGATATAATTACTTCTTCCTCAAAGTGTTGCAATATTTTAAAGATTTTCTTCAAAAAAAAAATGTTTTTGATTGGGAACCTACACTGAATCCAGTATTAATTATGCAGCAACTGAGAACCTTTTAAGATTTGTTCTTCCCTATCATTAGATTGATCTTTAACCTAAAAAGATAGATGCTTAATCAATATGCTTATACCTCTTGTTCTTTCCTTCAGGAGCAGCAAAACATATGTCTGTCAAATTACCTACATTCTCTGCCTTTAGCACTTCAGCCCTAGAAATAGCCCTCAGACCCTTTCTCCAATATCCCCCATCTCTTGGGCCAAGCAAGCAACCCACTCCCCGATTCTTTTTTTTTTATATATATAACAGAGCTATCAGAATTATGCCAACTTCATTTACACCACACTTCCTCACTTCCTCCTATTTTCTTCTCAATATTAATGTGGTACTGTTTAACAGTTTGTCTTTGATGACTCCTAAGACCTTTTTTTTTACTATTCCTCTTATCTACGAGTCTTCTTCAGCTTTACTTCTGTCATTGCCAATGTTCAACAAATTTCCTTCCATTACCCAGCCAGCCAAGATTTTTTCAGTAGTTTATGAAAAGCTACTTTTCATAAACTACTACTTTCTGTAGTATCTCCTTGTATTTCTGAGATCCAGCTTTCGAGTCAAAGTGACTAGACTGAATTTTCCTCTAGGTTAAGGTCATATTGTACATTATCATCAGGGATCCTGGTTTTCTCTGATAAAAAACCCCCCAATTTTCAGATTCAAAAAAGTAACCCAAAACCCACATTTTTCCATGATCAAAATGAAGCACCACTATCTATACATATATATCTGTATATCAAAATGAAACACCACTATATATATGAAATACAGCAGTAGTATTACAGCCAAAGCTCCATATATTCCACAATATGTAATTTGTTGGGAAATTATATCCAGTGTCAGTATCTCTCTCTCTTTACATATATAGTGGTGTTTCATTTTGATGATGGAAAAATGTGGATTTTGGGTTGACTTTTTTAATCTGAAAATTGGGGATTTTTTTTTTTAATCAGAGAAAACCAGGATCCCTGATTACCAGTACCGAAAAATCTAAATGGATATCCCTGTCACTGGGGGCTGCTGTGATTTCCTCAACCTGTCTTCTTTTTTTTTAAATTAGGGCAGAAAGGTCTTGGGAAAAAAATTGAATATAAGCTCTGGATGCCCTCTGGCTTTTTTTGTAATTAAATCTTTCTGCTGATAATGATTTTACCATGAGACCTGTTACTTCTGAGGCCCAAATGGAAAGAATGGCACCCTAGTATTCTTAGCTTCTTACCTTTCAGGAATGTCCCAATTCGAGAATGCTGTAATTAAAGATTTTACATGCAGACTAGGCTTCCACCTTCAGAATTTCCAGGCAACCTCTTAGTTCTGATAATGTTTGTCCCTAGTTCAGTTTTTCTAGTATAGCATTATGCTTCAGTAGGGCCATGAGGCACGGTAGCTTTTGTTTCACTTCTTTTCCCTGAGGCCAGTTTCTGGCTAAGTAATTTAGTCTTCCAAGCCAGCGACTCCCTTCTTTACCGCTAAAATCTTGGATTTAAGAACGTCTCATGGGCTTAAACTCAAGAGATCAGATCTTTGGTGTCCATGTTGGTATCCAGTTAATTTCTTCTGCCCTTTGTTCCTGTCTGGCATGTTTTCAGTTGGAGTTGGAGGCCTTCCTAACCTAACCTGAAATCTAAAATACTCTTAGCAGAGTCAGCCTATGGACAAACTGTGCAGGTGTAAAATTGAAGGGCAGCATTTCTAGAGTATTGGTGGCTAGCTTTGTGAATGCAGGGCAAGAGATAGAAAGATTAATTTTACTCAGGGCAGTGAAATAGCTGGGTCTGGTCTTCTTTCCTGTTGAGCATTTTTAACTGTATTTTTTCCTTTTGAAACTTTCTGCTTTGTTTCTAGGAACGTTGAGTAAGTTTAGTGAAGAGGGGTTGTTGAAAACATACTCCTTTTCTGTCCTTTCTGGGTTTGTGCCAGATGTATAGGCCCAGTGGAGGGTTATTAATAAGGAGAGCATGCAAGCTATATGCAGAGCTGTAGGAATGAAATAACTGATGCAGTTTTCAATGGCTGTCTCCCCTTTGTGCTGCCCCCTGCTCCCTGTGGTGGTCCTACACTCCCAAGCACTCTGGATTATACCACCATGCAGACATAAATAAAAACACTTTTGTGAATTTATTGTAAACAAAACATTTCATTGCAAAATTGTCATGAAAATAGAAATCTTTTGTATACAAGTAAAAGAAATTTCATACTTGCTAAAGTATAAAATCTACACACTCCATAATGACATGCATGCAAATTGAAGTCCACTGTGTAACTGATCACAAAGAATGGAGTTCATCTCTCCTGGGTTAAATATTGTCTGCTGCATAAGAGCTACTTTTAATGTCTGGTGAGCAAGGCGGCTGAGGTTAATCCAAAGCAGCAAGGGACACTCATTCCCAGACTCTACCCTGGTAGCTTGTCAAGCCTTAAGCGCAGAACCCCAGCCAATGGTTGTTGGACGAGCTGCTTCCAAGTGTGATCCAGCCACCCAGGGAGCCTGTACTCTCTTCTTCTCCCAGGCTGGATAATCAGGTGCAGAATGTCTGTCCAGCTGGTCAAATTCATGAAGGTGAAAGCGAGTTGCCAATTGGTTCACCATTCTTTTCAAGGCAAGAAAAGCTGCAATGACCTGAAAGGTGAGGAAGAAGGCAAAGATGATGTGGACTGCACGCTCCAGTGGCTGGATCTTCAGACCCTCATTAAAGAGCAAGAAGAGAATTAGGGGAAACTGAAGGAGAAGACTCAAGAGCCAGAAACCAGCCAGCTCAGGGACCTACAACAGACAAACATAACAGGAAATGTTAATAATTATAAAAGCTGGTAGGTTTTATAATTCAAGCATTGTGTTATACTATTAAAAAGGATTTTTCTAAATCTTTTGCTATAAAGTTAATTTTTCATCTCCCTAAAGCCTACATATGCTGTGGGATCACTAAGAAATGGGGCTGTTTGAAAATATTCTATCTAAACTGTTTTTCCATAGAAAAATGGGTTTTAGATTCTACAAACCTTTTGGGAAAGTGCCTTTTTGTGGAAAAAGTTTGCTTGGCAAGAACCAGAATGTCTGAAACGCCACATTTTTGCTTTCAATATGGCATTACAGTACAGTGGTACATTGTAGTCTGATTGTTCTGTTGGCATTCTCTACTGTGTGGACTCCTCTCCCATAGTACACTTGTGGCCATGACTTTAATATACACGATACTAAAATATGTCATGTATCAGGTAGTGTGAGCCCAGCTTATGTAGAAAAATGGGAGCATAAGATAACTGGAACTGCAATTAATATGAAGCAGCGTGGCATCATTTTAGTGTCAGAAAATTTTTTGTTTTTCAGGTTTTTTTGTTGACAAATCACAAGTAGGGAGCAATCTCATTTCTGACCAGCTCTACTAAGAATAGAACACAGATATCCAAGACTGTAATGATGAACTGATGCTTCAGTACAGTGGCACAAGGATTCTTGTTGCAGGGAGTGTTTAGAACAAGATCATGGTCGTCTCATGTTTTCTTTTGACCAATACAACTGGCTCTGCAGGGAAGCCCTAGACTCGCTGATGCATCTATGGGTTTCAAAACAGTTCGGTAACAGAAGAAACCAAGTGACATTTGATTGCTGGTCTTTTCACTCTGTTGCTAGACTTCCAACCAAGTATGCCCTTTTTGTCCCTCAATGATGTGAAAGAAGTGGACA
Source organism: Crocodylus siamensis (assembly GCF_052110815.1). NCBI lineage: Eukaryota > Metazoa > Chordata > Crocodylia > Crocodylidae > Crocodylus > Crocodylus siamensis. The sequence continues at coordinate 181,393,806 of NC_143395.1, forward strand.
TAAACAGGAAGGTGAAGGAATTTGTGACCTCCTTCTGCCTATAAAATGGCTTCACCAGCAGTTAAGCCAGCTCAGTTGCTGGCCACCAGTAGCATAACTAAGGGTGGTGAACACAGATCTGATCTCTGAGAGGCACCAGCCCTCAATAACTGATTTTAGAGGGGATGCCCATGCAGTGGCAGCAACAGCCCATGTGTGGGGAACCCTGTGACAGCAGCAGCATTATTGCTTTGTGTGCAGGAAGGTGAGTCTTTGGAGTGCTGGGCGCCTCTTTTGCCTCCTGGGCAGGGAGACAAAAAATTTAGTTACACCTCTGCTGGATACTTTATTGAGGTGTGCTGGAACAGTGTGAGGCTGGTGTGAACAGCATTATTCTCAGCCATTTCATTTTATCAATGTAATTAAGGAAATGGTAAGATCTGGAACAGTCAGGGTGATCTTCCAGTATTCTGATGAGAGGTAAGAAAGGAATTAAAAGTATAAAGGAGTAAGCAACAACAAAAATAACCTAGTTACTGGAAAGAGAGAGACCTGTACCACAGTATAGTGCCAGTATGCTAGTTGGACTCGTGATCTAGCCAGTTCCAAAGGAATCATGCTCTGCTCTACAGAGTACCTCCATAATTCTGAATGCAAACCCATGCATCATGACTGCAATGTTAACGGCTTTTAGAAACTTGTATGCAGATGGGAAGAAGGGTTTATTCATGAGGAGTTTCATGTAGGAGAGGTTTTGAGAAGAGAGGGGAGGCAGACAGAAGGGTCCTCAGAAGAACGAATAAAACAAGGGGGTGGTTTAAGGAATTGAAAGGAAAACGCAGTTAACTTTTAATTCAACTGGAAGCATTTTTGCCTGGGTATTGAACCTACACTGAAAACTTACCTGTTACATTTCTTTTTAACAGTTAATGCAATCCTGAATTAACTGCTCTGGGAGATGATAGGGACCTACCTTCTCTTGCAGATTGCCTATATATCCCAGATACAGTCGGATGGCCTCAATTAGAGAGGCAAGGATGATTATTGTGACCAGGATGAACTTGTAGTAATCTGGCAAGACTGAGTACTAGAGAGAGGGAAAAAGAATAAGAACTTTGTGAGAACAGAACTATCCCTAGTTAACACGACTCCTACAGCAGCCAGTATATTGTGTATGAGACCTGTGCAACACTGGCAATGTTTCTGGCATCTGACAGGCAGTAGCCCCTGCTGTTCAGTCGGCTCTCTATCAAACTCGCCATTAACTCTGTCAAGACCTATTCCTCCTCATACCCCAATACTTATATACTCCTCCTTGACATCATTTAATCTATTAACTTTCCACATCTGGATTAGAATTATTGACTGGAAGAGTTATTTTTTAAGATGGGACACAGAAATAAGACTGACAAAAGAAAATTGCACCCTTCAACTTTCATTCTATCTAAGGACTCACCTTCAGCTGAAGCATGACAACACTGCTCACCCACCAGAATGGGAAAAAGTAGAGGTTGAAATAGAGGGACATCTGCAATGGCAAACTTGAAACTATTTCATTATCTGGAGAGAAAAGGGAGCTTTTATCATCCTGTTTGTCATACATTCTCTTTCCAAATACAGTTGAGAAAGACACAACTACCTCAAAAAGAGTAACTTTCAAATCAATATGTTAATGACTGAATTTCAAACTTGGACAAATGAGTATCAAGTGTTAAATTGCCCAAAGTTTGCCTAAAACTGTGGGGTCAAATAAATTTAACTCCCCTATGCTAAATCTTTGCCTGTAACAGGATATCAAAGATGCCTGCAGAGCCCTATCATCCAGGTTGCAGTGCTGCCCAGAACTTGGACTGGAGCCACACACCATATGAAGCATTCCCCACACACTGGATCCAGCTTGCCCTGTGCCACTAATCCAGCCTGTGGGATAAGTTTGATACTCCTGGCCTACAGCATTCTACAAAATCTATCATAAATTGCAGCTTTTCACTAGTCAGTAGATAGTACAATTTTGATGCCTAATGAAAGAGGACTGAGAAGCATCATCTAGTAACGCTTTAGTAGTCTCTGTAAACTGAGCTGATGGACTCAGCCCAAGTCTTACTGGATAGATATATTGCAAGAACCACAAGTGATTCCTTCTGTTGACAGTTCAGCAAAACAACTCACAATTAGCTAAGCACAAAATTAGATTATGCTTATATTCATTACGGATCCCTAGAGGCCAAGATCTCTAGCCCTGCATGTTGGTAGGGAAACTTGTACTGTTTGTTCACAATGCCATTAATGTTTCTTGAATCTGACAGGCAGTAGCCCCTACTTTTTAAAAGCAGCTACCCACCAAACCAGCTATTAACTCTGTTACGACCTCAATCCACCCTCATGATGGATCACTGGCCTTTAGCCATGTCAATCAAATGTAATTTGTGCATAGTTGGTTTAAACAAGCTACCTAACTGGAATGTCCATCAAACAAAATGGAATTGCAAACCAAACACTGTAGTGAGGAAGAAGTTAGTTGATAAAACCTGAAAAACCAGAACTCTTGAGCCCTGTGATAATATACAGATAGTAGAGTTCCACAACAGTTCAAATTCATCCATAGGTTCAAAAGATTAGACTCGGTATTAAAAAAAGTTCTATATTTAAAAAAGAACACAAGAGAACAGTTTTGCCTTTAATTAGACAAGCTTATTTGCATTACCTCATATTTAGTATGATATCAATAAATACCTGAATGAATTACTAATGATCTGTTTCTCCTACGTCCCAAAGAGCAGCTCAGAAGAATTGGCACTTGCTACCATTTGCGGGCAGGTGCCAAGTTCTTATGATCTCACTTCCATTTCCTGTTAAACATCTCTTTGTTTCCACAGGTGCAACCCAAAAGTTCTGTATCTTTTTTTTTTTCTTTTAAGGCTTGTGTCCTGATAGGTCACACTATATCACTGAACCCATCTTCAAGTATTGACTAGTTTCTCTTTGACTTCCAGTCTCCTACAAGTCCTTGCTCTACCTCAGAAAGCATCATCATTGTTTCCAGTTCAGCCTCATGCAGTCATGGTACCTTCAATTCCCAGACATATCCCAGAAATCTTTTTTTCAGATGCTGAAGTATTTGTGATAATTAATTAGCTAGGTGAAAGGGCAGGAGAATATAGTAAAGTAACTGGGACAAGGCTTTAAGGTAATAGTGTAAAGAGGCAACTGTCTACACTAAAAACAGAAGGTGCAAGATGACTGACACATGTTTAATAATCCAACATTTTTATCTATCAAAACTATTCTAACTAGTAGGAATGGGAGATGACCAACAGACACTCCAAAATATTTTCATTACTTAGCTATAACTTGCTTTCTTAGTTGCAACCTGTCCTGATGAATGCAGGACAGTTCATTTCCAGATATTAGGAAAGGAACTGCTTTTAGAGGGCCGTTCAGAACTGGACCAACATATCAGTTGATATCGGCAGACTACCCTTCAATGGATAAGTAACATCTAATTACAAGGAGGCACTTTAAACTGTTGCAAGTTATTTATGGATAATGGTAATGCTTTTGATTAATGATAGAGGCCAAGATTTTTAATTTTGTGTGTGACCATCTTGTGATGCTATGCTACACTGGGTTGTTCTAAGTATTATTCCAATGGGTACATTTCTGAAATACCTGTCCTAATATTTCAATATTAGGCCAAATCCTAATACTTGGATTAGGATTTAAGATTGAGTTTCAGGTAAATAGTTGACAAAAATAGCCAAAAATGTCACCTTCTTCCCCCCACTCTTGAACTAATTTAATTGCTGCTTACTGTAGGGTGTAGTAGGACACACCGGAGTAAGATACTGGGTGTGTTTGTTTATCTTATTCCTTGTATTACAAACAGCAAAGTATTTCTTCATTTGTCATTTTTTTATGTAAAAAAAATCCTATTTGATACTAAAGGTTGTGGAGAATCAGAAGGTATCGAACTAGGCTTTATAAAGTATGCTGCTTGCTATTATAAAGAAGGGACTCAAAGAATTTAAGCACTGAAATGGGTAAATCCCATGCCCATGACAGCCTCTGTTATTTTAGCACCTGAATACCCCCAAGTTGCAGGGACAGAAGAGGTTCAGGAGGTTCAGAAATGGAACAGTGCTGTTTACTGAAGGGGATGAGCCCATACTACTAGTTCAATTACCTCTGGTGCTTTTTCTACAGTCCTGGGAGCCCTGGAGCCAGGCTGTTTTGGTATTAAAAAAAAAAAAAAAAAAAAGGCAGAAGGCAGGGTAGGTATGTACCTTACAGACTAAATAACTAAGATTCTGTATGTGTGTGTCTATATCTATACAGAGAGAGAACAAGCTTTCTTGAAGTCTACCCCACTTTAGCAGATGCTGTGAAAAGAGGAGCCTAGACCAACAGTTCCCAAACTCTGACAAATTGTGTACCACCAATTTAAAACAACACAACCTTAAGCACCACCAGCACATTTTTCAGTTCAACCTTAAGTATCACCACAAATTTGTCATATAAAATAATAATAATAAATGCATACCACTGCCAGGGTGTCTGCATACCACTGGTGGTACGTGTATTACAGATTGGGAACTGCTGGCTTAGATCTTTCACTGCCAATGATGAAGAGAGCTTGAGTTCAGGAAAATTAGGGGTGTGAATATATGCCTGTGTGTGTGTGTGCCTGTTTGCATGTGTGTAAATACGCCCACATGCCCACCCATGTGTACCTCTATCCAATTCAGAATTTGTGGAAGGGGTGATATCTTTTATTAAACCAACTAGATTTTTGGGAAAAAAAAGGCTTCATAGATTTCATAGACATTAGGTCTGAAAGGGACCTCGGGAGATAACTGAGTCCAGCCCCCTGCCCCCATGGTAGGAAGTCAGCTGGGGTCAAAGGATCCCTCACTTGCAAGTTTTCTTTAATTGCAATTAAAGACTTTTTTCTTCTTTGCAAAAATCTAGTTGGTCTAATAACAGATATCACATTTACCACGAGTTCTGATTCCTTTTGCCTCATGTTGCTACAACCTGGATATCTAATTCAGTAGTCTCCAAAGTGGGATGTGCAAGACGATCCACTGGGGTGCAGGAAGAAAATATTAGAACTTCTATTTATATTTATATAAATATACATATATTGGGGGTGCATACTCAAAAATTTTTTACTGATTGGGTTGCACGATCAAAAAAGTTTGGAGACCACTGATCTAATTCATTAAGCCAAAAGCCAGCTTTGGGCCTTGGCGGGGCCTGCTGACAGGCAAATGCGGTGCAGTTCATCCGGGATCACTACGCATGCGCCAACAGTGCCTAGCGGGGCTCTTCTGTCGGGCTAGGTCGTTCCCGCCCCTCCCCCCTTATGTGGCGGCGCCGCTGTTGGCAGCCGCGGGGACTGCTCGCTCGCAAGTTGGGAGGGAGGCTCCCCTCCGCCTGCGAGTGAGTGAATTAGTGCAGGAGGAGCTGCGCCGTTGGTTCAATGAGCGAACGAAGGAGAGGAGGCATCTGGGCCGCCATCTTGGTTCCTGGCAGCGACCCGCGAGGGTGCCGCCACCGCCGCCATCTTTGCCGCTGGCACAGAAGCCAGGCCTTACCCGGGCGGCAGCCGGCGTCAGGGTACTCCGGGACGGTGCGGTTGCTGTCGCTGAATACAGTCCGGCTGAAGTTGCTAAGCCGCCTCCGGACTGGCTCCGGCAGGGCCATGTCCGATTGGGAGCGTCTAGGCCGCCAACGTCCCGGTTGCTATGGGAACCATGAAAGCGAGGCGGAACGGGCGCCCCGCCCCCATTGTATAGCCCAGTTAGCGCCTCAGATCCTCCTGAGTGTCTAGACGGCCTGCGCATGCGCGGTCGCTTTACCTAGGTTCAGAGCCACGTCTTCTCTGCTGGCTTTTATGGAGGTGCGGCTGCAGGCGGGTTGCGTGTCGACTTGGGATGGGGCTCCGTCCTGGCCTCCATTTAGGGCTGTGTTGTCAGGTTAGCATAGTTGTGCGATAATTGCAGCCCTTGTACGATGTACAATCATTGTAAAATTGTTCAAATTGTAGGACATACAAAAAACCAGAACGCTTGGTTCCAAAATGGTACCTTTTATCAGACCAACTGGAAAATGGCAAGAATATTGTCCTTTATTTTTTGCAAGCATTCGGGATCAAAGTCCCTTTGTCAGGCTCTGGGGAAAATGTAGATGGTACAAGATGGTAAAAAGTCTCCATAGGTAGGAAGTAAACTTCCCTTTTGCACATGTAGGATGATTTTGGATGATTTTTGAGTTTTTGCATGACTTTGAGGCAGCTCATTGATGTTGCATATGCAAAACCCAAGTCACTCTCAGGGACTCTTCGCTGACTTCTGTGTTCACTGTTAGCACTTTCTTATGATATCTTGCCTCAAAATGAAGAGAGGCTTCAAAATTGACAACCCAGTTCTCACTCACTGGTGAGTTATACTGAGCAATGTAAAGTCAATAAGAAGACGACTTACTTGCATATTTCCCAGTGTAGGATATTTTTTCAGCAAATGAGATAATTTTGAGCTTTCAATATGATCATTTACTATTTAAAGGCAGTGCGGCAGCTTTCCTCATTACCAGTGCTTTACACTAGTACTAGAGTCCTTCCCCCTCGAGTCTGGGGTCAGGACCATCCTTTTAAAACGATTCCTGAACCAGGCAAGAGCCCCGTTGTGGGCAGCACAAAGGCACAAGACTGACAGGCCTGCAAGCACAGAGCCTGGGGCTCCCTGGGGGCCAACTTCCCCTGGGCTGCGGCAGGGTATATCCTGCCCCAAGGGCTGCGGAAATAACAGGTCTGTTCTCAGTGTCCTGTTCCTGTTCCCCCAGTGTCCTGAACTTAAAAACTACAAAATACATATTCAGGAGGCATGGCTGCACTGAACAGGGTTTTTCCTTTGTCCATTGGGAATGGTCCAACGGAAAAGGGAGAGAAAGAAGCCAGGTCAATAAGTGTCCACACTTTCCCAGCTTTTCTTTTGCTCAGAGGGAAATTGACACTTGTTTCATGAATAACATTGTGTTGTGAATGACTGCATTAGAAAATACTCCCTCGGTTGAGAAACTCGCCTGTGTTGGGGCAAGTTAGTCTGGTGATACCATCCCATACTATTTTTGAGTGCCCTTTTTTCTTCTATCTGAGTATTTCCTGGGCCTAAAAATTGCCTTAAAGTCTCTCTTTCTTTTATTTTAAAAATTTGGTCACCTTACTAACTGTGCATGGAGCCCCAGGAGGGATGGATCAGTTTGCTAAGGCTTATTAAAATGTTATAGGGTCTGATGTTTTCAGAGAACCAGGGTGAAGTCCTTCAGTACAACTAATTAAGTATGGAAAAAATTGGTTTCCCCCTTAGACCACAGCTGAAGATCAGTTTGCAGCCTTCAATATGAATAGCGATAATACTTGGAATTTTAGCTTAGCTAATGTAACTACAGAATGTAGTCATATAAATGTCAAATCCATTTCCTTTCTGCACCCCTCCCCCTCCTACAAAAACAACAACAAAATCTTATGAAGCTATTTCCCTTGGTAATATTGGCTGGTAGTGAGTTTCACAGATTAATTATCTGTGACTGAGAAGAATGTTTTAATCCATTTTAAGTTTAATTCCCCCTATCCCAGTAGGTCAACCACACAGAAAAACCATAAACATAACTTTTCAAAAGTTTGTTTGATTTTGAGCTGGTGAAAGCAGTTGGATTGACACCAGATTTGCCTCAAAAGGCTTCCCGTGGAGGCAGGGGTCTTACTGCTTGAATTCTTCAGACAGCATGTAAGGGGGAGATGGTTTTTGGAGAGCCACAAGGAGGATTGGGGAAACTAGAGGGTCTAATAGGTTCTGGAGGGGTTAGGTTCCCAGTTCAGGAGTAAATACTTTATTGAGTGGATGGATTTGCTAAAATGATGATGCTGGCAAATATATTACAGCTTATAAGGTTGGTCAAGTGTTGTTATCCCTATTTTACAGACAAGGAAATGCAGCAAGGGTCTAATTCTGTAGAATGCTGAAATCTCTAAGATTCAGTATAAATCCTGGGAATGAGAAGAAAGGTAAGCCAATTAACCTTAAAGCTTAAGATGAAAGACAAATAATACGGATTTATTCTAAGAAAGGTAGGTCTATCCTGGTATCAAAGGTGCAGTTCACACCACATGTAGACTAGTGTTTCCTCGATTTTTGATACTTGGGATGCCTTTTTTAATGGATTAAAACTGGTGGCACACCAAATGGGTGTGTGTGTGTACATATATTTATATATCTCTTATTCAAAACAAAAAATTCAGGAAGAAATTATACCAGTGTTAAATGTACTGTTAACAAATGACACCAAATATATTTTTCTTTAAGCAAATATAAATTTCTATACCAGTGGTTCTCAGTCTTTTTAGTCTCCAGGTACCCCTCTGTAACTTTTCTGAATTTCATGACACCCCAGTTGAAAGTCACTGAGAGATCTGAACTCTGAAAGTGTGTGTGTGGGAGGGAAGCTTGTAGCTAAAAAAGTTGAGAATCACTAATTTAGTTTGTGCCACTTAAGCAGTGGGGGCAGATGTTCACCTGGCTGAGCGCTGCGCTTTCCACTGTCTGCTCCCTCCCAACCTCTGGTCTGTACCTCAGGGCAAGGGCAGACCATCCTGCTGAGGCTGCCCCTGTAGGGTCTCGCATGCCAGTGACCAGCCTTGCAGGCCCACTTGACCCTGGGAACATGGGAGGAGTGAAAGAGATGAGCCAGGTTGCAAACTGCAGCTCTGTGTGCACTTACTCGCCTACACCCAGCAGACTTTTTTGCTGGGAGCATGGGGGGTAGGGGGACATGGCTAGAGTGATCACCTTTTCACAAGGGGAAGACAGGACGCATGCCCACCTCTCACCTGTCCTGCTACTGCCATCACCATGGCTAGCTGAAAGGAGCAGAGCGGATGCAGGCTGCTTGCTGTGAGTTCATGGCACCCTGCTTTGCTGCCTTTCCCCTGGGATCCCCAGGCTGGCTGCTTGACCCCTGCCCACCCAGCAGGAGCAGAGGGCACAACTCCATGCTACCACCCCTGCCCTTGCTGCTGCCAGGTGGGCAGGGGGGGCCTCACCATGGTGGCACGGCCAGCGCAGGGCCCCCTGCAGCAGGGTAGGGACCCCTGAGACCGCAATAGGTAGCCCACATCTGCCTCTGCCCTGTGCACAGACCTGGTGGGGCATGTGCTCCACATTCCCCCTGCTCCCTGGAGGAGTCTCCCATGTTTTTGTCCCGCTCCTTGTCCTGGGCCCATGCACCACCCTGCTTGGGCAGCATGCCCAGCCCCTGCCCTGCTTGCTGACTTACCATGGGGGCATTGATCTGTACCCCCCCACCATTGACTTACCTGCAGGGAGCTGATGTCCATGCTGCCGAGCTGCATCTCCTAGCCACATGCATTTGTGTGGGCGCACACATAAACTTAGCACCCTGCTGCCAGCCTGCAAGGGGAAAACAGCTATTTCTCAATCCCTGCAGGTGCTGCAAATCCAGGACAAATGCTGCCCTGCAGTCATGATGCCCAGGACTGGGACTTGAAGTTCTCATTGCAGAACTGTCCCACCCAGTTAGGGATGTATGGTTACCCTAGGGCTGGTACAAGGCTGCCTGGGGGCAGAGAAGGGTGGGAGAAGGCAGCAGCAGTGATGGCACTCTTCAGAAGAGTAGTTGCAGGTGCTGCTGGAGTAACTGGGATAGGCGCAGGGTGCTAGGTTGGGGAGAACAGCATTTGCTTCTGCACACAGGGATCTTGAGGCACACCCTTTGGGAATCATGGGTGTTGAGATACTCACCCTAGCTTTAACCTACATGGCTCACATACTCTTGGCAGGGTAGCTACAACAACCTAAAACTTAGTACAGGTTAAGTGCCTGAGTGTGTAACCATGCTGTTTCAGACAGGTTTTTCAGCCTGTCCTGAGTTACGTGCTTCCATAACTATTCTGCTAGCAGTATCCAAATTGAGCTGATTTAAACTGAGGGCATATATGCCTATGCAAAGTGCAGTCTAGACATATTCTTATCAATGTTTTTAGTTAGATATAGAACCCAGGGCTGTTTGTAGACATGCTCACCATTTTATAAACTGTGTTAACTGATTCACATCACACAGGTCAAATCAAATTTCAATTTAAATTAAGGGTTAAGAAACATTAAGGGGGTTATCCCCCTTCTTTACAGACCAGATGTGCTTCAGTAGGGCTGGGGGCTTAGTAAGGATACTGATACTTAGTCAGGATAAGGTGTTGTTGACACATCTGACTTTGTAAAGGTGTTGTTTTGTGCCTGATAGGCTCTTTTGTGGTGCAAAATGCTTATCTATTAAGGAATGCTTATCTGAGCTTTTCCTAAAAGCAATATGGTATATACCTGTTAACTAATACAGTTTAAATTGCCTAATGCAGGCTGCCCTAGTCTGCATTAACTTTAATCCTCATTTCATGAGGATTAGTTGATTCGAACTGGAGCCAGTTTTAATGTCCAACTGTATGTAGTGATGGCTGTAGTCTGGATTAAACCTAGAAAAATGTAACGTCTATACTCCTAATTCTGAGTATACTCCTAATCCTTTTATCTAAAGGATAAAAAAAGTTATCTAAAAATATAAAGCAGTATGGGGTGTTTTAAAGATTTTTTTTCCATTTGAGGAATCACTATAAAAAAGGCATTGGGTATTAGGTGGATCTCATAACATTAATACTTCTTTTAAATTGAATTGCCTGAAACCTCATTTTATTGTTGCTATCTTAGTCTTGGTCAATTTAATGCATTTTAAATTATGGGTGCAATGTCCCTTCTGTTTTGAGTTAACTGAACACAGAGAGGGAGCAGGTTTATGTGAATTAAAACATGTGGATGTGAATTGATTAAGCCAGCTTTTCATGAAAGTTACAGTTCTTTTCTCAGCATGAGCTAATAGGTGAGGGTCCCTGTTAATATCTTTCAGTCTTTTAGGATTTTCTTATTGATTGCTTTTTCAGAATTGAAAGAGGCATTTTTCCTTAAGTTATGCGATGTTACTCTTTTCTTTAGCTAGTCATTCTGAATGGAGGCTCTGACCTCCCTCGTACTCTTGTTCTCATGTTTTATTGGCCCAGTTCTGCAAACCGATCAAGTGTGAAGTCAACAGACAGCAGGACATTGCAAAATTAGGCTCTTTGTTCTAAGAAATAGGTGATACAGTCATTCAGGTACACCTAAGTAGAGGAAAGCATGGTGGAATTCAGGCACACTTAGAAATGCATGGATTTGCTGGGTGAACTTGATTTCCAAACTCAAGGTGCGAATCTGCAATATTTGTCAGGCATGTGTGTTCAGCAGATGGCAAGCATCCTACATGCCCCCATAAAATTTTTGCACACTTTTGTTTTTTATTTAATTTTCTATGTAGATGCCTAAAATATTCCCCAAAGATAAAATATGCTTCTATTTAAGATAATCCTTTTTAATTTTGTTCTGGCTCTTACACTCATCTTTTGTGAATTTAAGGAACAGCAGATTTCCTTTGATTTTCTGTAGTGTGTTTTTAGGGAGCAGGTATTTCAACTTCAAGCAGAAGGAGATCTTAAAATGTTAAGAAATAGAGCCCCAGGGCTGTCTGAACTGGCAATTCAGAGCTTTATATAAAAGGCATATAAAGCTGGGCCTAAGGGCCAAGGGATAGAAAAATCTTAAAGTGCACATGACTGAACCAGTTACAATATTTATACAGATGGTCATCATCAGTGTCCACCTTTTATAGAAGCACCGAATATTAGTTTTTTTCTATTTTGATGGAAAGGAATTACATTGCTGCATCTCTGTGTATGTTCATAGATGAATGGATAAGACAGAATTGCTCAGAGCCTCCAATTCTTTGAGCTTTGAAATAAGCTACAGGAATGAGGAATTATGTGGAAAAAATGCACTCTTAATTGCACAGCATATTAAATGACTAGTTTATTTCAATCCACACATGCTAGTTATAAATAAAACAAAACTGAAAATCTGCCTGAGAGCTTTAAATCAGAGGAATATTGGATCTCTGTGTATCCACAGTGGTCCAACTAAGTTGGTAGACACTGGCTGTGCTCCCAGTCTGATGCTCCTGGGGCTCTCTGGCAACAACGCTAAGCCATAAACACCAAATGCAGTATAGCTAACAAAATGAAATATCAGCAGTTTTAACATTTGGATTTTCAGACACAGAGTTCATTTTAATGGTGCCGGTTGTTTATTTCTCCACCTGAATTGCCATTACTATCTCCCTAAATTTGTTGATTTGGGTCTTACTAGAGTGTTTTCCTGCATGCGAATGTTACAATACATCTCAGTCCTGAGTGTAAGAGCCCAGACACATCTGTGTATGTTTCTATAAATCATTCCCATTTCAGCTTTTCCGTTAATACATTCCTGCTTTTTGAAGATAAAGGCTGTAAAACTTATTCAAAGAGTTGGTCTGTATAGGTCTATATAGTTAAGACTGGAGTACAGGGTTTTTTTGTTTCTTACTGTTGGGAATAAGTGACAGATTAAGAGTTTTAACAAATTACAAATGCCACAAAGACTATAATGTGCATGTTTGAAAAGATTGTGTTGTTGGCTTGGACAGTCTCTGCCAGAGCAACCTCACAGCTGTGCTCCTGGCTTTGTGTACCCTCCAACAATCTTTTCTCTGTGTCAATAACATGCTTTTCCTTAGTCCTCATTTAACACCTACGGGAATTTTTATCTGGTAAACAATTATTACTACTGATGAGAGCTAGTGGAAGCCCCCCTGGTGTTGATATTGCTTATGTGTACCACACATGCACGCACTATTTCTCTGTATTACATATGCTATGTCTATATTACCTTAATCTGAAAAGCATCAGAAGCATGGTATGTAAGGCTTTATTTTGCTCCCATTGAAGCCCATATCATTGAGCAGTATCA